>NC_066580.1:173606845-174210845 GCF_024323335.1 Lathyrus oleraceus | reverse complement strand
AATAATTCAGATGTGTACCTTGTACTGTACATAGTCCGAAGGGAAGAAGAATACAGCAATTAAAAGAATTTGTCTTTTGGCAAGTCCACTTCACTCAAGTTTGAACTTTGAGCACGCCATCAGCTCAACATTTTGTTAATGAAGACAAGGGCTAATATCAGCATAGATAGTTCCAGCATAAACTTTGGACTCGTCGAGTATTCAAAAATTTGCTGCCACCTGTAAGTTCAACCAGTAGATAGCTGCTGGTAAAGCCTGTTATCCATTTTGGATCGCCATTACAACAAGATTTGACTCAAATACAAAGGTAAATAACACAGCTAAACTAAGCAAATTCAGCAAGCATCACAATGAGGATTTTAACTAAGCCAGCTTAGATAAACTTCACAGGTACTTGTAGAAAAAGTGCTAAAAGAATCATGCAATAATTACAAGTTTTTTTAATTAGCTTTTTCTTAAGTTGAAATTAGCTTTTGCATCTCAATTTTTTCAAAAGCACTTCCATTTAACTACCACCTGCAACTTTATTTGAAGACTTTTTCGCAGGTGAAAAATCATAAACTTATTTTAATTCAGAAGCTCCCATAAGTTAGAAGCTAAACTAAACTAGGCTTACATTTGGTATATGGATCTGTCAATAGACAAGTATTCTAATAGACATTGGAATATGTAAACAAAATAAATATGTATTCCCCATCCTATTAACACAAAAATGTATACATAATGAACATATACCCCCAACCCTATTACAACAAATGGCTGTAGGTTTTACGAATAAACAAAGCTTTATAATTTTTTATTTCAAGCAAGTTATTTTAGTTTCAAAGCATTTTAACTTACTGTACTCTACAATAGTATGTCAGTACTGATGGCTTGCCACATTCAAAAGCCATGCAACCATCAAGCCATAGTTGGACAACTAAAACTAGCACTATCTACCAGAAACTAAGATAAAAGGCTTACCAATTTCCTTCTAATATTGAATTACTTCCCTCCTTTATTTCCTCCGAAGCAAATTCTTCAAGTATAGCACGTTGTCGTTCATTGATTGCACTAAAACAAGAAGAGAGGGCCAAAAGTAAATTAATGCAAATGATGATTAGCAGTAATCAGGCTTATACTTGTGTATAAAGAAAAAATGTTTGAACTTTATACAAATATCAATTTATTATGGCACAAAAGACATCAACTGGATGCAAATTTCAATTTTATTTTTTTGAAAAATGTACAAATATATGCAGCAACCCTCACAACCCTAGTAGCCAACAATGACTAAACAGCCATAAACAGTAACATTTATGAAATTGTAGAACGGTATTAAAAGGCACTGAAAATGTGCAGCACTGCTTGACCAATTACTTAATTCCTTTTTCTGTATATATTTATGGCTAATGTTAATTGCAGGCGGCTAGAAGGAAAACGGAGGGCCGGAAATAAGTAACCATTTTCTTGATGTCATAATGTCGTTGTTAACCAACATTTATAAGGGTTGAGATGAAAACAATATTAAAGTGTTGAGAAGTCTCACATTCTATGAGATATAACTTGAATATGTGTGTACAAGCGGTGGAAACTCCTCACTTTGCAAACCGGTATTGTGATAGAAACTAATATCAAACAATAAAATTTAATAGTAATTACAACGAGTTTCCAAGAAATTCGAGAGTCTTGGTTCTCTCCCTTCCAAGCATTCGAAAGCTTGGTCTCTCCCTCCCAAATATAACCTCTTTCTAATTTTCAGCCTCCCCAGACCATGGTTTTGTTTCCCTTTTTATTCTACCTAAGTTTTGTAACTGCTCCTAATAATAATAATTGTTACTCTAATAATACTAATGGCTGCTCTTAGACCCTCTAACTGCTCCAGATAACATTTAATAAGGCTGTTCATATGCTTGTAACTGACAGAATAGAACAGCCACATTCTGTTTTGGTTCCTAGTAATTCCTAAGGTCAAACATATTTTAAGGGTTGAGTTAGTCCCAACCCAAATTCTTAAATGCTATAAGACGTTATCTAAGATTGGGTCACCCATTATTTGGTCACGCTCCAGATGTTCAATCCTGAGCGCGGGGAGGGTGTTGAGAAATCCCACATCGGATAAGATATGGCTTAAACATGTGTTTATAAGTGGTGGATAGTTCTCACCTTCAAGACAGTTTTTCAAGGGTTGAGTTAGGTGCAACCTAAATTCTAAGAATAAGGAAGTGCATTTCTTTGCTTCTTTACATGATAAATAACAAATTCCTTTAAAGATATTAGGTTATAAGTAAACCAAAAAAAAAAGTGGTTGTTGAAGTTATAGGATTAAACATTGAAGTATAGATTACTTAAATGAAATACTCAAGAATAACAAAATTGATATCGATGTGAAACATAGGATGGATGTTATTAGCAAAAGATAAAATACTAAACATTATAAAAATATCATACCTGAGACCTATAACTGATACATCGAAAACAAATCATGATATACAAGAAAATATAAACGAGTCTAAGAGATAATCTAAAATACCCAATCAAATTTATAAGAAAATTTTTGAAGTAATAAGATATGTATTAGATTTCTAACAAAGTTAACAACAGAACTTACATGGGGAAGTTTATACGGAAACGCACATACTGATCCCCATGAAACGCAAAATACCCATGCTTTGGCAGTCCTGCATCAACAACCAAAGTAAATACACTTATCCAGTATGAGGAGAGAAATAGACGATAAACTTGTGCAAAATTGCCATGATAAAGGGTTCTCCATTTAACCTTTGCCTCTAAATGCTAGCAGCTGTCCTGGTTGAACACCCTTAGGTATCTGAGGAAACATAATTGCCCAAAGTTAGATAAAATGGGTCAACACAAGCAATCATGCCAAAAAAAACTCTATGGCAATGATAGGAAACAACTAATTGGGAGACTAGAAAAACGTAAGAGAATATATGAGAGAAATTTTTGTAATACTCGAGTGATTTGCACTCAACAGGTCCTCTATTTATATTTTATACACTCTTAGAAGTAAATAGGATTTACATTTATAAGGAAATTAATGATATTGTTACTTATTACATGTATATGATACTACCTAATACCTAACCTAGGTACATGCTAACTAAATAAAGGTTTAGCAACATAAACTCTGATACTCATTTGTGAGAATCATGTTGCTGTTGCACATTAACTCCAATTCAATTATTTGTGACAGACAAAACCTAAACCATTTCATTCATGAGAAGATTCTCCCAAGAAAAGTCATGGCAGCCTTTGTGAATTTGAAGGATCAGCTAGCAATTATTTCACTTAAGTTCTTTTAGATTTGAGGTTAACATTCATACAGAACAAGTTGAATGCATATGTAATAAGTGCCATCTTGAGAGAAAGTACTGGTATTCCTTGAAAATAGCTCAGACCAATATAAAGATACAACACAGATTATGCTCTTTCTGCATTTAGTTTAGTCGATCACTAAAACTAAGAGTATTTAATTATGTTCAAGTCACTCACATCAGAAAAAAAATATTTAAGTGAAAGGAAATGAGTATGCTAATCAAGTGTGCGATTCAAATTTTTCTGCACAATTATACTTATACATAATTAAAGAGAAGAAGAAAAAACTGACAATGTAAATCTTGTCTTACGTTTATTTGCATCTTCCCTGATAAAGTAGGCACCTCAACTTTGCCACCAAGAATAGCCTGTAAGAAATTAAAACTTTGTGCTATTAGTAACATCAATATAGAGTTAGGTACAATATCAGGGGAATCCATGTGATAGAACCAGTTCAGAATAGAGAAGAAATCGGTGTTTGTTGATAGAAACATATTATAGTTCAGGTATTCGAGAGCCCTGGTGCTCTCCTACTCTAAGTCTCTTAGAAATTCAAAGATACTCAATCTAGTCCTTCTACTATCTATAGTGTTTTACCTCCCAAGCCTAACTAACTAACATACTAGCTAGCTGGCTAAATAATTAGGAGGTTACCAATGAACAAGCAGTATCACAAAAGAAGGAATCCAACATAAGAGTGACTAAAGTTGTCTCCCTTGCATGTTAAGGTTGTTGAGGGTGTATTCCTAGGATATAAAATAATATATATTAGAGTAGTTAAAGTAGCTAAGAGTTGTTATATACTCCCTCCGTTTTTTATTATAAGTCGTTTTTGACTTTTCACACGTATTAAGAAATGTAATAATTATGGTATGAAAAAGATAAATTATAAGAGAATTTACAAAATTATCCTTTATTGATGATATTGGAAAGACAAATTGACATAATTGAAAGGAGAGAGAATAATAAATATTTAAGGGTATAATAGGAAAAATAACATCAATGATTCATTGGTATTATAAAACGACTTATATTGTGGTACAAAATATTTTTCCAAAGTGACATATAATAAAAAACGGAGGTAGTAAATTAGTTAGTTTGTTAATTAGTTGAGGTTGTTATATAAGTTAGCAGGTTTGTTAATAGCTGAGGTTGTTATAGAGCATATGTGTATAAATAAGAGAGAACAAAGGGTAGAGAGGATCTTTGAAGATTTATAATTGTGAATAGAGTATTCTCTATTGTGTAAGGGAAACCCTTGGAGGAGAGATTTTCTCCTATTCTATTGTATTTCTTAAATAAAGTGTTTTTTATTTGGAATCCAATTATTGGATCCCTAATAGTAGGCAGAACATCAAGGATGCTTAGATCTTTCGCAGTGTTTAATGAGACGATAAACAGAAAGTAGCAAGAGCTGTTGGGGTGAAGAGCCACAAGAGTATGATAAACCATTAAAATATACTTAGCTCTCACCTGTGTAAAGCTAATATTAGATTCCACATAGATATCTGCACCATCCCTCTCAAAGACTGGATCCTCAACCACCTATTTCAACAGGGAGAAAAAATTATGCTCTAGTAAGAGCAAGTATAGCACTTAATAAACAAACATATTATACAAGTAGAGCAGAAAACCTATTCCAGTTTTAGACACAGCAGTATATATCAGCTACATAGGAACAGAAATATTTCATGATATACTACCATGTATTAAAAGTGATGTTTACGTGCACATGACCAATATGGATCTTATATACCAACAATAAATGAGACAGTTCTCAGTCAAACAAATATGGAGAAGGAAACAACGATAATTTGAGAAGTAAAACTGAACACCTTTGCATGCCAAACTATAAGAGTGTGTTGAACAGCAATAATTGCATGGTCAAGGAATCAAAAAAAAAAATGAAACACTTCTATGACAATGTAATTACATGTCCCAAACTAAGCAATAATGAATTATATATGGATCAAAGGAAGGGGTTGGACGATTTTTTCTTGAATAGACTAGAGGGAAAAATAAAAATTTGGACGATTCATTAAGCATATTTATATATTGATAATCTTAATTGAGGGAAGGGTTGGGAAAAGAAGACACCTATGAAGGTGAAAATGAATTTTATATCACTGGTACCGTACCACGCATTTACAAATAACTCCTCACAATAATGTACTTGCGAACACTTTTTCTGGAGAATACCTAGGAATAAGATTCCTATCATTACCTACCTGGTAAAGTTGTTCCTATGAATGAATTCACATCCACGAGAAAGTATACATTGACAAAGCTAGCATGTAATGTTAACTTGTAATGATTAATATTTTCTAGGATGTTCAATGAATTGGCCCGAGCTTGCAATAATAATTGTGTGCCCTAAATGAGTCTAATGTGTTTAATAATATGAAGTTTCGATGAAACTAGTAAAGAATCAAAAGCCAACAGGTATGCACGAGTAAGTAAACTACAGAAAATATTTAGAAGAAAAAAAAAAGGAAAAACATTGCCTTTATTTTTATGTATAAACTTCCATGTCGACCACCACTTCCAGCAGCATTCCCACCTTCTGGCACATGGATGGTATCTCCTGAATCAACACCTACCAGTGCATTGAAAACTACGATAAGATTTAACAGAAAAATCCCATCTTTTTTCTAATAAAGCATAAAAATTGTATGGCAGATGATCAACCAAATCTTGGCAGGATAGTTCTGCTGCAGCATTTGTAAAACTTCCCTTTTCAAAAAGATTATATTCTAAATCATAACGATTGACACCTTGATAATAATGACCAAAGGGTATCCCATTTCAATTAAGAAAAAAAAAGTAGGTCGAGTTGATATCTGGAGGTAAAGAATTCCCAATATGAATAAGTAGCTGCCACAACAATAATCAACATCTACTCCACTCTGATCAGATGTATTAATGAGCTGCCAAGTACAGTTACAGGAAATTTTATGCTTGCATTATAAACCAACCTGGTGGTATAGTAACTTTAACCTCTTTAATCCCTTCAATAACCCCGGATCCTCCACACGACAAACAAAACTCCTGCACAAAATAGATACACAATGTATTTATACAGAGAAACCACCCTCAAGAGTAACTGATGTGAAATTTATGGAGGACCTTAATAATGCGGCCAGCTCCTTTACAGGTAATGCATGTTGATGTAAATGGTGGGATTGTAACCTGAAAGAAAATCATGATAAAAAGAATAAAAGAAAGTATTAATACTCAAAAACACCAATACAACAAAAAGAAACCATCGTATGCACTTACTCGACCTAAGCCCCTGCATGTTGGACAAACTGTTGGGGTAGCATTTTGTGGATATCCCTGTCCATCTGGTTTGATAAAAAGAAAATTATTAGCATAAAAAAGATAATCATTATGCCCAGGGAAACAACAAAGTTTTGGCTCACTTCACTACAAACAGAAGTCACAACAGACAACAATTTATACATCCAGTGGCACATACATTTAATTATTTACCCAAAACAGTTCCACAGCTTTTGGAAATTCTTGTAACATCCAAAGTTTAGCATGCAATAAATAAAAATATTATGGAACCCATCTCCAATTGGGAAAAGATGAAGGGGAAGAAAGAAAAGCTTCTCTAACGTAATGCAGCCATAGCTCAGGCCTAGGTTCTACCATTCATAAATAGTTTCATAAGATTACTGCTGGTTTCTAATTAGCCTGCCTTTTTCTATTTTGAATTTTGATACACAGATAGGTAACGGTAAAACTTTTTAACAAATTAAAAACTGCCTAAAGCTCTGGGTATAATGGAAGATACACAAGATTTTACATTACCTTTCGCAATCAACATATGCAGACACTATTTACCATTTCCTAACACTAATAAAACATGTACTTTCAATATCTATAAATTTCTCCCCAGGACTTTCACAATTCCAGAACATACTAGCTTTACTCACAGCAATAATCACAGGGAACTGACGCATCAAATGACACATGTTTGGTGCATCCTTTCGCGGCTTCTGAGAAAGTAAGTGATAACTCCACCTATTGACAACGTAATAAACAAATGGTTAAGCTTGAAAAGGTAGGAACCTAATTCAAACAACTACAGAGAAACAAGGGTTAAGTTGACCTCTATATTTGGCGAGAACTGAGTTGTTGCTTCTTCAAATATCTGTCAAGAAAAAAAATATTATGAGATTTCTTAGCAAAATACTGAAGTGTAATGAATAAAATATGAGAAAAAATTTACCTCAGAAAATACATTATGAAATGAATCAGAAAAATGAGTACGATAGGCGTTTCTGAACCTTTCTGCATCATCATAATTGTTACTATATTCCATATTCTCTGAACCAAAAGCACGCATCTTCAATTGAAAAAGTAGTTCATGAAAGAAAATGATGGAAAAATCTTAGTTAATTTTACATCTGAAATAGGAATGAAGTAAGGCTACAAATTACAGAAATTTTGAATGGCCTTGATCTACCTTGTCATACTCTGCCCTCTTTTTAGAGTCTCTCAATGTCTGAAATAACATAAGAAAAGAATAAGTGAAAACACATAACAAAAAGGCAAGTGAATATATTATTTTGTTAGTTAGGTTAGACAATAACCAAGGGGGAAGGCTATAAATGAATGAAATGTGAAGAAAAAAAATACCTCATAAGCTTCTCTTATATCTTGAAACTTCCTCTTTGCCGATGGACTATTCTTATTTGCATCTGGATGGTACTTTTTAGCTAGCTGCAAAGGGCAGAAAAGTGTGATAGTGCAGTATACACTGAAGGAAGGCCTTTGATTTTCATATAGTAATAATGTCAAAGGAGAATGATGACAGAAAATATTAAGATTGCAAAACAAAATGCTTAGAGTCTAGGACAGCTGTTTTTAGTATGATCTAAGCTTTGAGAACAGTTTTTGGATTAAAATTAAATTGCAAAAAAATAAGAGTTCTACTAGCCATACAGTTCTCCTTCAACATTATTGTTAACTCTCTGCATATTAGGATTTAGTTATTTTCTATTAAACTAATTGAAACTATCTCCTCTAACTATTATTTACACTTCACAGCAAGCACAGGCACCTCTAGGAGTTGGCGTCTCGCGGTGTCCGACACTTGTACGACACCCGTACGACACGTGTCGGAAAAGTCAGACAAATGTCCGCTAAAAAATGATTTTTTCTTTGTTTCGACACTCTTCGAATCAATGGTTGACACCCAAGTGACACTCATAACATATACATCAGACAACTCAAACAAGTGTTTCAAACAAAATTTAATTTTTTTTCTTTGCTTCAACACACTTTTATACATATTTTGGACAAATCTCACAAATTTAAAATTGTTAAGCGTGTTTTTAAACAATGTTATTAATAAAGCATTAAAGACATTAATTTTGATTTTAATATTTTTAACTTTTTTTTATCATAAATGGATAAATAAAGTTGAAATACTCTCTTATACATAGCGGTGTCGGTGTCCTATGTTTTGACATTATCAGTGTCGAAGTATCCGTGTCGTGTCGTATCGTGTCCCGGTGTCCATGTCGGAGTCAGTGCTTCATAGTTCTTAAAGTATTCCTAGTTGTATTACTCTATGTACATGAAATTTCAAAATCTAAAACTTAGAGTAAGTTGTATTGACCAGCAAGAAGCTAGATAAATGCTAGTTGTACATAAAAATGTAAGTCATCAAGAACTAGGGCTAGCTTGGTCAAGGCACAAACAAGAGCAGTAAGATTAATTATATGCTAGGTTACTAGAAGAGTGAAAATGTAGAACTGAAAATGAGAATGATTACATTTTAACTACAGGCCACATAAACATTTGTGCAATAGTGCGCTAAATTAGTGGAGTGGAAGGGTGACTACTACGGCATCCTCCACAACACCATGTTTCAGTGTAGCGGGCATTGCACCAGCTTTCTGGTGGAAATAGCTGGAAAATCGCAGCATTATTAAGCCACTCACTCCCTTGATTGCCTGCTGAAATGCCAAAAAACCAACATGAATAAAAAGTTTGGCCTTTCCTGGGGTAATTTAGGGATTTCAACCTTAAAACATACCAGAACATTAGTGGAGATTTTAGGGGTTTGCTTCTGTGACTATCTAGTGTTTCCCTATATCTCTCTTGTGATCTCTAGCGATGTTCTCTCTGGGGCTATTGTGCATCACCAGGATTCCCTCTGCAATTCTCTCTTGTCTCCCTATTCATCTCTGGAGATTTCAGTTTTATATCTCTCTGCATCTCTAGAGATTCTTGGCCACAACCTGCTGCCATCTTCAAGACAGATTGCCTCAATCATTCCTTTTTTATCCCTTCTCACTGGCAAGTCTCAGTTCTAATTAAGGGATTGATCAATCAATAAACGTCTGTCTCTCAATTTGAGATTTTTTGATATTTTTTTAGAATTTCAATGTATATATAGTTTACACTGTATACATGATTTCAGAATTACTGCCATTCTGCTGTCCTATTAATGTGTTTTAAGGGTCATCCCCTCCGGATCGCTATCTAGAATTGATAACACTGGTATTCCTCTTAATAATAATGTGGAAATTGAAGTAAACATTATTAGTCATAGTTTTCCTAGGGTACAATTAAAAAAACTAAAATAATCCATAAAAAACATTGAAATCCATTATTTTCTCACACGGAAAGATGAACACGGTCACACAGCTTTATTTGACATGAATCATACATATTTATCATTTATTTATTCCAATTCCAATAGTAAGAACTAGAGTGTATATATATATTATCTTTTTTATGTGAGACTGAAAGAAGTAAACCATTGCCATTAAATCAAACCATAAAGGTGCATGACTTTTTAATGGTCAGGTAATAATAGTGTATAAATATAGTGGTTCAATCAAACAAAACAACTACAACTTCCTTTGCATAAGGGTTACACCTGGTTGAGTAACACTATTGTACTTAGACAACTGTCACTAGAATAGATACAACAAAAACCAAGACTTATCGCACTAAGTGGGGTCGGATACCAGGATCAACTTCCACCATAATGTCCATGCTTCTCTCCGGATCGTTAATCTCTAGATCTTTCTTAACAATTTCTTTTATGGTTTTTCAAGTTCTTCATCTACCTCTAGCTCTTTGTTACCTTTTCATCTTATCTACTATTTGTACTACAGAATCTACAGGCCTTCTCTCTACATGTCCAAACCAGCTAAGTCTATTTTCCACCATCTTTCTAGTATAGGTCCGACCACAATACTCCCTCTAGAGTAGATCAACCAACTTTTTTCATTGCTATCACTCCTACCAAGAGCCAAGCAATGGAAATGCAATTTCAACTCTCCAATTAAAAGTGTTCAAGATGAAAACTGTAAATCATCCCCATTCCCCAAATGTTACAATATTTCCAATCAACTCCATCATTAATCTACTCTAACTAACAAGCATAATTATGATCAATCAATCCTACAAATCAAGGGGTTTTCAACAATCACTTACCAAGCGAAATGCCTTCTTTATCTCATCCTGACTAGCATTTTCAGGAACACCAAGCATCTGATAATAGTTCCGTTCCGCTGTAGAAGAATACGCTGCAGGAACAACACAAGCATTAACAAAAAATACAACCAAATAAAAAAAATACATCAAAACACCATTGATAACTAACTATAAACAAGTTGATTCACGTTTCACTAAAAACCTGTAGTTTGACCATAACGGAATCCCAATGGAATTGTCAGATTCCGAGACTCCTCCTTTTTCGTGACAAAACCGCTACCGAATAAAGCTAATATACACAGAAAAATCAATTTAATTTAATTAAACAACCAAAAAAACCAACTACGAAAAAAACTAGCACTGTGACGCACTTCGTGAAAGCAACAATGATTGATGAGAGGAGAAGAATTTCCGGAACGAATCTCCTTTGTCAACTAGAGATTCTGATGCAAGGGAAGAAAGAAAATGGCGCCGATACTGCATTAAAAAAATTGATGAAGTGAAAAACGATGCGTGAGATAAAGAGGAGCGATTAAAAATGGTTTTGAATGGTTTTGGGATTTTTGTTCAATCACTCACCGGTGCTAACAACGTGAACCATCTCATTATCGGAAAGTGGTTGTGAATATAGTGATATAGCTGCGAAATAGAGATGAAGTTTTTACGTCTCTGTTTAGTTTTGTAGTTTCCGGTGGCGCTGAACTCAGATCTTCGGTTTCGGGGTTTTAGAACGACGGGTTTGGGTTTGGGTTTTGGGCATTACGATAGTTCAAGGTAAACGACGTGTGACGGGGGTCGTTTAGTGGCCGTGTTCGGTGTACATGCTGGATTTTTTTTTGTGAGCACTAGAAAATTCTCCCTCCCTTTGTCACTTTAGAATAAAATTTATTTATTTTTAAGTGTTATTACAAAGTGAATTTATTCCTAATTATTTATTATAGTGAGGAAAAAAAGTTAAATAAATTATTAAAAAGTTAAGGATATTATAGGAAAAATAATTATTATTATTTAAAAAATAAGAATAATTATTATTTATTTTGATATGTATAAAAAGTCAAAAAAACGACACTTAAGAAAGAACGGAGAAAGTAGTACCCCAACTAAACTCATCATATCATATATATAATTAACTTTCTACTCACTTTTAAGGGGATTCTCGTGGCAACTACTAACTCCTAATGAGATATAGCCGACGGGCATCTCTTTCTGACTATATTGTCATGTAATGATTAGATATTCTATATAATTATTAGATATATTAATGTATTTATTTCATAGATAAGGAGTTCATGTAATTATTTGATATTCTATATGATTATTAGATATATTAATATATTTATTTCATAAATAAGGAGTTGACACATTACATACATTTTTTAGTAATGTACTCGTGAATCATCTCTAAGTCCATGAAATATTTAATGTAAAAAGCGTCGACATGGGTCACACTTTTGTCCACAAAAATGTCAGTGCCCATCATCATGAAGTATGTATTGATGCGCGCATATATACTCTATGATAGGATAGGCAACATGTGTCTTATCACCTGTAGCATCCACATCCATAGCCGCATTTAAGTGGTTAATATGATTTTCTGATAGGAATAAGAATTTAGGATTACATCCCTTGGCGTCGTTTATTTCTCTTTGAGCTTACTCGGATCACCCCATAATTGTGTCACCATAAGGTCAAGGATCTCAGATCTATTAATTCTAGAGTGATCTAGCAATCTTCCTTTGATTGGAAGATGTATAAGGTATGATACATCATTGAGGGTTATAATCATCTCACCGATCGGAAGATAAAATGACGATGTATCGGCATGTCATCTCTTAATAAATACAGACAACAAATCATGGTCAATATAACTATATTTAGTCCTAGTGAAGTCCTTCAATCCAGATAGCTCCAAGTCTTCCTAAATCCATGGTTCATAAAGTTGTGACATCTTTGATATCTTCCTGACATGGTTTACACACTTCAATGTGTACCTATACTGCAAATAATAAATACATCAATGTCATACAATTTAATTAGTATAAAACAAATGTTTAAAAGAGTAATAAAATATTTATGTTATATCTCCCTCCCACATGTGAGCTACAGCATGGTGTTCGTATAAAGGAATTGGTGAAATGTCTTCGAGGGCTCCCGAAAAGTTAGTAAGTGTGGCAGCATCAGGTCCAGCTGCATGATGTGGATCATGCGCATGAACGAAACAGTATGTGCTTCTTCATAAGTTGGAGATGTATGATCCCGAGAAAGAGATCCCTTTGTAGTATACGATAATTCTCCAACTGCGGATTACAAGAGTCTAATTTTCTCCATGTGCACTAAAGCATGTTGGACACTCGACCATATTTGTATCTTTGTTGTTCGTCATCCATTTTTTTTATAATCAAACAAGAAAAGGCATATCAAAATCAAAGAAGCAAAAAAATGTAGCAGTTAACAGGATTAAAAAACATAATGAAAAATAGAGAAATTTTGATTTTATTATCCATGGATAGGGTTCAGGTTTTAAAATTTAGACTAAACGCACCAAAGCATAATGCATTCATGCAAGTACCGTAACCCTCAAATGTCTTAAATTCATACCAAATCTTATTAAGATGAAACAAACTTGTACACTTCTATTGGGTGTATCCTGATGTAGAATAATTATAACATACTAAGAAATTGCATGCATCACAAATAAATAAATAAAACAAGAGTATGAGAAACTTACCAAATGTGAGAGATGTTCGTGCATATTTTGAACGGGTAGCGGTAAAAGTTGATGAATATCCTAGGTTTGGGCGTCTGAAAGTAGAAGTTGAGAGAAAGATTGGAACAATGTGAGATATGGGAGCTATGTTTCTGCTACATTGGTTTTATTTTGTTTTAACTGGAAGGGGAAAAAGAGAGAAAAAGATTGGACGAGAGTACTTAAATGAAAGCATCTGGATTTTGAAATTCGTAAGTTTAATTCATAGTTTGAAATCCAGGCATTTCTTTTACTTTGATTTGGTTATGGTTCTAAGGTTGAGTTTAATATGGTGTATCGAGGTGCGTCCAAATTCCAAATTCGTGCATTTTTTATTTGTACTTAGTGTGTGTTTTTTGTGCATTCAGATTCCAAAATCTAGATTTTTAAGGTATTTCAAAAATTTCTCCAGGGTGTGTAAGTAAGGCATGAGGTGTAATGAACAATCCCTTTTTTACATATCTTATAAAAACCCGAATTTTCCCATTTTAAAAAAATTTGTTTTGTGGACTCACTTTTTTTGCAAGTTATTTTACAGAGCGTAATGTTTTATATATGATCAGTTTCTTAAACCTTCATTTAAGATCAGGGCCAATTTTAGGCATATGCGACCTGACTTGTTACACAGAACCTCCAAAGAAAAACAAGGGCCTCATATTTTTATTGGAGGTTGCTTATTACACCCTTAATGATACACCATATGAATTTCTAAAATTGTCTCTCTCGCCTCGTCTAGATAATATAATATGAACCCACCCAACTCACTCAAACTTGCGTTGTCTTTGAAAAGAATGGTTTGTGGAAAAAATACTTTTCTGGAGAACATTATCTAGACGTAACATCCAGATAATGTTATCTTGACACACCCTTAATATAAATTGTGCCTTGTTTTCCTTCCTCGTTTAGTAAGCTTGAAAGAAAAAAGAGAAACATGTGCTTTCTCTCCCTATTCGTGAAACTATTTTTTCATAGTATTACTCAATCACGTTCACTTTAATAATCAATTCCAAACATTCCTTTTATCTAGTTTTTGACATTTGAAGGACATTTGGTAACATTAACCGTTTTATATTCTCGTATTACTTCTAGTGAGTATGATAAATTCAGTTTATTTTTAATTCTGAAATATCATATATTTCTTGTTTGGTATCCTAGCATTTGATTGATAGATATCTCATATATTTCATGCTTGTCATTGTTATGATTTAATAAGTTTTAGGGTTTTAGTACTTTTTAGCTCTTATGGTGCGAAATCATCTAGATAATGTTATCTGGATCCATCCGGATAGTGTTGCATCGATACATCTAGATAATGTTACCTGAACACCAAATATGTAAATTATATCTCATATGTTGTGATTAAATAGTGTATATGTTATGTTAGGTTTTACTGATGTTATCTTTTGATGTCGTGATTGTAGAAAATGGGTAACGAACAATTGAGGTATAACCATGGTTGATTATCTCAACATGATTCAATATGTAAAGAGAACGGTAAATCTTCTAGTGAAGTTGGAAAACCATACGGTACTACCGACGAATCTTCGTCCCATGTTCATTGATTATGTCTCATGTTGATGCACATGTTACTTCCGTACCTACTCATGTCGCACATGCTCCCGTCGAATCTGCTCCTGCCACACCTTAGAGATTTTTTAGAGGCCCATATAACATGTCACTACTTCCTCTATATGCAGGTCATGTCACTTCTTGATTATGTAATTGAGGGTTAAAACATATATTCACTCATGCTTTTAAACATCTGATTTATGTGTATTATAGTAATTGAATTATCTGACGTTGATGTATTAACTTGAAAGTATTGTGATACACTAAAGTATATTAACCAAGGTAAGAAGAATCATAGGCGTTGCATCCAGATGAACCATGGTTTCAAGAAGTATTACAAGCATCTGGACTAAAGGATATTTGTATGACAAGATTTGATTACATTGACCATGGTCTTCTGTCAACATTTGTTGACAGGTGGCACATCAAGACGCCATCATTTCATCTTTCAATTGGTGTGATTAGTATCACTCTGGATGATGTATCATGCATCCTGCATCTTCCGATCACAAGTAGATTGTTAAACCATGCTCTAGTTCAAATAATTGATGCACTAGACCTTATGGTTACACAAGTAGAAGTTAATTCGGGTAAAACCTAAAAGAGATTGCAGATACTTGATAAGCACATGCAAGATTTTCATTTCTAAGAAAAATTATGGGTAATTTGTTAATCATGTTGGTGATTATCCTTGAGTCGCTTTTTACAAATAATGTGCTTTGAGGACATATTTCTTGTATTTAGTTTCCACCATTGTATTTATGGACAAAAGTGTTACCTAAGTCGATTTTGTCAACATTAAGGCTTATATAGTCATTTGATCCCTGCAAGTTCGCGTATTTACCAATTTGGTCCCTGAATCTTTTTTGGTTCGGAAAGAATCTTTGAATGTTAAATGTTTTTGGTTTTAGTCCTTAAAATCAAAATTCGTAGGAAATCTGCGGATTTTCCTTTCAAATTTCCAGCAGATTTAAAAATTTGTAGGTTTTCTGCGAATTTTCCTTCAAAAATTTATGTGGATTTTCACTTTAGGGACTAAAACCAAAATGATTTTAACATTCAATTATTATTTCCAAAAAAAAAGATTCAGGGACCAAATTGGAAAACACGCCAACTTGCAAGGACCAAATGATTATTTAAGCCCAACATTAATTACTTTATAGATTTGAGAGGATTCATGAGTATAATTGGGGTTATCTTATCTGATTTATAAGTACTCAAAGTTAGACGAAGGTAGGCAGTGGAGGACAAGACAAATGCCAAAAAATAATTGTCTATTTCAAGTAATATAAATACATGTAAATTATAATTTTCATAGTAATTTTGGTATATTTTACATGATTTTCATCTGAACCATTTTCAAGCATGGACGAGTGGAAGTATGCTATCGAGTAATGCAAAGAGTTTCCTTGCGTGTTCCTGACTAACCCATAACGTTCTTTTGACCATATTCAAGAAGATGATATTTGTCTCACAACATACACTCAACATCGTCAGACACAACTTTTAGAGGAGATCTTTTGGTACTCTAGATGACTAGTTTACAGGTCTTAACTTAAGTACTCACATTTACCCAAGAGATTACTTAGGCAATTCAATACATATGTAGAGTATACCTATAAACCCCATATTAGGTGCGCCTTCCGCAGTCCTCCATGAGATATTAATGAGCTATTTGTAGAGTACCATGAGCATCTAGTACCTGAGGATGTACATAGTGTACCAACTCCTAGTCCATGGAGTATAATATATGGTTAACTAATAAAATTATATGGTTTATCCATAGAGTGTCATATAGACACTTCCTGATAGGTAAGTTGATACACCAATGTGTTATGTATTGTCTCAAAGGTTTGCTTCGATAGAATTATGCAGACACACAATGTCAGATAAACTGATAAGCTAAGGGAATATGTATTGTCTTGGGGTTTATCAAGATAATGTTATCCAGACACGCCATGTCGTGTAAAATCATTAACCAAAGTGTTATGAATTGTCTCAAAGGTGTTTTTGGATAATGTTATTCGATCATACCCTCTCTTATAAATTGAAATGTCAAACTATTATTTACTTGGCTCGAAGATTTGTTTCGATGGTGTTCTTTGGACACACTCGATCTTGTAAACTAATGTGGTTGAATTATATGTTATGTATTGTTATTACAAGGGTGTGTATGACTTATGTTATCCAGATACATAATGTCTTGGAAACTTATATGTCAATGTGTTATATACTTAATTCATTGGTATTTCCGAATCGTGTTACTCAGACACCCTTGTTTTGAAAACTTATATGTCAAAGTGTTATTGACTTGACTCAAAGGTGTGTTTAGAGGTTATCTAGATAATGTTATCCGGAGACACCATGTCCTGTAAACTCATAAGCCAGGGTGTTATGAATTGTCTCAAAGGTGTGTCCGGATAATGTTATTCGATCCACACTTTCTTGTAAACTAAAATGTAAAGATGTTATTTATTTGGCCTAGAAATTTGTTCGGATAGTGTTCTCTAGACACACTTAATCTTGTAAACTGATGTGATTGAGTTATATGTTATGTATTGTTATTACAAGGGTATATCTTGGTTGTGGTATCCAGACACACAATATCTTATAAACTTATATGTCAATGTCAAGCTGTTATTTACTTAATTCAGGAATGTGTTCGGATCGAGTTATTCTAACACCCTTGTCTTGCAAATTTATATGTCAAAATGTTATTTATTTTACTCAAAGATGTGTCTAGATTGTGTTTTATGGACACACTATATTTATAAAACCAACACGTGTTTAACTAATGTTACATCGTGAAAACTCCAAAAAAAAATTACACATAATTTAAGATACAAACTAAAATGCGTCAAATATGGTGTCAACATTACATTTTAAAATTTTCAAGTTTTATACACATAATGTAAAATACAAACTAAAATAAAATAATTGTGTCACCACCTAAATATATGAGTGGTTCCTCCTTAGACTTTTTCTAATTAAATTATCTTTCAACTTCATTTACCTTGTCAATGAATTTTTTATTTTGATGGAATACAATTCATGCTTTTATAAAGGACGAGTTCTTAAGGGATAGGTTCGGTCTCCCTTGGTAACATTTTTTCGTAGTTTGTGTCGTTTTCGTTTTTTTATCCTTTTAGAGTTTTGGTCTAGCCCCTTATATATATATATATATATATATATATATATATATATATATATATATATATATATATATATATATATATATATATATATATATATGAGTTATGATCATAGGATATGAGTCTCTAAGGGTGCCAACATAGTTGGGATATCTGGGATATCTAGTTTCTTCTTGATGGCAGAATGCTTTTAATTCAGTAAAACAATTCATTCACCTTGTCAAATTCATCCATCCTATATAAAAAAAAATTCTCCCATTTATCTACTAGTATTTTAGCATGAGTTTATATATATTTCATCTTTATTTATACATATGAGTTATGATCATATGATATGAGTCTCTAAGGGTGCCAAGATAGTTGGGATATCTAGTTTCTTCTTGATGGTAAAATGCTTTTAATTCAATAAAAAAATTCATTCACCTTGTCAAATTCATCCATCCTAAAAAAAAACTCCCATTTATCTACTAGTATTTTAGCATGAGTTTCATAAGAAATCATCTAACATATATAAGTCATCTAATATGGTTTGTTGGTCGGTCACTTTGTAGTGGTGAAAAGTATCTAAGAAACCATATCCTGACAAAACGATGCATACTTTGTTATATGCACTTGCTATAAAATGATCCATTTCATGGAAACGGATCTACTTTTTAATTTTTAATCATTGCTTGATTAGTTCCACTAGAAATCAAAGCATCGTGAATTTTATTTTATTTTATTTTTTTCTTGCATAACCTTGTGCCTTGTGGATCGTTCTCTTTAATAAGATATTGACGTACAAGTGTATAGTTTTCATCTCCCGAACTTACCAAAGTTGAATCGGCGCGAATACTTAAACAAAAATGTCCAAATTCCAATCTCTATAAAAATTTTGGACATTGAAATCCGAATTTATTTAAAAATATGTATTGAAACGCATCCGAAGTTCAATCTCCTTCAGGTTTTAAAATCCAAGTTCTATGGATATTTTTGAAATTTCGTTAGGGTGTTTGCGTACATCATTGGGATATATGTATTGAACAATCCCTTATTGAATCAAGTCTGTCATGCCAAAATCAGGCGGGCCTATTTGGCATTCTACTATTTACACACCCATCCTACAAAACAAAAAAGGCAAGCAACACTTGTAATGAAGATAAATGAACCTCGCACTCAATAAGGACAGGAGGGTACCCATTGTTATTCAACAATTGTACTACTGCTGTGGCAGAAATTGGTTTAAGGGTATAGAGTAAAATGATGAGAGCGTTCTTTTCTCCTAGAAAAGAAGTTTAATAAACTTATAGTAGTGCAAAATAGCTTTATACTACAATAGAATAAGAAACCACACATTTTTCAAACTGCCATTATATTAGTGGAGTGATGTGATAAAAAAATATTTTATACTGACATAATACATCCTTTCTATCCAAAATTATAACAGAACTAAATTTATTAGTAAGCAATTTCACAAATATAAGAAACCATAACCCAAAAAATTGTATCTGGTAACAAGAGTCAAAAACGTCTCATACAGATTACAGGCCAAAAAATATTCATTGTTAGAGTGCTGTCACCAGCTAAAATACAAAGCAATGGACTCATTTAATCCTGCTTTAAAAAAACAGCTCTTTTATTAGGTTATGTCAATTAGAAAATTAAAAACTCATTTTCTGATACTTTCCCTGATTAATTTAGATTATTTAATATATATATTTTACCATGGGATACTTAAAAATACAGTGCTAAAGTGAACTCCTAAAATTCCAGGGCTACTTTAAGGATGATAGTGCAGATGCAACATTTCGTGAAATTCTGTCGTGTATCGCCTCCTACAAGAAGAAACATAGATATTAGTATTATTTGCATTAGATAATGTACATTAAGAAAATATTGGTTTATAGATTACCTCGGTCGATTGCACCTCAAACTTTGATTTTGTTATAGTCTCGTATAAGAAAATGTACCTGTCCAGAAAAATTGAATGATGCTCGTTTAAATGATTCAGGTAAATAGGTGCACTCATAAATCAACCACTACTTGATTCTTATTTCACAGAACATGAACCTATGCAAAGAAGCATAAACATACCGCCAAGCCAGTTCACAAACAAGATCTTCAGGAGCTTCGGGAAGGACCTAAATAAAAGTCACCCGTATGATTTGATGTGTATTTAAAAGCTGCAAAAGCTAATCCATTAGCACTAGAAAGTGTAAATTACCTCGTCTTCATAAGGGTTGCAGTGACTTTTGAACCACAGCCTCAAGAACTCCTAAAAATTGGATCATAGAATATTATCAAGTTATTTAGCATCTATAAAACACTAGCAATATGCAATCAAGAAAGAAAACAATGATGCATATAAAGCACCTTATCGACATTTTCAGGCTCAAGACCATTTTGAAAGCGCTCCAAGTAAGAATTGGCAATCCAATATCTACTTGAATCAGGAGTATGGACCTATAATAGGGAACATAGAAACTTTATCATATTTCTATATATATACTTCATAAAGTTAACATGTGAGTGCATATGAAAAATCCAATATGTATCAAAGATAGCATTCAACCTCATCAATCAATAGAATAGATCCATCATTTGCCTTCCCGAATTCATATTTAGTGTCTACCAAAATAAGGCCGTGTTCCGAGGCCACTTGCTGCAAAGTCAATCAAATGCTAAAGTCAAGCATGCAATAAAGCAAGGGGAATGCATTTTAGAAGTTCCCTTGACAAATAAATTTATTACCTGTCCATATTCAAACAAGCTTAATGCTTTTTCACTGACTTCTAGATAATCAGCTTTAGTCATCAGTCCCTTTTCTATAATCTGTAAGGAAACACAACATTAGAGGAATTAAAAACTTGGCGAAAAAGTGTTAAGAAAAACTATCTATTTTTGGAAGTCAACAAGCTAAACGGTTCGATACACTTGTACTGTTTCCTTTTCCATCCAAATCCTACATTTTCTTTCTTTGTTTATTTAAATTGCATATGAAGCTTAAACCAATCACAGCACAATAACAAGTAGCAAAAGAAAGAAAAAAACTAGGCATCATACCTCGTCTGGAGTTACTGGAACGTCGTGATCTGCAGCCTTGGTAGTTGGAGTGAGTATATTCTTTGGTAACTTTTGATTTTTAACCATTCCTGTCATATGTTAATATCCTATTACACAGGGGACAAAAAAATTAATTACAAAAGAATTTGAAATCTCGATTCTCACCATCTGATAGGATATTTCCACAGTAGTTACGGTTGCCTTTATTGTAGACAGTCCATAAAGATGTATCTGTACTTCCAGTGACAAACCCTCTAGCTACAAACCAGCAACATATATCAATGGATGATTACTAGAGTCCTCAACTTCCACTTTAAAAATAATTGAAATATTGTACAACACTTCAAATAACGGATTTTAATTTCAACGAAGAAGAAAAGGCACAAGACAACATGTGGATACAAGTAAATTCAGATAACTATGAATGGTGACTGCAACTATTTTACACAGATTATTTATGTATACAACCATAGACAGGCAAAAAAATAACAACTTTGTATCAGCAATGAACTCACCAACAAACTCAACAGGGAAAACTGAACATTTCTTTGCTATTGTAACATTTTTATCTGGAGCTGATACAACTGCGTTAGAAACTATGTGCTTTGTTCTCTCAAACCACCACAGACTTGTCTCGTTGAGAACCTGCAATTACAAGATTAAACAATCAGATTATTGAATGCCACCAAATATTTAGTAATCATCAATCCACCGGGTAGAAATGATCTTCCAGTTCCACATAGGTTTTGGTAGACACTAATCTAAATAGAAGGAATCAGAGTTGAAGCAAACCAACTTACAAAAAATACAACAACACAATAATTGTCCCAGAGACTGATTTTCCTATTACAGATATTATAGCAATACACTTTCTGTGTAGTGAGTGTTCTCTGCCCAAAATACATAATAACATCATCCTGTCCTTCCTCCATTCCGACTATTAAGAAATGTAGTTTGGCCTAACTCAACCATACAAAACCGACTTGTAAGATGGAGATTGCCCCCGCTTATAAGCACATGTTCAAGTCACATATTATCCGAGGTGGGACTCTTAACACATCCCATCACGCTATGGACCGAAAATCTGGAGCGTGAAAATAAATGGTGTGTGACCCGATAGCAAAAACCTGATAGCAGGTGGTCCAACGAATCTTAAACCAGACTCCGATACCATGTTAGGAAATGTAGTATGGCCTAACTCAACCATATAAACTGGTTTTGCAGGGATGAGTTAGGCCAAACCACACATCTCTTAACACCGACCCTACCCTACTATCATATAGACACTACTAAATAACTGCACGAGTTATCTTCTAATCTTAACTTCCTAATAATTGCCATTACATAAATTATGAACTAATTATTTCCTAACCATAACTAATATCAGACAGTTACTCCTTCAGGTTCCATCATTTCGATACCATCTAGCAACTTTTTTCCATCACACATTCAATTATACAAAGGATTTGGATCATCGACATTTCATTACAAGAGTTTAAACAACATACACTGTCAATGTAAACCGTTTACACTGACACCTAGTGCGTTGTTAATGAATGTTAGTGTAAAACTAAATTACACCGAATGCTCCTTTAACTCTCTCTACAAACACCATGGCAAGTAAATAAACAGAGCATGAAAGAATCACTGACCTGGCCTTTAAAAGGAATGGAAGCGAGAACCCTATCGAAAGCACTCTGGCGATCAGTGGTAACTAACACAATATAATCCCCACTATCATAAATATCTCGAACCTGCCAACATTACATTAACCTACTTACAAATCCCAAATACATAAAACTAAGCAAAATTAAACAATGGTTGAAATACGTGATACTTACTTTGCCGCGAATTTTCGATTTGAGAGCAGGAACTGTCAAATGTAGGTTAGTTTCAGAGAGGCAATTAGAGAGGGATTTTGTGATGGAATCAAAAACTTGGTTTTTGCGAGCGTTGTTGAGGAGAGTGTCTCCAAAAGAAGGTTTTTGTTCGCCTTCTTTTCGCGCCATTGAAGCACGAATAGCTGGGATTCGGAATTGGTTTGGTTTGAAAGTGATTCTTGTTCGGGAGATAGATGCGGATTGGGAAATGGGATTGTTGAGTTGAGTTCTGTGTAGGGTTTTGGAAGGGTTTAGGGAAAGTATAGAATCGGCCATAGCGAATTCAGAATTGAAACAAAATCTGTGATGAAGAAAAGAGGTAAGCTAGATTGTTAGGGTTTTTCAATTACAGTAAAAATTAAAAATTGAATTTTGAAATTCAAATAAAATTATATTATATATATACACTTTCATGTGTTTATCTTAACTCTAATTATTCAATTTATTTTAATAATTATTTTAACTATTATTATTTGCGTTTGGTATTAGAGTCGGATGATGACGAGGTAATTACTAATTATTCTAATTAGATTTTCTAAAAAAAGATTATTTTGATTTTCTTTAAGGATAATATGTGATCTAGGTTGTAAGTCCGAGAAGTGAGGCGGTAAAACCGTTGGTTTCACACACTCTAGTTGTTGTTAAGAAAACAAACAATAAGGAAGAGGAAATAGAGATATACATTAAATAAGAAAACTAAGAAATAATCGGTTACATAATAGAAAGTTGTTTAAAAATTTAC
Organism: Lathyrus oleraceus; assembly: GCF_024323335.1. NCBI lineage: Eukaryota > Viridiplantae > Streptophyta > Magnoliopsida > Fabales > Fabaceae > Lathyrus > Lathyrus oleraceus. Next base: position 174,186,932 of record NC_066580.1, on the reverse strand, counting down.
TATTTACTAACCATGTCTCAAATCGTCAAGACTTTGAGTGAGTTAGGATGCAGTTCACGTAATAATATTAGTAATCGAATCTTAGTTCCTTCTATCTTAAATAACGATAAATTTGAATTAGATCTAGATGCTTTTTAAAATCAGAAAATAGATTAGTTAATTGTGGTATATGCTAGAAATTAAATTAAAAGAAATTTATAAAATTAGCATGTTTGATTTTTATAATTAAAAAATTATTCATACTACGAAATCTGCTATATCTATATACAACAAACATGAAACCAATAATTTGTTAAACACAAAGCTGTTAAAAAATCATGTTAAAGAAGAATATCGTTATATATATATATATATATATATATATATATATATATATATATATATATATATATATATATATATATATATATATATATATATATATATATATATATATATATATATATATACAAAAGATTAATCCAAATAGCTATAAAGCATTTACATAAACTATGGCTAAACACCCATATTATGTTAGTATTCCGTGATACTCGTATTAAAGATTTTCATAATTCAATTATTGTTATACTTAAATCTAACCTTAATATAGTCTAGTTTACTTTAACTACCATCCTAATTATGTTATGAGTTTAATTGATGAATTCACTAAAATCTCATTAGTCATATATGTTCAAGACCTAAGTGACACCTTTAATCCTGGAGTTAGTTGCCAACATAGACGTTATTAGTAGAATTACCTACAAAATTTCTAATGTTAATTATAATTTTAAATCTCTTAAAACTACTCCTAGAAACGAAACATGTATTATTGAAGTCAATCTTATCAAATCTAATGTTATGACTCCGAAGATTCTTATTACTTCTGATATTATTGATAAATTCTCTCATGAATGGATTTTGCAAGATGTGGTTAAATATGAAAAGATTGAAGTTAAATCTATTAGAGATATTACTCAGGATATTGATGAATTAGTCAGGATTCGAATGAATAAGAGTCAATCTTTTCATTATAATCAGTCTAGTAGCATTGGATCGACATTTAACGCTAGACATTCTGTTGATTCAACCATTAGAGTTAACATTGCAGAAGTAAACTTTGCTCATACAATTCCTATATCAATTTATTCAGAGAGGATTTCTAGGTCACTTTTTCTAACCGAGTCTCAAATCTTAGGAGTTATTACCAAAGAAGAACCATTTGTCATTGACAAAACCTGAACTATAACCGATTTTAAGGCTGGGTATATTTTAGAGAAGAGAAATTGGTATTTCTCAGCTTTCTCTAAAAATCATACTCAAATTTATTTACAAAAGTTTTACAACTTTTTAAAAAATCATGAGATTAATATTTATTTATTTACATGATTTGAATTACTTTGCTTAGAAGAATGGATAGAAAATTATTTTGCTGTTAAGATGTACTTAGATGCTAATGTTAGAATTAATACTAAACGGAAGACTATTAAAAAAGATATAATAGAATCCATCGATCCACATTTAGAAGCCATAAAAATCACTCATTCCTAAGAAAACATAGAAATATAGATTTCTCCCTTTAAATCAATTATCAATCCTATAGAATAGAGAAAAGACATAAATAATCTGCATAGTCAGATGAATTACTCAAACCAAATACTTCACATTATTTCCTAACAATTAGATAGAACAAAAAACTTTGTCCCTTAACCTAAGGATGTTAAAAACTTTAAAATAGACTCTACCCGGCCTATTTATCATTACATACTCCTTCTACCCAAAAGCTAAAGGGTATGAGTTTAGGTCGTGATGATAACCATAAGATAGAAGAATTAGTTAAAAAATTAAGGATCTTAAACATGAGAAACTCTTTAGGAGAGATAAATATTTTATTTCAGGAAGAAGAATTTGATAATATGGTGAATAAATTAGGTGGAAGAGCCCCAAGACATAAAACCCGAAACTACTATCCTAGACCGTCATTTGCTGATGTGCAATTTGAAGAAAGAAGTAGTTTTGTTGAAAATAGTTATTTAGGAGAATCCATTGTAGAATGGAACATAGATGGTGCTTCTGAACAAAAGGGTTAGATACCATACAAAGTTTGACTATGGATGCTACAACTTTTAAACTCAAAGGGAACGCAGACAGGCATACTAAAGATATATTAGTGAAGCTCGATGGAATATACTCGAACGTATCGCACGGTCGAACGTACAACATAGTTGCTACCGAACTTTATTTATCCCAAAAGAGGGAAGGGAAAATATCGATAAAACCCAAGGGGGAATAGAGAAACGGGTAAGGAAGACGGTTATGCAAGGGGAAGGTATTAGCACCCCTCATATCCACGGTACTCCATGGGAACCGTTTTGATTGCTCTTGTTGGATGGGTGTTGTTATCTTCATGTACCTTCAAAATAGAAAATGGGTTAGAGAGAAAGTGCTCGAGGAGGATTGTGGCCCTCATACCTACGTATTCTCATAGTGCAATAAGAAAGTCAGAGCCTCATAGTTCATGGAACCAGGAAGAGAAAGGGGGAAAAAGAAATAAAAATTCTCATCAAGGAATCACATCCTTGTACCTACGTATCCTCATAGTGCAATAAGGAAGTCAGAGCTTTGTAGTTTGGAGGACTAAGACCGAAAGAGAGATAGATCAGGGTGGTATTTAAAGCGAAAAAGGCTAGAAATTGACTGAGACCTAAGACCTAATTCATCTTGATTGGTAAACCAGACCAAGTCAACTCAGAGATTGCATTTCCACTTACCTTGCACTCAAAACAATCCAATTTGATCCCAATGGTCCCTAAACACATTGCATATGGTATTGTGGTGAAAATGGAAGTCAACCTGGTAGCCAAAACTCCTCACAATGCAAAACCCAACCCCATGTGCAAAATCAGAATTTTCCCAAATTAGTAAAAAGTGAAATCCACAGCAGGCCAAACCAAGTCCCTTGTTTGTTCCAAGTTAGTGCTAAGGACCAAGACAAAGTGGTTTGAGGTGCAAGAAAGGTCAGAACATAGTTATTCCATGTTTCCCCAAGTCCATCCAAGCATGCTTTGGGCCACTCACTATTCTGAAGCAAACCCTTATTTCCTTCCCTCCAATCCATCTAGACACCTTCCCTATAAATAGAGGAAGGTGTCCCTTTCATTCTCCACGCTTGAAAAGCCCCAAAATCTTTGTTGCATATTTGAACCAAAGCCTCCAAACCAGAGAGTCTTGTTTTGATTTTTAGAGTGTTTCAAACCCAAACAACCACCAAGAAACCTTCACTAGCATCCACTCAAACTTTCTAAAGCCCTAACTCATCTTCCCTAAGCTTTATCTAAGCTGAGCCAAGTCACCTGAATACCTCCATGAGTTTGATTATGATCAGGTGGTTCCACTCACCCCCATCATCCAAACAAGTTTCCATTCACTTCGAAACTTCCTTTTGACCATTAACTCTAAACTTGTAGCTTTGATTAGTCAATATCCAAAGTTTAATTTTTAATTTAGGTCAACTGTGTTCATCTGGTTCGTGGTGAAATACTCCACACTCAGAGCCAATTAATGGCTCATGTGTGTGGAGGATGATTTATTTTTGATCATACAAGCTATCTCCATGCTTGAATCTGATTGAAAACACGTATTTTTGGAGTTTGATTTTCGAAGGTTGAAGACGACCGTTGGTGCGCGCGTTTGAATTCAAAAACGATGGTTGTCACACTCTGATTGGTTGTTCTACGCGCATATCCTATTTTCATTTTGATTTTAATATTTATTTGTTCAACATGTTTTGTTGACACAATTGGGCCCTTGGCACAGTGGGAGAGGGGGTTGATCCCCTCATGACCCCAAGGTCAAGGGTTCAACACCCAGGGTGTGTATCCCTTTGTTTTATTTTCTTTTTTCACTTGTGTTATTTGTTTATTTTTACCATTTACTCTCATTTACATTTTATTTTTTTACCCTTATTATTTTTATTATTATGAAAAAATGTTCAACATAGACCCCTATTATTTTTGTCTCTAGTATTTAATTTTGCTTTATTTCAAGTCATTTGGATATTTTTGAGGGACTTATGAAGTCTTAAATTCATAGGCTAATGAAATCTACTTTGGTCATGATATTGATTGGTTTATGGTTGATTGAACCTTCCATACTTCAAACCTACTATTGGATTATCAAGTGTTCATCCATGGTACTTTGAAGCATGAATAGGTTGTCCCTATTTCAATCAACTTCGGTCATTTGACTTATAGATGAAGTCTTGCTTGCATATGCTAACTTGTAATTTTTAGTTGATACATTGTTATTTCTTTGGTGTATACTAACCCACTAACCTCTTATACTTACTTGTTCATGTTATACTAACCATTAATAACTTATTAATAGTATACTTTGATCTTATATACCTTGTTTAACTTAACAACTTAATCAAAATCATTAAATTTTCAATCATGAGTTTTGCATAGTCTTCCTTTTGTCAATCTATTGATAGATGGACTTGGGGTAACATAACTTTCATTGTTACAAATTTATTATAAGTTGATCCTTTGATCATCTTCAACACTTTGAATCAGTGATATGTTATCCTCTGATGCGCCATATTTTGAATCTATTGACCTAAGGATAGTTAATCCTCAAGTGTTGGTCTATTGTTCATAACCCTAATTTAACCTAACTTTACTAACTTTGATTATCTAACCATTATTATTATTATGGTTATGTTTTTATTTACTTTTATGTTATTACCTTGTAATTTATATTTAAGTACTCATCATCATCATATCCATTGTATAAACTCAACAAAAATATGATAAAATGATAAGACCAAAAACAAATCATTCCACTTAATCAACTTGGACTTAGAGGATCTCATCCTAGGACCTTTGCTTGAAGGCCTTTTCGTTATCTCTGTGATACTTGGTTCAACTTTGGGTTTCACCTGTACTTACATTCCGACTGTAAGAATGGCATCATGGCACCACCTTAGGGAGACATGTTTGTAAGACCATTATCCTTTGTTTAACTTAGGTCACTTTTTGAACACACAAGGATTTCTCTTGGGATACCTTAGAATGAGACCCTTTAATTTCTTGTTGGTTACTTTGCATATCTGTTGCATTCCATTAGCCAAATTTCATAATCAAATAAACAAACTCTTGATCTAACGTTAAGCATCATTTTCATAATCAAAATTCAAAATACTTAAAACTACAATTATTATTGTGCGCCACTAGCCTTAAGTGGTGGAGAATGAGTAAGAATTGAGCATTCCTACCCTTACTCGAATTATTTTAGACGCAAGATGATTGGCTTATTGTCTAATCAGCTCCGCCTATTGACTTTATTACAATCTAATCACAAATAAATCTTTTCGTAAACCCTTATTCAAGGTAAATTCAATTCAACCCACCAAACCTTATTTTTTTGTGCCTTAGGACACCACTCCGAAAACCCTTTTCTCAAAGGTAAAATCAACCAACACATAACCATTTTCTACTCCAAACTACGAAGCTTTGATTCCTCATCCCCGATGAGTGATACATAGGTACAGGGGCCACAATCCTTGGCGAGCACAATGAACAAAAACTCCCAGAGTCCAATCTTTTTTTTATATATACATTCTTTTGAAAATAAAACAATAAATGTGATAAATACCCGCATACGCAGACAACCCAAATGGTTCCCATGAAGTACCATGGACGTGAGGGGTGCTAATACCTTCCCCTTGTGTAACCGACTTCCGAACCCAAATCTCAGTTGCGAGACCGATTCCTTATCCCCTTTCTTGCACTTCCCATGCACGTCTCTTTTTTCGAGAGTTTTATCGACTATTTCCCCCCACCTCTCCAATAGAGGCATATAAATAAAATTTGGTGGCAACTCTCCTGATTTCACCCTTCGAAGAAGGGGTGTTTCTTTAGGTCCCAGTTTCGTTATCCAAGCGGTAGCAACAGCTGGCGACCGAACCCAGAATCTCCGGTTCCCTAAGAAAGTCTAGCCTAGTTTGGGTTGTTTTTCTTTCTTTGCGTGCGTGGGCATTTATCCATTTATTCATTTTTCTATATATACTACTTTTGTTACTAACTTGTATATATTTTCTTTGCTTGTTGGTCCGAAACCATGGCTCTGTGACGAAGAAAGAAAAAGGTTACAATGGTAACTATAATGAAAAACCTTGTGTGAAAGACTTTCCACCAGAGTATGAGAGATTTCTTGAGTTAGGAGAGGTTGAGTAGTATGTGTCCCCAGGGTGTCTTCCCCGTGTAGCGTTATACGAGAACCTCACTTAGTGGTAGACTCTCTTAAGGGGATTGATGATCGTTATGCTTTCGGCGTAAGCATCCTTTCCTTTATTAGAGTCTGTGACCCTAAGACCCTCTTTTTAGAACATTTCACCGTGGTTGGCCTAGACCGATGGTCGCGTAGTATAGTTCCACGGGGAGCTTTCCTCGCGAGGATCGATACGAAGATCTCACTTAGAGTAGATTACCTTGATGGAGCAGTTGCCTGACAAGTAAATTGACATAAGAGAGTGACAGTCAAGGGAGTCCATGCCTCTAAGGGTTGTGTCTTACACCCTATTTCTCAAAATCCCTAGACCTTGCAAAGTGAGAACCCTGGTTTGAAAAGCAGTTACTATTAAACGTCATACTTTGTCACGATGGTTCCGAAATTTGAACCCCGTGCCTAAAGTTCTGTGGAAATAATAAAAATCAACCATTCATTCATGCATTCATGAATTCATACATCATAAATTAATAAAACAAAGCTCTTAAGCAATTTCGTTTGTTTAAACACAAAATTACAAGACCTTTTACCTACACAATCATGGATATCTTAGTAAGGAAAAACACTTTCACCTTCAGATTCAAGATTCTAGACATCAACTCATTGAAAGTCCTTTGCTTAAGAGTATTATCCCTAGTAGAAGAAAACCTCCATTTTCAGTTCATTACAAATTATTTGAAGGCAGTCATGTCAATGACATTGTCATGACATTTGCTGTAAAGAAGCCAACCTCTCAAGGTGGTCTGATTGCTGAACTGAAAGAGACCTGTAAGGAATTGGAGACTGGGATAAGGGTGGACAAGGCTAGGAAAGAAGCTTTAGAGGTTCTGATTAATAGCTTGGAGCAATGAGATATGGATAATGTTGGTCAAGCCAAGGAAACAGATGCCTACACCTCTAGTGAGAGGTCTGAATCTCAAGATAAATCAAGTTGCAGTTCTGGGGCTGAAGCTGATGAAGATGCTAGCTCCTCTGACTGAGTTGATGGTGCCCCTGTTATAACGATGTGCTGTTTTGGATGCCTTGATGTTTGATGTTTGATGTTTTTTTTGCAGTCTTGATTTGATGCCTTGATGTAATTTTTGGGTTCTCTTTGTGATTTCTCTGGATTTATTTTTATCTTAGCTTATATAGCTGTGTATAATTGTGGTTCCGTAACACCTGACAATATGTTTTAACATTCTATATGTTTTAACATTCTATGTGACATTCTCTGTTGGACTAATAGACATTTATTTTGTCTCATTGGTCTCTTTGGTCTATTTTGACTAAAAAGGGGGAGAAGTAGCTAAATGAGAGTTGCAGTTAATATGTGCTATGAAGTAGCTATGCTAAACAGGTGACAGATGATATACAAATGATGTTGAACATGATGGGTTGTGTAGTACATGTGATTTAATATGTGCTATGAAGTAGCTATGCTAAACATGTGACAGATGATGTACATATGATGTTGAACATGATGTGTTGTGTAGTACAAGTGATGTTGAAGGAGATGTCAGATGGGGTGATGGATGTTAGTTACAGGTGTTGTGAAAGGAGATGTCTGTGTTGAACAGACTTAGGGAGAGAAGAAGCACATATGTGTTTAATGTGTGTTTACTTGTTGCTATTATAGCTAGTAAATGTGTGGTTTATTACTTCTGCTGCTGCTTAACTGCTGATATGTTTTTTTACTCTTGTGAACAAATGGACTGATGTATGTTTTAGACAAAATTTGCCAAAGGGGGAGTTTGTTGGTTCTATGTGTTGGCAGCAATTTTGGTAAAACCTAGAGTGTTCACAAGTCGTCACAAGTGTTGTTTTAACATAAGATAACATGTACCTGCAGGTTGTTTAAAATGAGAATATGCAGGAATTTTACTGAGATGTCAGACCCGATGTCATGACATCTGTATACAGAATATTCAGTCTGAATGTTATGTATTATATGATTGTATTTTTAATGCTAATCTATGTATGATTGATGGGATGATTGAACGCGCTCTCAATCAGTAATTACAACTAGATTGACTTATTTTCCAACGAGATATAGTCTGTTGTCATGAGAAGATATGAATGGAAAATAGTTTTAGGGTTTTATGATGTCCAAGCCCAGCCAAATGTCTAAGAGTTCTTAGGTAGAAGTTGTTGGTGTAAGCCCTAGAGGCCAATACTTTTGGTACTTGTATCGAATTATTTATTAATAATAAAAGGCATTTTCTTTATTATGGTTGATTAATAAAGTCCCTGGAATAGATAGTCTGTTTAATGTATTAAGTGTGACTTAATCATGAGAGCATATTAAACATAAGGACACTATTCTTAAAGTATACGTAGTCGAGCTTTAGTGTGAAGTGGGATAACATTAAAGCATTGAGACTATTATGTTTGTAGACTGATGATCACATCTCATGGATCATGGATAAAGAGTTATCAAGTCTTAAACATAGGTATGAATATTAGGAGTAATATTTATACCGGATTGACCCGCTATGAGAATACTATATAGAAAGTTATGCAAAGTGTCATAAGTTATTCTCATGGTGATAATAGTGTATACCATTCTTCGACCTGAAACCACTATGGATCCTAGATGTAGAGTCGAGTGCTTTATTACTGATCCAACATTGTCCGTAACTGGATAACCATAAAGACAGTTGATGGGTACTCCACAAAGCATGCTGAGGGACATGAGTGTCCTAGATGGAATTTGCCTATCCTGCGTAATAGGATAAATGTCTATGGGCCCAATATTGAACTGGACAAGGGTGACACGGTCTATACCTTGTGTTCAATATAGACATAAGGGCAAAGGGGTAATTATACACATAATTATTATAACAGGAGGTTTTGTCAGATCACATGACATTTTCGTGACTTGGGTAGCAGTGATGTGTTGCTAGATACCGCTCTCTGTTTATCATGTTAAATGCGTGATTTAATATAATTGCCAACATCGCGAAAACCTACAGGGTCACACACAAAGGACGGATTGATGAGAGATAGAGCAACTAAGGAACATCGTAAGGTACGGTGTACTTAAGTAGAATACGAAGTATGGTAAGGTACCAAATACTTAAGTGATTTTGGCATATTATGAGATATGGGCCCAAATACACTTAAGTGGGCTTTTTGGCTTGAAGCCCACACAAGTGGTTCTATAAATAGAACTCTTATGCAGAAGCATTGTATGGGAATACAACACAACTGAAGAGTTGGAATTTCGTATCTCTCTTTCTCTCACTCAAAGCCTTCATTCATAACAGCCAGCACTGCGATTGAAGGAATCTGTTCGTGTGGACTGAGTAGAGACGTTGTCATCATTCAACGTTCGTGATCGCCCTGTGGATCTGTATCCAAGGTTTTGATCATTACAAGAGATCTACACCAAAGGTTTGAATCGCCACAAGAGGTAACGATTCTATCACTGATCATGCCCATTCGTAAGGATCACTAAATGGAGAAAATTTTAAATTCCGCTGCGCCTTGGATGGCAATTCTCCTTCAGTGGTATCAGAGCCACTTATGAAACCATGAATCTGATAACTATTTTTGTTCTGTAATAATATGATTAAAGACAGAATGAATCAAAGATTAAATTGAGATTGATCAAGTTATATATATATATATGATATATGTAATCCTGATGCAAAATACATTATATATGATATAGTGTTCTCGTTTCGTTCATTCAAACACTCAATGATTGTTTTCCTTTGAGCGATCAATGGTCGTTTGCTTCTTGATCCGACATTAGTATGGTGAAGCAATGACGTGTTGATCAATCATACTGAATTAACAATCGAGATGTGTTTGACGGTCTGAAATTGGTGCATCAGGGTTAGTGACGGCACAAGGGTTGTGTTGTCAGAGAGTTATGCGATTGGGGTTTGACTGCACAAGAGTTGTACTTTCTAAACACTTTTTGGAACATTGTTAACCGGTTAACGCATATGGTTAACCGGTTAACACAATACGAAATAAATTTTTTTAGGTTTTCAAACAGTGTTAACCGGTTAACGCATTTGGTTAACCGGTTAACACAAGGTGGAAAACAGTTTTCCAAGACATTTTCAAACAGTGTTAACCGGTTAACGCATTTGGTTAACCGGTTAATGCATTTGGTTAACCGGTTAACGCAAGGCAGAAAACAGTTTTTTGAACAGATTTCAAACAGTGTTAACCGGTTAACGCATTTGGTTAACCGGTTAACGCAAGGCAAAATTCACCCGTTCGGCTAACTCAGTGCTTTAAAAGTATCAAGTGTTGATACGAAAAGCGACATCGATTTTAAATGAATTGTTCATTAAAATGTGGTGATCGGTCGTCGAAATTTAATTTGGTTTTAATTAATTAAAGGAATTAATAATAATAATAATAATAATAATAAAGTGTTTATTATTGTCTTGTGGTGATCGGTTATGGCCTTAGTCTTCCTTTATTTTGTTTTGGGTTTTAAAATACGACCTGTGTGTCGTGCCTCTCTCTTAATCTCCCAAATGTAACTTCTTTTCTCATCTCACTCCCTCGTATGTAAAACGAGTTTCTTTTATGTAATGTAATGATATGAAGAAAGCAAAGAAGTCAGTGCCAAAGGAGGACAACCTTTAAGATCTTGCTTGAAGAAGCTTAGATCGTTGTTAGGTTAGCTTAGGTTCTCTCACTGGCTTGGGAGAACAATTGCGCTAGGGGCCATAACTGTTTCATTATGTATGTATGTATGTTGATGCATGTGAATGTATGTTGATGCATGTGAATGTATGTTGATGCATGTGAGAGACAGTTTATATGATAAACAAGCCGGTGAGATCAGAAAAATTGCAATTCCCTCAAATTAAATATTAAGTTTATGCTTTCCAAGTTTTAACACTCATCAAGACTAGTATCGAATAATGTAGGTTTCGCCTACGCGAGGTGAATGTTCTATATTAGTAAGGTGCGATGGGATAATTGTAATATCCAACTGTTAAAATAATGGGTCAAACTTAACTATACAAATTATAATAAGATTATATATATATTTAGAAGCAAGAGTTAGGAATGATCCATATGATGGATTGGAATAAGGAGTTATTCACCCAATTGAAATTTTCGAGAGTTGTATGAGATACAATTGGAAGGAGTTCCTACCTAAATAACCTAGTTTTGTGTAATCCGCCTACGCGGACTTAGAACGAAGTGAAATATGGATCTCGACCCACTAGAAAATCTTCCAACGGGATTTTCCGAATCAAATGATGAGGGTCATTTGTTTTGAGTAAAATAGTGGGAGCATATTTAATTAAAGGCCTAATTAAATATGTTAATGATACTTATATTTTCATTAATCCTTGTGTAGATTACCATGAAAGCAAACACCTCTAACAACATCTTGCGATCAATCCTTGATAAGGAAAAATTGTCTGGGACAAATTTTCTGGGTTGACACCGAAACCTGAGGATTATCCTCAAACATGATAAAAAGCTATATGTCTTGGAGACACCTGTTCCTGAAGAGGAACCTCCTAGTTCTGCACCTAAGGCAGAAAGAGATGCTTATAAGAAGCATGTCGATGATGCCAATGAAACTGCTTGTCTCATGCTAACTACCATGAACTCAGAATTGCAAAAGCAACATGAGAACATGTCAGCGTTCGATATGATCGAACACCTGAAGATGCTCTATCAAGAGCAAGCAAGGCATGAGAGGTTTAAAGTTTTAAAAGCCCTTTTTCAAGGCAAGTTAGCTGAGGGAGCCCCTGCAGGTCCCCATGTACTCAAGATGATTGGGTATGTGGAAAACCTTGAGAGATTGGGTTTTCCCCTCGAAAAGGAACTTGCGACTGATTTGATCTTGCAATCGTTGCCAGATAGTTTCAGTCAATTTGTCCTAAATTTCAATATGATTGATATGGACAAATCTCTTCTTGAACTGCTCGCCATGTTAAGAACTGCTGAGCAGAATCTGAAGTCAAAAGGGAAGTCCATTCTGATGATCGGAAATGGAAAGAGACAGAACAAAAGGCCCACTAAGCAGGGTGATAAAGGGAAAGGTAAGGAAGTTGCCAAACCCAAACCCACCGTTGCTGCTTTAAATCCTAGTGGAGGCATAGAAAAAGAAGGCACATGCTTCCATTGCGGTAAGACCGGACACTGGAAGAGAAACTGCCCAAAGTACCTGGAAGATAAGAAGAATGGAGTAGAGACTTCAACTTCAGGTATTTTTGTTATTAATTTATCTACTTCTGCATTATGGGTATTAGATACTGGATGCGGTTCTCACATTTATACAAATGTGCAAAGGCTGAAAAGAAGTAGAGATTTGGCAAAAGGTGAAGTTGACCTACGAGTTGGCAATGGAGCAAAGATTGCTGCTTTAGCCGTAGGGACTTATGTATTGACTTTACCTAGTGGTTTAATAATTCAGTTAGAGAACTGTTATGATGTACCTGCAATTAACACGAATATTATTTCCGTTTCTTGTTTGGACAAGTTTGATTTTTCATTCATAATAAAGAACAATTGTTGCTCAATTTATTTGAATGATATATTCTATGCTACTGCATAAATGAACAATGGATTATATGTCCTTGATCTTGAAATGCCTATTTATAACATTAATACTAAAAGGATGAAACCTAATGAGTTAAATCCAACTTACCTTTGGCATTGTCGATTAGGCCACATAAATGAGAAACGCATTTCCAAACTCCATAAAGATGGACTGTTGGACTCTTTTGATTATGAATCATATGAGACATGCAGATCTTGTTTAATTGGAAAGATGACAAAGTCTCCATTCACAGGAAAAGGTGAAAGAGCTAATGATCTTTTGGCCCTCATACATACTGATGTATGTGGACCATTGAACATGCCAGCCAGAGGAGGTTTTCAGTACTTCATCACATTTACTGATGATTTTAGTAGATATGGTTATGTGTATTTAATGAAACACAAATCATAGTCCTTTGAAGAGTTCAAGGAATTCAAGAATGAAGTACAAAACCAACTAGGTAAGAATATTAAAACTCTTCGATCAGATCAAGGTGGTGAGTATTTAAGCCTAGAGTTTGATGATCATCTGAAAGAGTGTGGGATCCTATCCCAACTTACTCCTCCTGGAACACCCCAATGGAATGGTGTATCTGAGAGAAGAAATCGAACCCTGTTGGACATGGTCCGATCCATGATGAGTCACGCCGATCTTCCAAACTCCTTTTGAGGACATGCACTATTGATATCAGCTTATACACTTAACCGTGTTCCATCCAAAAGGTTGAAAAGACACCATATGAGATATGTAGTGGTAAGAAACCACATATGTCTTACATGAAGATTTGGGGTTGCGAAGTTTATGTGAAACAACAAATTTCAACTAAGCTTGAGCCCAAATCTGACAAATGCTTATTTGTGAGGTATCCTAAAGAAACAAGAGGGTATCACTTCTACAATCCTTCTGAGGGCAAAGTGTTTGTCGCTCGAACTGAAGTTTTCCTAGAAAAGGATTTTATTTCCAAAGGAACCAGTGGGAGGAAAGTAGAGCTTGAAGAAATTCAAGAATCACAAAGCATCGACACACCTATGGAGGAATTAGAGCAGGAAACACAAGTAGTTGTGTAAGAGCAACCTGCTCAAGTAGAACAAGACCAACGTAGGTCAGGCAGGATACGTCACCTACCTGAGATATATGGATATCTGATCAAGGTGATGTATTACTCATGGATCAAGATGAGCCTGTGACCTACTCATGGAATCTTCGTTTTGATGAAACAGTAAAACAATATGGATTCATCAAGAACAAAGATGAGCCTTGTGTCTACAAGAAGGTTAGTGAGAGCATGATCGTATGGTATTATATGTAGATGACATATTACTCATTGGAAATGATATCCCTACCCTGCAACAAGTAAAGTCTTGGTTGGGGAAATGCTTTTCTATGAAGGACCTAGGTAAAGCAGCCTATAAATTAGGAATCAGAATCTATAGAGATAAATCACAAAATGCTTGGCCTAAGTCAGAGTACATAGACAAAGTGCTGAGACGCTTTAATGGTTCCAATGGTTATGTGTTTTGCTTAAATGGTGGCGCTGTGAGCTAGAAAGGTTCAAAGCAAGATACAGTTGCTAATTCTACAACCGAGGTCGAGTATATTGCTGCCTCAAGTGCAGCAAAGGAAGCTGTTTGGATCAGGAAGTTCATTAGTGAACTTGGCCTAGTCCCTAGCGTTGTGGATCCCATTGGTCTCTATTGTGATAACAATGGTGCTATCGCACAAGCTAAGGAGCCTAGATCTCACCAACGATCCAAACACATACTTAGGCGTTATCATCTCATTCGAGAGATAATAGATAGAGGAGATGTGAAAATATGTAAAGTACCTACACTTGACAATATTGTTGACCCACTGACAAAGCCTCTTGCGCAGCAGAAGCATGATGGCCATACTAGATCAATAGGCATAAGGGGTATGCCTGATTGGCTCTAGTGCTAGTGGGAGATTGTTGGTGTAAGCCCTAGAGGCCAATACTTTTGGTACTTGTATCGAATTATTTATTAATAATAAAATGCATTTTCTTTATTATGGTTGATTAATAAAGTCCCTGGAATAGATAGTCCGTTTAATGTATTAAGTGTGACTTAATCATGAGAGCACATTAAACATAAGGACACTATTCTTAAAGTATCTGTAGTTGAGCTTTAGTGTGAAGTGGGATAACATTAAAGCATTGAGACTATTATGTTTGTAGACTGATGATCACATCTCATGGATCATGGATAAATAGTTATCAAGTCTTAAACATAGGTATGAATATTAGGAGTAATATTTATACCGGATTGACCCGCTATGAGAATACTATATAGAAAGTTATGCAAAGTGTCATAAGTTATTCTCATGGTGATAATAATGTATACCACTCTTCGACCTGAAACCACTATGGATCCTAGATGTAGAGTCGAATGCTTTATGGTTGATCCAACGTTGTCCGTAACTGGATAACCATAAAGACAGTTGATGGGTACTCCATAAAGCATGCTGAGGGACATGAGTGTCCTAGATGGAATTTGCCCATCCTGCGTAACAGGATAAATGTCTATGGGCCCAATATTGAACTGGACATGGGTGACACGGTCTATACCTTGTGTTCAATATAGACATAAGGGCAAAGGGGTAATTATACACATAATTATTATCACAGGAGGTTTTGTCAGATCACATGACATTTTCGTGACTTGGGTAGCAGTGATGTGTTGCTAGATACCGCTCTCTGTTTATTATGTTAAATGCGTGATTTAATATAATTGCCAACGTCGCGAAAACCTACAAGGTCACACACAAAGGACGGATTGATGAGAGATAGAGCAACTAAGGAACACGTAAGGTACGGTGTACTTAAGTAGAATACGAAGTATGGTAAGGTACCAAATACTTAAGTGATTTTGGCATATTATGAGATATGGGCCAAAATACACTTAAGTGGACTTTTTGGCTTGAAGCCCACACAAGTGGTTCTATAAATAGAACTCTTGTGCAGAAGCATTATATGGGAATACAACACAACTGAAGAGTTGGAATTTCGTATCTCTCTTTCTCTCACTCAAAGCCTTCATTCATAACAGCTAGCACTGCGATTGAAGGAATCCGTTCGTGTGGACTGAGTAGAGACGTTGTCATCGTTCAACGTTCGTGATCGCCCCGTGGATCTTTATCCAAGGTTTTGATCGTTACAAGAGATCTGCACCAAAGGTTTGAATCGCCACAAGAGGTAACGATTCTATCACTGATCATGCCCATTCGTAAGGATCACTAAATGGAGAAATTTTAAATTCCGCTGCGCCTTGGATGGCAATTCTCCTTCAGAAGTCACACGGGTAGAGATTAGGTGAAAATACTGTAACTTGAAGTTGTTTACTGAGAGTCTTTGAACTGATTCTGTTTAGTGGATTTCCTTCCTAGCTTAGTAGCCCCCAGACGTAGGTGAGTTTGCACCGAACTGGGTTAACAATTGCTTGTGTCTCTTGCATTACTGTTCTTTATATTTTATCCTGTTTGTATTGTTCAGATATTAGTGTCGTGACATTACCTTCGACATCTCATATCTGATACCAGAATTTCATTCGCGCCCAATGGCCAGAATGTAAACAGTAATCCCATGCCTCCTCACAACCAGACGAACATTAACATGGTAGAAATGGACAATGGACGAAGACTGATAACCTCTGTCGATGAATTGAAAACTCCGTTTATTGAGATCAAGAATATGTTAATAAAAGTGATGCATTTCTAGTTTGTACAACCACTTGTGAACAATGTTTGAATGAACCATAACATTGTGCAACTTTAAAGACTGTCATACAAAACCTGATGGACCAATGGATTCTGTTAATAGATCGCCCTTCCATGATTGAAGAAATATCCACTCTCAAAATACCATATGATGAAGTTCCACCTTTGTAGATTCCATACACTCTTTCTCAAATGACTCTCTCAGTAGCTCCTGTCACTCCGATGGTAATAACAATCCCGACGCCATTTCCTTATAATGACACCAAGGCAGTCCCCTGGGTATATGACTCCACAATCTATATCCATGGCCAAAAGATGCAAGAAAAGCCGATGACATCCAACAAACTAATAATCAGTATAGCCGGCACCAGTAGAGTCACTAGAAGCGTCGGGATATTCGGTCCCACATCTATCCCAGTTGACAATAGTGGCCCTTCGACCCAAGACAAAGGCAAACAGATTGATAATGCCAAGCAGAGGCAGGATTCTCTACCAACCAATGAGGTAGATGAATTCTTGCACATCATAAAGAGAAGTGATTATCGAGTGGTTGAACAACTAAACCAAACTCCACCAAAGATCTCTATGTTGTCTCTGCTTATGTACTTCGAAGCACATCGCGATGCCTTGGTCAATTTTCTAAAAGCTGCCCACGTACCGTAGGAGAACTCTGTGTGCCAATTCGAGGGGGTAGTCAACAATATAGCTACCAGTATGAGCCTGGGATTCAGTGATGAAGAGCTCCCTGCCGAGGGAAGAAACCATAACAAAGCCTTGCACATCTCCATTAAGTGTGTAGATACTGTGTTATCAAGTGTCTTGATGGATACTGGTTCCTCTCTCAACGTGATGCCCAAGAATACTCTTTCAAAACTGACCATTGAAGGACTTGTGATGAAATTGTCTGAGTTAGTAGTAAGGGCATTTGATGGGTCGAGACAGGCCGTAATTAGTGAAGTAGATCTTCCCATAAAAATTGGCATTCTTACTTCCTTCATTACCTTCTTTGTGATGGACATACACCCCACTTATAGTTGCTTACTTGGAAGGCCATGGATACATTCGACCAGAGCGGTTACTTCAGTGCTCCACCAAAGGCTGAAATTTCTGATCAACAACAAACTGGTAGTTGTGGAAGGTGAAGAAGACATTATGGTGTGCCACCTGGCGTCATTACGATACGTAGAAGGAGAGGGGAAGTTGAAGGAAATCCCATTTCAGTCGTTTGAAATTGTCAACGTTGAAATGGTTTGCCCTATAAGGGATGAATTGAAAAATGTTGAATTTCCAATGGCCTCCCTCAAAGATGATTTGACTGTCATAAGGAGTGGACACCCTGTGGGATGGGGAAGAATGCTTGAGCTGCCTAACAACAAGGACCACACTGGATTGGGATACAATTCCCAAAACTTGAAGAAGACAACGCCAATAGCTGAAAAGCGACAAGTGCTCCCATTAGAAGTGTTGATTCTAAGAGTTGGCAGCAATTTTGGTAAAACAAAGAGTGTTCACAAGATGTCTTGTGTGATGTCTTAACATGAGATATCCTATGTACCTGTTGGAGTTGAAGAACATATGTAAGCAGGATTGTTTCAGAATGCCACATACATTGACAAGGCTTCTGATATTGATTGTACCTGCTGGAGCTTATATGGAAGACATATGCTGCAGGATTGTTTCAGTTGACATACTCATTGTCATGGTAACTAATATGGCTGTACCTGCTATAAAAGGAAACTGGATTATGCAGGATTTTTCCAGATGTCAGACCCGATGTCATGACATCCTGTACACAGAACATTTAGTATGAATGTCTGGTGTTTTGTGATTGCACAATTGGTGGCAATCATTGGTTGATTGAAGATATGGCTAGCTGGCGCATTCTATCAGGGTTATCAACCAGATTTGTTTATTTTCCAAGGAGATCTTTACAGCTGATATGAAAAGATTTGATTAGAAAATATATCTAGGGTTTTCAAGGTGTCCAATACTTCTATAAAAAGGGACTTAGAAAACCTGATTGTACACACAACCAAGACTGAGCGAAATTTAGAGAGAGAGCTAGGGTTTGTGTCTGTAGGTCATTCAAGTCATCCATTGATGATTGAATTGGACTGATTTGTCTTCTTGATCAAAGCTTTGAAGCAAGATCAAGAGTGTGTCTTCTTGATTGAAACTGTGAAGTAAAATCAAGAATATTGTAATTGAAAAGTATTTTCTTTTCACAAGGGATTGTTGTTTAAAATCACGGGTGTGTGATTGTAAGGGAAGTGAGTGAGCTCTCATATCTAAGAGTGCTTAGGTAGAAATTGCACGGGTAGAGATTAGGTGAGAAAGACTGTAACTTGGTGAAGTGTACGGATAGTCTTTGAACTAATTCTATTTTAGTGGATTTCCTTCCTGGCTTGGTAGCCCCCAGACGTATGTGAGTTGCACCGAACTGGGTTAGCAATTCTTGTGTGTTTTGCTTTACCATTCTGTTTTTGTTTATCCATTGTTTATAACCAGATATCAGTGTCGTGACATTACCTTCGACATCTTATATCTGATACCAGAATTTCAATTGGTATCAGAGCAGGCATCCTGCTCTGGTTCTGGGTGAGATCTAGGGGCAATACTTTCTGGTACAATGGAAAGAGATGGAGGATCTGTTCATAGGCCACCAATCCTGGATGGTTCTAACTATGACTATTGGAAACCTAGAATGGTAGCGTTTTTAAAATCCCTTGATAACAAGGCTTGGAAAGCTGTCTTGACAGGATGGGTGCACCCTGTAGTCACTAAAGAAGGAGAAGCCACTACTGAGAAGAAGCCTGAAGAACAATGGTCCAAGGAGGAGGATGATCTTGCGCTTGGAAACTCTAAAGCCTTGAATGCAATATTCAATGGTTAGACAAAAATATTTTTAGGCTGGTAAATAACTGTGAAGTGGCCAAAGATGCTTGGGACATTCTCAAGACCACTCATGAAGGCACCTCTAGGGTAAAGATGTCTAGACTTCAGCTGCTCACCTCCAAGTTTGAAAACTTAAGGATGAAAGAAGATGAAAACATTCATGAATTCCACATGAGTATCCTTGAGATAGCTAATGCTTCAGGAGCCCTGGGAGAGAAGATGACAGATGAAAAGTTGGTGAGAAAAATACTTAGGTCACTCCCTAAGAGATTTGCAATGAAGGTGACTGCCATATAAGAGTCTCAAGACATCTCCAACATGAGGGTAGATGAGTTAATTGGCTCCCTCCAAACCTTCGAGATGGGATTGATTGAGGGAACTGAAAAGAAAACTAAGAGCATTGCCTTTGTTTCCAACGCAGAAGAGGAAAACAGTCAAGATGTGGATAAAGAGTGGGCCAATGAAGTTGCAATGCTGGGGAGACAGTTTAACAGATCGTTAAAGAAAATAGATGTCAGATCCAAGGTAAATGTCAAGAACATCTCGTCTGACATCAGTAAATCCAACAATGCTGGAAGAAAAGCAAGAGCAGATGAGAAGCCCAAAGAAGGAAAAGAGGTTCAATGCTATGAACGTGATGGGTATGGACACATCAGGTCTGAATGTGGAACCTACCTTAAGAAACAGAAGATGAGCCTTGCTGCCACATGGTCTGATGAGAGTGATACTGAAGAGGCTGCAAATCTTGTGACTGCTTTGACAGGAAGATGGGAATCTGATGAAGAGTCAAGTGATGGTGAAGTAACCTTTGAGGAATTAGCCTCTACCTACAGAGAGTTGTGTCAGAAAAGTGTTGAACTGAACAAGCAGTCTTTAAATCAGGAAAAAGACATAACTCAACTTGAGAATCAGAAGGTAGAATTCTTGGAAACCATCTCCAAATTGAAAACAGAAGTTGTGGCTCTAAAGGTTAAGCTAGATGAAGATCAACAAGTAGAGAGCCAGAAGATAGTCCAACTGGAGAAAGAAAAAGCAGAACATGTGGAAACTATCCTCAAGCTAAAGACTGAAGTTGTGCTCTTAAACTCAAAACTAGAAGAGACAACCAAGTATGTAAGGATGCTGAACAATGGATCTGACTCCTTAGACAACATTCTTCAAACTAGACAAATCACAGGAGTCAAATCTGGATTAGGGTACCATAAAACCAAGGCTGAAAGTAGCTAAACTGGCTGCAAACCTCAAGCTAAACCTAAATGCAGCAATAGTAAGAGCAGTTCCAAGATGTCACATCATATGTCACACCATCAGAAGAAAGAACAACAAAAATACAAACACCAAAGATGGAGATGTCAGTACTGTGGGAAATTTGGACACTCAAGGGCCTTCTGCTATAAGCTGTATGGTTACCCTACCCACCTTCATCAGCAACAACAGAAGAGAAAACAGCAGTATGGCAAACACCAAAGATGGAGATGCCATTACTGTGGGAAAGCTGAACACTCTAGGTCTTCCTGTTATAAGCTGTATGGTTATCCTAGCCATGGTCATCAACAGATCCACTATCAACCCAGACCCAAACATCACAGGCCTATCAACAAGAAGCAATGGGTTCCTAAGACTAATGTCACAAGTCTAATGGCTCTCAAAGAAGAATGGTATTTTGATAGTGGATGCTCTAGACACATGACTGGGAACTCAGACTTGATAACCGATCTTCCCCCTCATGACTTAAGCTACGTAACCTTTGGTGATGGAGCTAAAGGTGAAATAAAGGGGATAGGCAAGCTTGAATGTCCTGGAGCTCCTAAACTTGACAATATTCTTCTGGTCAAGGGATTGACTTCAAATCTAATAAGCATCAGTCAGCTAGGGGATCAAGGTCTGAGTATCATCTTCACTAAAACTGAATGTCTGATTATGAACAAAGACAGTGAAGTAATTATGAAAGGAATCAGGACCAACAACAACTGCTACATGTGGAGCTCTCAAATGGATAATCCCTCTAAGATAAGTACAGTTGCAAGAAGAATCTCCAAGGGAAAAGAAAAGTGTCAGATAAGGATGCCAAACCTCAAGGAAGAAAAGGTAATGATGGCCCAAACACCTGAACATTTGACTGGTGGTATGAAGTATGAAGGTAGTAAGAGGCTTGCTGAGACACAAGGGACTATGAGTGCAAAGGAAAATAAGAAGTATCAGATGAAAGCAACAATGCTCAACCAAGTTGGATGAAAGTTCTGATAATTACATACAATGTCACACTCGATGTTATGACATTATATTATGACAACCTGGTTGGTACTCCTTTGTCCAAAGATCACATTCAGCACAGCTGGACCAAGTACATCACCTGCTTTCATCACTCGTGTAGAAAGTATGTAGAAAACAAACTCATAGTTCTACAACATGAAATGCAACTAACCAACAGGACTGCAAGGGATTGGTATGCTGTTCAACTGAAATATGAAAAGGGAAAATTAGGGGATTGGTTTCTTGAGAAAATATGGCAATTAATGAGGAGTGGAAAAGGCAACAAGAATATTGTCTGCCCAATGAAGAGAAAAAGCCACATTAATAATGAACCATCTCCTAGTATTGAAAATAGCACACTCTGCCTGAACACAATCAAACTTCTCAAAGAACCTCTGCTAGGGCAAAGAAAGTTGTCTCAAAAGTTCAACAACATGTCTCAACATCCGTCAACATCTAGCTCAAAATCCTCTCATACTAGAACTTCATCTGTGGAATTTTTAGATGAAGAGTTGATGGACGTAACTCCTTAGCGTATGATACCAGGTAACATCCCTAGCTCCCCTTCCATGGCTAGAGCTAAGCAAGGTAACACTCCTAAAAAATCGCCTGATAAAGAGGACATGCACTCTACTGATAGCATCATAAGAAACCTAGTTACTAGGATACTGAACGAAGAGCATGGAGTGAACGACACTTTTACCCCTCTGTCCAGAAGGGAACCCTCACCTGAGGTGAAAAGCCAAGCTGAGAAAAATGATAACTCAGAAAAGGAAGTAGCTGCTGAGGGGCTATGTTCTCTTGGAAAAAACGTACCTAGTATGTCCCCTGATACTGCTCAGGACATTGAGGAAGAAGGGTATGAGGAAGAAGATGACACGCTGGTCAATCTTGTGAAAACAAGTGTAGCTGATAGACTGAGAAAAAGGAAGAGTATGGTTGAGATAAGGACATGGAGGAAAGAGAAAAGGGTTGCTGGTATAGGCCCCTCCAAATCTTGGAGTAAAGTAGAGGTCAGGAAGAAGAAAGACAATGAGAGTTCTGAATCTAATGAGAATGTTGAAGACGATGTCCCAGACATCTCGTCTGACAAAAGAAAGGATGTAAAGAAGTCTTCCAACAAAGTAGTTGCTAAGCACCTAGACAAATGGAGGTTTGTCACTCAAAGAAGGGTAGCAGTTGAAAGAGAATTGGGGAAAGAGACTGTTGAAGTGAAGGAGGTAATGGAGTTAATCAAGGCATCCGGTCTTATGAAAACTGTGACGGCTCTGCCTCAATGCTATGAAGGGCTTGTCAAAGAATTCATTGTAAACATTCCTGATGAGAGTTATGGAAAAAGCAGCAGGGAGGTCTGCAAAGTGGTTGTTAGGGGTAAGTATGTGAAACTTTCACCCACCATCATCAACAGGTTCCTAGGGAGAGGAACTGATGGAGGGGAAGATCTAGAGACCACAGATAATGAGATTTGTAGGATGATTACAGTTGGCCAAGTTAAGGAATGACCTAGTAGGAAACACCTTTCAGCTAGTAAACTAACTGTCAAGTATGCCATCTTGCATAAGATTGGTTCTGCAAATTGGGTACCTACTAATCACATATCTACCATCTCCATTGCTCTTGGGAGGATCATTCATGCCATTGGAACTAAGATAAACTATAATTTTGGAAAGTTTGTGTTTGATCAAACCATCAGACATGCCTTCACCAATGCTGTAAAGTTGCCCATTGCATTCCCATCTATCATCTGTGGGATCATCCTGAGTCAACAACCAGGAATCCTGAGGACAAGTGATATTCCAAGCAGGAGAAAGACCCCTCTATCTATTCATTATAAGCTTTTTGAGGGTAGTCATGTCAATGATGTTGTCATGACATCTGCCAGAAGGGAACCTGCATCTCAAGGGAGCCTAATTGATCAATTGAAAGATACCTGCAAGGAATTGAAGAAAGGTATAAAGGTGGCAAAGGCTAGAAAAGAGGCCTTAGAAGTTCTCATCTGTAGCCTGGAGAAGGAAGAAGTAGAAAAGGCTGGAAAGGACTCAAATACAAGATCCCAATGCAGTGCTGAAAGCTCAGAAGACTCTGAAGATGAAGATGAAGGTGAAAAAGATACTTCTTCTTCTGATTAATGGTTCCTGCCTGTATTGAAGACCTGGAGGGGGGCTGGAAGGGATGGTGGAGGTTGTTGCTGTTTGGAAAGCTGATGTTCTTTCTGTTTTTTTTTTGTATTTTGTGGCAGTCCTCATGATGCCCGTTTTGTAATTTTTAGGGCTCTTAATGAGTTCCTTGGATTTGTTCATTGTCTCAGCTTTCTGCTGTGTATAATGATGTTGTGTACTTCCTGAATATTCTGTTTTAACATGCTTAATGTTATAACATCAGTTTTAACTTTCTCTGCTAGACTAATAGACATTTATTTTGTCTGATTGGTCACCTTTGGTCAGTTTTGACTAAAAAGGGGGAGAAGAGCTTGATATGGAAGTTGGATGTGGCTGATCAGAAGGACAACTATTATTGACTGGTGCACAGGTGTTGATGTTGAAGCAGATGTCAGTATGACATTCTGCCTGGTATAGGTACTGGAGTTACAGTAGTTGTTTTGATGAATGCACAGATTTAGGGGGAGAAGAAGTACCCTTGTGCATTGTGCATTTGTGTGTCTTACTAGTTGCATCCATAACTAGTAATTCTGTTGATTGGTGCACAAATTTAGGGGGAGGAGAAGTACCCTTGTGCATGTGTGTATTACTAGTAGCCATAGCTAGTAATTGTTTTGCTTCTGCTGCTAATTAAACTACTGTTATATGGTTTAACTGCTGATAGTTTACCTTGTGAACAAAAAGGAGAGATATATGTTTTAGCCAAAATTTGCCAAAGGGGGAGTTTGTTGATTCTAAGAGTTGGCAGCAATTTTGGTAAAACAAAGAGTGTTCACAAGATGTCTTGTGTGATGTCTTAACATGAGATATCCTATGTACCTGCTGGAGTTGAAGAACATATGCAAGCATGATTGTTTCAGAATGCCACATACATTGACAAGGCTTCTGATATTGATTATACCTGCTGGAGCTTATATGGAAGACATATGCTGCAGGATTGTTTCAGTTGACATACTCATTGTCATGGTAACTGATATGGCTGTACCTGCTATAAAAGGAAACTGGATTATACAGGATTTTTCCAGATGCCAGACCCGATGTCATGACATCCTGTACACAGAACATTTAGTATGAATGTCTGGTGTTTTGTGATTGCACAATTGGTGGCAATCATTGGTTGATTGAAGATATGGCTAGCTGGCGCATTCTATCAGGGATATCAACCAGATTTGTTTATTTTCCAAGGAGATCTTTACAACTGATATGAAAAGATTTAATTGGAAAATATATCTAGGGTTTTCAAGGTGTCCAATACTTCTATAAAAAGGGACTTAGAAAACCTGATTGTACACACAACCAAGACTGAGCGAAATTTAGAGAGAGAGCTAGGGTTTGTGTCTGTAGGCCATTCAAGTCATCCATTGATGATTGAATTGGACTGATTTGTCTTCTTGATCAAAGCTTTGAAGCAAGATCAAGAGTGTGTCTTCTTGATTGAAACTATGAAGTAAAATCAAGAATATTGTAATTGAAAAGTATTTTCTTTTCACAAGGGATTGTTGTTTAAAATCACGGGTGTGTGATTGTAAGGGAAGTGAGTGGGCTCTCATATCTAAGAGTGCTTAGGTAGAAATTGCACGAGTAGAGATTAGGTGAGAAAGACTGTAACTTGGTGAAGTATACGGATAGTCTTTGAACTAATTCCCTTTTATCAAATTAATGAAAATTACCACTGTAACACGGTGGGAGAACTGACTTTAGTTAAATGTTGCGGATAGCAAGAGTCGCCACCGACTTTTATTTTATCCAAAAGGAAAGGACATAAAAGAATAGGAAAGACCTTAAAAAGATTTTGAGTTCGGGGGGTAGGTTATACAAAGGGAAGGTATTAGCACCCTTTATATCCATGGTTATCCATGGGCTCTTAGTTACTTAGCTCACTTTGTTTGTTTGCAAGAGTGTAGTGTGTGATTAGAAAAATTTCTTTAAGTACTTTGTAATGACCCTCGTATGGGTGTATACAAAGCCTAGTTTAGAAATTGTGAGGTGTAAAAGTAATTATGAAAAGTGTGAGCAAGTAACTATGAGATACCTACCCTAGATTAAGTCTTTCGTGTTCTCGTATATTCTTTCAATGGTAAGACTGTCCCTATTATTAAGGAATAGGTAGTCATTACCTTGGATGTGTTTAAGGGACGGGCGTAGGGTCATCGTATGGTCAATGAAGGCAACAAAAAGGGTGTCTTTAGCAACTCGTAGGGACTATCATCATATTTACCGAAGGGACAAGATCATTATATCATAGGCAATCTCGTAGGGATTTGATCTTTTAAGTTTATAGGGACTTAATGATTTTTCTGTTTGAAGGGACTTTGCTTAAGACACCCCTATTTTCGAGGGACTTGACCATTTAAAGAAGGCAACCAAGAGGAATACCCTAGGAGGTACAGATGGCGATCAAAGATCGACCTACGTGCGTGAGTGTTATTTTTCAGATATTTGTCTTGAATTTAATTTTCTAAGTTCAATTATTTACAGTTAGTTTTTTGCACTCCCTAAATTACTAACCACGCAATAAATATTTACAAAAATAAAAGCAAGAAAAATAAATTCCTAAACTATTACATGGCTATGGGACAGATACATAATAATCAGGCGAGAAAGAATAAATTTACAACCTATACATTTGTTTCTAATATTATAAATAAAACAAAATTAAAATAAGGAAAGTAATGAAGCAAAAATAGAATAGATAAAAGCAAATAATAATAAAATAATAAATAAACAATGGTAATAAAGCAATAATAAAATAACAATAATAATAAAGTGATAATAAAAAGGTTAGAATTTTAAAAGAAATTATTTTAGGTTAAACAAGTTAGATTTTTTAGAAGTTATTAGAAAAATATGAGTTTAAAATAAATTAGTAATAATAAAAGAATTTAAAATACATTAATGTACAAATTATGAAATAAAAGAGTCATATGAAAAATATTAAGTTAGTTATTTACAAAATAAATAAAGATTATAGAAAATATCAAATTATTAGATTAATAGGTTTATTATTATTATTCAATTAGAAAAATGGTCAATTAGATTTTATTTATAAAATATATAAGGATTTATTATTATAAGTAAGTAATAAAAAAAGTTATTAAAATAGTTAGTATTTATTATTTATTTACAAAAATATAAAGATTATAGAAAAATATTAAATAATTAATTTAGTAGGTTTTCACGCCCCACATTACTAAACCACGCAGTTAATATAGGATCAATGGCAGGAATTTAAATGGCAGAAAAATAAATGGCAGAAAAATAAAATGGCAGAAAATAAATGGCAAAAAATAAAACCCTAATTATTACAACGCTTTGGTGCAGTTACATAATAAAGATGGCGAAAAGTAAAACTGAAAATATTACAAGTTAAAACTTAAAATATTACAAGGGCGAAGCAGTTACAGTGTATGAATAACATAAATATGAGCGAAAATAGGAAATAATAATAAGGTTTGTTAAAGTTTAAGAAAAGGTTTATGGTTTAGAGGAAATAACACGGTTAAAGTTTTAGGTTTGAAATTTAGAGTTTGTGGCGAAATTGTCAGGGTTTAGGAAAAATTAGGGTAGTTAGTTATGAACAAAAATGTGCAGATCTAAATATATGTATAAAAAAAATGAATTACAAAAAAACAACGGCGTTGCTAGCGCAAAATTGCGATCATCGCAACTGGATTGGATAACACAAATGTCACGCCTCATACACGTATATGTGAAAACGGCGTATTGACACGATCCGATCCGAAAACATAATCAAATTATAACATAAAATAGAAATATATATATATATTTAACACACTAGTTACATATTATAAATTATATATTATATGATCCGTATGTATTTTTATTAACAACAAAATTATTATTATATTATATTATATATTATGAGACATGTAAAACTTATATAAAAACAAACACATCAAATACATAATACAATGAACCAAATTATTATACATGTTATACTTATGTGCATAAAAAAAAGCAAAACGGCGATATCCTGATATATTTAACCAAACCACATGTATCTGGAATACATAACACAGTCACACATATGAACATGTATTTGAAACACAGTAACAAATATATCAACAAAATAGATAAAATATATATCATATATAAACTATTACCAAACTGTGTGTACGATAGTATAGATCAGCCACTCTCAGTTTCTCTTTTTTGTTCTGTCTCTTGGCCTCCCTCTATCAGTCATGCTAGTAAATATATATAGGAACAAATTAGGTTAATGATAATGGGCCTAAGTTTATTTTGAAACCCAATATTAAATTAAAAACTGAATAAAGTTAAATAATTAAAATAGGCCAAGGAGCAGTCAACACATTTAATGGAGCCGGAGGTATATGCACTTTATCAGCATAGATTTGACACTTGTGACATGTCCTGGAATGTTGATAGCAGTCAGCTTCCATGGTAGACCAATAGTATCCTGCTCTCAATATCTTCTTTGTCATAGTATGACCACTAGAATGAGTGCCAAAAATCCCATCATGCATGTCTTCCATAATCTCTGTTGCTTCCTTCTTATCCACACAACGAAGCAAAGTTGAATCATGATTGCGTTTGTACAAAATTCCATTACTCAAAAAGAACTTAGCAGAAAACCTCCTCAGAAACTTCTTATCTTTGACAGATGCCCCTTCAGGGAACTCCTGAGTTTCAAGATATCTTTTTACTTCATAGAACCAAGGCTTTTCCTCTCCTCCTTCAGTATCAATCTCATTGCAGTATGCAGGCTTCTCAAATCTATCAATAGTAATCTTGGGAGCTTCATCATCCCAGCTAATCTCAAACATAGATGCCATGGTGGCTAATGCATCTGCCAACTGATTCTCTCCTCGTGGAATGTGTCCAAAGGTAATCTCTTCAAAATGTGGGATCAAAGACAACACATGCTCTCTGTAGGGAATAAGATTTTCATGCTTGGTATCCCAATCTCCTTTAATCTGACTCACTACCAGGGTTGAATCTCCATATACGTCCAGGAACTGAATTTTCATATCAATGGCAGCTTTGATGCCCAGGATACATGCCTCATACTCAGCCATGTTATTGGTACAATAGAAACAAAGTCTTGCAGTAATCGGGGTATGACAATCTTCAGGGGAAATGATCACAACACCAACACCATTACCAAGTGCATTAGAAGCTCTATCAAAAACCATAGCCCATCGGGATCCTTGTTCAGGTCTGTCATATTGTCCAGGTTCTTTGGTAATAATCATAATGTCTTCATCGGGGAATTCAAAACTCATTGACTGATAATCATCCACTGCCTGATGAGCCAAATGATCAGCTACAACACTTCCTTTAATGGCCTTCTGAGTAGTGTACTGTATATCATATTCTGTTAAGATCATTTGCCATCTCGCTATTCGTCCGGAGAGAGCAGGTTTCTCAAATATGTACTTGATTGGATCCATCTTCGAAATCAATAAGGTAGTATGAGTCAACATATACTGTCTTAGTCGGCGAGCAGCCCATGCCAAAGCGCAGCAAGTTTTCTCGAGCAGTGAGTATCTTGTTTCACAGTCGGTAAACTTTTTGCTAAAGTAGTATATTGCCTGTTCTTTTCGACCAGACTCGTCATGTTGCCCCAACACACACCCCATTGAAGTTGTCTAATACTGTTAAGTACATAATCAAGGGTCTTCCATCAACTGGTGGCATCGAAATTGGAGGTTCTAGGAGATATCTCTTGATTTCATCAAAGGCTGTCTGGCACTCATCATTCCACTCCATTACCTGATCTTTCTTTAACAACTTGAAGATTGGTTCACAGGTAGCAGTTAATTGGGAAATAAATCTTGCAATGTAATTCAATCGTCCCAAGAAACCTCTAACTTCCTTTTCAGTACGGGGAGCTGGCATCTCTTGTATATCTTTCACTTTTGCAGGGTCTACTTCAATACCTTTTCCACTGACAATGAAACCCAGGAGTTTACCAGACCTAACTCCAAAAGTACACTTGTTTGGGTTCAATCTCAATTTGTATTTCTTCAACCTTTCAAACAACTTATGCAGATGATCAAGGTGTTGCTCTTCATTCTGGGACCTGGCTATCATATCATCCACATATACCTCTATCTCATGATGAATCATATCGTGAAACAAAGCCACCATAGCACACTGATATGTTGCCCCGGCATTCTTCAAACCAAATGGCATCACTTTATAGCAAAAGGTACCCCACTGTGTAACAAATGTAGTCTTCTCCATATCTTCAGGTGTCATCTTGATTTGATTGTAACCAGAGAAACCATCCATGAAAGAGAATACTTTATGCTGAGCAGTGTTGTCTACCAGAACATCAATATGAGGCAGTGGAAAGTCATCTTTGGGGCTGGCCTTATTCAAATCCCTGTAGTCTACAGACATACGTACTTTACCATCTTTCTTAGGTACCGGTACCACATTTGCAACCCATTGAGGATAAGAAGTCACAGCTAAGAACCCTGCATTAAATTGTTTCATTACCTCTGCTTTAATCTTTTCTGACATTTCAGGACGCATGCGACGAACCTTCTGCTTCTTTGGACGACAATCTTCTTTTACCGGTAAACGGTGAACCACAATGTCCGTATCCAACCCTGGCATATCTTCATAGGACCAAGCAAAGATTTCCACATAATCACGTAACATTTGAATTAATCTGCTCTTGACACCATCTTCTAATTCAGCTCCTATCTTGACCTCTTTCCTGTTTTCTTCAGTTCCCAGATTCACAACTTCGATTGGCTCTTCATGTGGCTGTATAGCTTTCTCTTCTTGTTGTAATAACCTAGCAAGCTCTACAGGTACTTCACAATCTTCATCCTTTCCATCTTCAGCTTGATAGATCGGATTCTCGAAATTATAATTGGCAATAGTAGAACTGTTATCAACAGGATCCAGAGTGGACGAGGATCTGCATTTTAGTGATGTGGGTGTGTGTAAGAACACATAGCTGATGAAAATAAAATAAAAGAAAAACAAAGAGCCCAATATTTACGAAAACGAAACGTCCATTGATTTTTATTGAATGAAGTATGCAAATGAAATGACATCCCGAAACAAGCATACCATTGTGCCCCGGGTAAGGCACAAGGCTTAAAATAACAACGCAGTAATAGTATTTACTCCTGACTAAAGGAGATAGGAATAACGTCTTCAGTCTTCCAATTGTTGAGCCCATCACCCACAGTAGGAAAAATCCAGTTATCCAGATTGTAGTCTTCATTATAGTCACCCACAACATTGATTTGATCTTTCATGTTCCCTGGATTGGTGATACGAACAGCACGAGCACGACGAACAGCCTTCTGGGACTCTGCAGTGAAACCCAAACCAACTTGTCAGACTTGTAAGGAATGTCGGGAAGCTGACCCCAAATAATGCAACCACCTTCTTCAACCACAACTCTAGCATCTTTGAGGGAAGCCATTGTAGGAGGTACTCTGGTAACCACAGGAACTCTTTTAACCACAGGAGGAGCTTCAGTAGCAGGAACGACCCAAGGAACTACTTCAAATGTCTGGCAAGGAGTCTCAACATATTCACCTTCCACTTCAACATACTTAAATGTATTCACATGACTAACCATATATTCTTCCTCTCCATAAACAGTTACGATCTTACCCTTCACTGGATATCTCAACTTCTGATGTAGAGTGGAGGTCACAGCACCTGCCCCATGGATCCAGGGGCGCCCAAGCAAACAAGAGTACGCAGGACGAATATCCATTACATAGAAGGTAGAATCGAAGACTTGAGAGCCTACTTTGATCGGGAGATCTATTTCTCCATGCACCACTCTTCTTGAACCATCAAAGGCTTTCACCACTATATTACTTGATCTTAACACAGCATCTTCAGGACTGAGCTTGTTCAGAACCTCTTTGGGAAGTACATTCAATGAAGAGCCATTGTCTATCAACACATGAGACAAGGTAGTGCCCCTACATTCAATGGAGATATGTAAAGCTCTGTTATGGTTTCTTTTGGCAGGAGTTAAGTCAGCATCAGAAAAACCTAACCCATTATCATAAGTCAGATGTGCAACACAATTTTCAAATTGATCCACAAAAATTTCATTTGGTACATGAGCAGTCCTTAAGAATTTGATCAAGGCTTTAGCATGAGCCTCAGAACACAACAACAAAGACAACATGGAAATTTTGGAGGGAGTATGCCCCAACTGGTCAACAATATCATAATCACTCTTACGAATGATCTTCAGCACTTCTTCCATCTGTTTAGAGAGATTTTCAGCAGTCGGTGCTTCAGCTTGCACAGGTTCAACCACAGGACCTTTCCCTCGAGCATTAGTACTTGGCTCAGAAGTGGAGGTAGTAGTTGGAAGAACTGTATTTTTTGAGGTAGTTGGAGGAGAGAAAATTCTTCCACTTCTGGTGATCTTACTAGATCCAGCAATATTATCAACATCAAGGTTATCATCAGTAACAGGCGTATCAGTCAAAGGTTCCTGCTTAACACCATGGATATAAACATCAGAACCGTAATTCCAGGGTATAGCTTTATCAGAAGTATAAGGAATAGGGCCAGGAGTGGTAATAATCATGGGAGGCACTCTAACTTCAGCAACAGTCTTCACCAGGCCTTCAGCAGTAATTTTGATAGGACCCTTGGAAGTGATCTTGACAGGGCCTTTGGAGGTAATCTTCACTAGCACTTTATCAACCATATCCACATCTTCAAACTTCTTACCTCGAGTTAGGTGTTCACACATACTTTCCACAGAAGGAGTTCTCTCAAACAATATAGTGTAATTGTCCATGAGGCGTTGAATACCATCTTTCAACTTCCAGCAGCTATCAGGTTTGTAGGCACAATAAAAACAGTCTTCGTTGCAACCTGGAAAGAATCCAGCCTGCACCAGCTTCTTCTTGATAATAGATAAGGGAGTAGTCACATCTGCTATTGAGGAAACATATGAAACTTCATCAACAGCATTAACAGTCTTCTCATGATTGGGCATGGGAGCAGTAATCACATTTGGAGTCCCAGGAGGGTCAAATTCAATCTCCCCAGCTTCAATCATATCTTGAATCTTGTTTTTCAGCACCCAGCAATTGTTGGTGTCATGTCCCGGACAATTAGAATGATAGGCGCATCGTGCATTAGGATTGTACCGAGGAGAGGAAGTATTAGGATTCTGAGGAGGGTCCTTCAAAGTAATGAGTTCCCTTTTCAACATGTGTTGCAAGGCTTGGGCCAGTGACATGTTGATCTTGGTGAATTGTCTTCTAGGCTTCTGTTGATTGCTCTGTGGTAGCTCTGGTGTTGCAGGAGTAGGATTAGAAATGTGAACTGCTCCTACGGATTGGTGACTTCTGTTACGGCCAGGTTGACCATACACAACATTAGACTCCTTCTTTCCACTAGGGGGCTTCTTTGCAGTGCTTGAAGAAGAGGCACCCACCTGTATCTTACCATTTCTTATACCACTTTCCTAATGCTCTCCAGTCATTATCAGCTCAGTGAAACCAGATGATGAGCTTCCAATGAGGTGACTATAGAAAGGACTATTCAGCGTACTCATAAACATATCCACTAGCTCCCTGTCAGTCAGAGGAGGTTGAACTCTGCCAGCCAGGTCTCTCCATTTCTGGGCATACTCCTTGAAATTCTCCTTAGCACCCATTGACATGCTTTGTAGCTGCATGCGAGTAGGTGCTAAATCAGCATTGTATTGGTATTGCCTATAGAAGGCCTCAGCAAGATCATTCCAATCACGGATATTGACACTCTCCAATTGATAGTACCATTCCAATTGAGCTCCAGACAAGCTCTCTTGGAAGAAATGAATCCATAACTTCTTATCAGCAGTATGTGGTTGAATCCTCCGGACATAGGATCTTAAATGCAGCTTGGGACATGAGACACCATCATACACCACAAAAGCAGGAACCTTGAAACCAATAGGTATAACCACTCCAGATATTAAACTCAGATCTTCAAAATCCAGCCCAGAAGATTTTTGTGACTCCATAGCATTCATTCTATCCACCAGTATCTTGTACTTATCTTCATTAGGATCATGATAATAATTTGCTTCAGAATCAGAATCTCCCACAATATCATGGGGACTACCTCCCTCTTTCTCAGAATTCTCAGACTCATAATCATCAACCTGTTCCTTTGTCTTGATAGGGCCTCTGAATCTTCTTCCCAGATTGATAAGGCCTCCTGATCTTCTAGTCTTCTTCTTCTTCTTAGCCAGCAATGTCTTTAACTCATTTTGCCCCTTGGACAAGTTCAAAATCAACTCTTGGAATTGTGCATTCTGAGCCTGGAGATCTTTGACAGTCTGTTCAAGAGCCATTTCTGCTGAGGTAAACAGCGAGAAGATAAGATACCTGTTCATAAGAAACCTGTGATGCAATAATATGGTATGTAGATGCTTATGCAATATTTTCAAGGACCGTAGGATTTAAATTTGTTTAAACCACCAAAAAGTAAACTTTTATTAGTAATAAACTTGTTTGCCCCTTGGGCTTACAATAAAAATGAAATGAATACAAAAAATGGGGTTTTAAGTCTCCCATGGACGTTTCCTCTTTGTGTTGAGGTATGAGTTGAGATTCCGCTCCTCGTGAAGTTGTTTTGTTAGCTCCAGGATTCTTTCCTGACTTGCCTTGTAATGAGTCTCAAAAGTATCTCTTTGCTCCTTCAACTGGATCCAGGACCTCTGTAACTCTTCCATGTCAGTGGGCATGTCTGGATGAAGAATGATGTAAGAAGTATCTCCTTCAGCAACAGGCTCCATGGTAACTGGCAGGATAACAGGATATGACATCATAAGAGTCTGAGCATGAAATCGTACCCATCTGAGATATGGTTCCATAGGAATAGTGTACTTGGGTTCCAGAGTCTTGCTGTCAACCTTGTTCACTTTACCCCATGCTCGTATGAACCTTTGACGGTAACCTTGAAGATCGTTGTCGTAGTCGAACACAATACCCTGAATAAGCATGTCATGAGGACCATTAGTCCGAGCGTAACCAAACTGACGTAGAGCTAAAGAAGGGTTGTAGGTAATGCCCCCTCTTATGCCAAGGAGTGGCACATTAGGGAACTCCCCACAACGGTCAATGATGGTAACATTCTCCATAGATCTAGAGCACCAATGAATATCTGAATGAGAAAGTGACATAATCCTCTTGGACCACCTGAACCCTTGTTCATTCTTCATCACTGATCGAGGAAGGTGAGAAATAAACCACCTAGATAATAGAGGTATGCAACACATCAGAGTTCCTCGTGCCTTCGTAGTACGGGTATGAAGAGAGTGTAAGATGTCTCCAAGTAATGTAGGCACTGGATTGCGAGTCAGAAATATGTTGATGGCGTGTACGTCTATGAACTGGTCTGGATTGGGGAACAGTACTAAGCCATAAATCAATAGGGCTAAGATCTCCTCAAAAGCATCATAACTCATAGCCTTCAGGAATACTTGAGCTTTCTCCATCAATACCTTAGCAAGAATACCCTTAACTCCACTCCTTGTTTCTAGGACAATGTCTGATTTCTTTAAATGTAAGGCTGCAACAATGACTTCAGGTTTAGGCTCTTTTTCCAAGCCTGTGAAGGGTTTCTGATCAAGAATAGGTATACCCAGAAGCTTGGAGAACTCTTCCATTGTAAGAACCAGCTGATAGTCGGGAAATGTGAAGCAATGATGTTTAGGGTCAAAGAACTGAAATAGGACACTCATCATGTCTTCATTGAACCCTAAAGTGACTAGATCCAGTAGGTGACCATGCCTCTTGATGAACTGGGAGTTTAAAGAAACTTGAGAGACCAATTCCTTAAGCTTAGGAGGTATTCCTACAAAGTTGATCCGGATAGTATTCCTACGAGCAGAAGCCATGACCTGCAACAAAGAACAAAGATAAATCCTTTGGTCCTTGAAATGGTTAGTGAAAATGCTATGCTTATAATGCATGATGATGCTATGATGTTATGCTCAACCACAAACATGTGGCACACACAAACAAGTCACACAATAGCCCTAGGTTTGAAGGCTTGCATGAGGTTTAAAGGTAAGTACCCTCCCCTGAAGTTTAGTTGATTCATCCTGTCCTACAAAAGTAACCAGGTTCTAAGGGATCTCAAAATCATTGATCCTTCACAAGGGTGGTTGTTCAGTAGGCAACTTACTTGCCAACCAAAACCCTCAAAGTTTAGGATCTCGATGAGTGTAGTATCGAGTATCAACCAACTTCAGTCTTCACCAAAGCCGGTTATCTCACTACTTTCTAAAGGCCAAGATGGGATGACTAGGGTTCTAAAAGTCAGTTAGTGTATTGACAACATATAGCAGCCTCATATTATCCTCAACTTGCTTAAGGAACATAAGCACCCACCAAGAAGTCACACTAACTATGGCCACCAGATCAACCATATCGATATACGCCGTACAGTTTCCTTGGTCTATTGCCATTTACCTAAGGTACACTAGATCCGGGTTAGGGTCTTTCACACATAAGAGCACCCAACAGATAAGTATAAAGCAAACAAGGCAAACAATTATAAAGTGATTTAATTCCTAAGGGTACCCCTCTTTTATTAAATCCCCAGCAGAGTCGCCAGTTCTGTAACACGGTGGGAGAACTGACTTTAGTTAAATGTTGCGGATAGCAAGAGTCGCCACCGACTTTTATTTTATCCAAAAGGAAAGGACATAAAAGAACAGGAAAGACCTTAAAAAGATTTTGAGTTCGGGGGTAGGTTATACAAAGGGAAGGTATTAGCACCCTTTATATCCATGGTTATCCATGGGCTCTTAGTTACTTATCTCACTTTGTTTGTTTGCAAGAGTGTAGTGTGTGATTAGAAAAATTTCTTTAAGTACTTTGTAATGACCCTTGTATGGGTGTATACAAAGCCTAGTTTAGAAATTGTGAGGTGTAAAAGTAATTATGAAAAGTGTGAGCAAGTAACTATGAGATACCTACCCTAGATTAAGTCTTTCGTGTTCTCGTATATTCTTTCAATGGTAAGACTGTCCCTATTATTAAGGAATAGGTAGTCATTACCTTGGATGTGTTTAAGGGACGGGCGTAGGGTCATCGTATGGTCAATGAAGGCAACAAAAAGGGTGTCTTTAGCAACTCGTAGGGACTATCATCATATTTACCGAAGGGACAAGATCATTATATCATAGGCAATCTCGTAGGGATTTGATCTTTTAAGTTTATAGGGACTTAATGATTTTTCTGTTTGAAGGGACTTTGCTTAAGACACCCCTATTTTCGAGGGACTTGACCATTTAAAGAAGGCAACCAAGAGGAATACCCTAGGAGGTACAGATGGCGATCAAAGATCGACCTACGTGCGTGAGTGTTATTTTTCAGATATTTGTCTTGAATTTAATTTTCTAAGTTCAATTATTTACAGTTAGTTTTTTGCACTCCCTAAATTACTAACCACGCAATAAATATTTACAAAAATAAAAGCAAGAAAAATAAATTCCTAAACTATTACATGGCTATGGGACAGATACATAATAATCAGGCGAGAAAGAATAAATTTACAACCTATACATTGTTTCTAATATTATAAATAAAACAAAATTAAAATAAGGAAAGTAATGAAGCAAAAATAGAATAGATAAAAGCAAATAATAATAAAATAATAAATAAACAATGGTAATAAAGCAATAATAAAATAACAATAATAATAAAGTGATAATAAAAGGTTAGAATTTTAAAAGAAATTATTTTAGGTTAAACAAGTTAGATTTTTTAGAAGTTATTAGAAAATATGAGTTTAAAATAAATTAGTAATAATAAAAGAATTTAAAATACATTAATGTACAAATTATGAAATAAAAGAGTCATATGAAAAATATTAAGTTAGTTATTTACAAAATAAATAAAGATTATAGAAAATATCAAATTATTAGATTAATAGGTTTATTATTATTATTCAATTAGAAAAATGGTCAATTAGATTTTATTTATAAAATATATAAGGATTTATTATTATAAGTAAGTAATAAAAAAAGTTATTAAAATAGTTAGTATTTATTATTTATTTACAAAAATATAAAGGTTATAGAAAAATATTAAATAATTAATTTAGTAGGTTTTCACGCCCCACATTACTAAACCACGCAGTTAATATAGGATCAATGGCAGGAATTTAAATGGCAGAAAAATAAATGGCAGAAAAATAAAATGGCAGAAAATAAATGGCAGAAAATAAAACCCTAATTATTACAACGCTTTGGTGCAGTTACATAATAAAGATGGCGAAAAGTAAAACTGAAAATATTACAAGTTAAAACTTAAAATATTACAAGGGCGAAGCAGTTATAGTGTATGAATAACATAAATATGAGCGAAAATAGGAAATAATAATAAGGTTTGTTAAAGTTTAAGAAAAGGTTTATGGTTTAGAGGAAATAACACGGTTAAAGTTTTAGGTTTGAAATTTAGAGTTTGTGGCGAAATTGTCAGGGTTTAGGAAAAATCAGGGTAGTTAGTTATGAACAAAAATGTGCAGATCTAAATATATGATGTATAAAAAAAATGAATTACAAAAAAACAACGGCGTTGCTAGCGCAAAATTGCGATCATCGCAACTGGATTGGATAACACAAATGTCACGCCTCATACACGTATATGTGAAAACGGCGTATTGACACGATCCGATCCGAAAACATAATCAAATTATAACATAAAATAGAAATATATATATATTTAACACACTAGTTACATATTATAAATTATATATTATATGATCCGTATGTATTTTTATTAACAACAAAATTTATTATTATTATATTATATTATATATTATGAGACATGTAAAACTTATATAAAAACAAACACATCAAATACATAATACAATGAACCAAATTATTATACATGTTATACTTATGTGCATAAAAAAAAGCAAAACGGCGATATCCTGATATATTTAACCAAACCGCATGTATCTGGAATACATAACACAGTCACACATATGAACATGTATTTGAAACACAGTAACAAATATATCAACAAAATAGATAAAATATATATCATATATAAACTATTACCAAACTGTGTGTACGATAGTATAGATCAGCCACTCTCAGTTTCTCTTTTTTGTTCTGTCTCTTGGCCTCCCTCTATCAGTCATGCTAGTAAATATATATAGGAACAAATTAGGTTAATGATAATGGGCCTAAGTTTATTTTGAAACTCAATATTAAATTAAAAACTGAATAAAGTTAAATAATTAAAATAGTTAAAATTAAAATAAAAACTAATTAACCTATTTATTTATTCTAGACCCAATATAAAAATAAATAGACTCAAAAAAAAAAAAAAAGTCGGGCACCAAAATGCTCGAAAAAATAAAATGAACACGTCAAAATAATCAGCGCGAAATAAATGACTCGGAAAAATACAGCGTTTGGTCGGATTTTGAAATAAAAATTTTGACCGTTTAAACTGCTCAGACTTATCAACATATGACCAAAAATAGTCGTAAAAATATTTTTAGCATGTAAAATTAAACCACGTGAACCGCAGATTAATGTTACCGACATTTTCAAACTTAAACTTGACATTTTTTCGTTGACTAATTTTAGGCACAGTTAAAGAGTTAATTTGACCAGTCTGTTTGTAAATTCTGAGAAATTATTCCGGCTAATATTAAGACAGAAAAAAAATGTTATGCTATGAAGATGATGCAAATGAATGTGAAACAAAAAATTGGTTAGAGTTAAAAATAGAGGACAAATTTTGGGGTGCAACAGCTGCCCCTGTTCAATTTTCTGAAACCTGAGGAGTTAGATTGGCCTGTGTGCCATTTGTGACTTGGAAGGTTGAAGGGGATTGAACACAAAAGCCCAAAAATTTGCACTCCCCGGTGCGTAAAGTAACACTGATGACTGGTTGTATATGCTTAAGTGGGCTTGAAGATGCCACTTGGAAGAACTGGAGATGGGCTTATAGATGCCATACATAATATCAGGAGGTGATAACATCTTGATGTTGATACTGGATATCAGTACTAGGTCTTCGTATAGGCCGTCTCTGAATCGTATCTAAGAACATACTTTTAATTTAAGTGTCAGAACCAAATCTTCGTGGCGATTTCTTTCTGAATTAAGTATCAGCACTAGACCTTCGTATAGATCGTCTCAGAACTGTTTTGAATTTTTGAATAAACCAGTAGAAATAAATCTTCGTGATGATTATCTCTTCTGGAAATATCCTGGATTAGGGAATAGATCTTCGTATAGACCGTTTGCCTACTATCCGAGGACAAAAGAGTATCAGGATTAACTCTCCTGAAAACATCCTAGACTAGGGAATAGATCTTCGTATAGACCGTTTGCCTACTATCCAAGGACACCTTGAGTAATGATTAAGTATCAGCACTAGATCTTCGTATAGATCGTTTCTGACCTGTTATGAATTGTTGATAGTATTTTATCTGTATATAACCATCCTGCAAGGAAAAGGTTAGTTTATGCAATATGTATGCATGCATGGCATGGTGCATCTAAGTAAATGTATTATGCACTTATGGATATGCCATGGTATGATGTAAATGATGTATGTATGAATCATGCGGCCTGAAGCGTCCGGATATCTTTGTATAACAACTACTGGCTAGGGAAAATAAATCTCGATTCGTTGCTGAAGAATATGAGGAACTCGTTCCCGTCTTGTTTGATAGTATAGTATTTGTCACTTCCCGTATTCGTTCGTCGTACTTCTATTGAAGGAATAACTTCCTGAGTATCCCGACTGAGGATAAAAGAGATGGACATAAATTCAAGGGGAGACGTAATTCGAAGCATCTATAAAGATAGATTTGCTCTACTGGGGATTTGTAGTGGGGATGAACCGGCGAAGCTTCGTTGAACTACTACCCTCGTTCGTCCTTAGTAAATACTATTACTGCATTTTATGCATTTTTGGTAAACATCAATCGTATTCAAAAGCATACATACATTCAAACACAACCAATGGACGTTTTCGCTTATGTAAATAGAGTAAAAGTAAATCTGGATTCAAAGATGAAATTTTATTTATATCACAAAGTGACCTATACATAGGCAAGTTTGTACAAGGAGACAGAAATCCTAGTAAGAGGAATCCGTCGTAAATTTTTTATAAAACAAAGAAAACAGCTATGCGAAAAATGATCCTATTGAGTTTCAATTCTACTATTGCCATTATCTTCAAATATCTCATCTTCTGCTGTTGAGACAGAAACGATTGGATTGATCTTTATCTGTTTGAACTTGATTTAGGTAGCACCATCAGTTGAAGTTACATGAGTGATCCAAACGAGACATAGTCATACGCTTTAATCCCTAACTTTTGCCTGGATTGCCCTTTTAGGTTTTCAATCCACCGGGATACCCTTTTTTGCCCAAGCCGCCTTTTCAGGTTTTCGACTTGCCGGGTGTACATTTTTTTATATATATCCCTAATTTTTGCCCGAACCCTTTTGGTTTGCCGGGATGCCCTTATTTTTGCCTAGGCCAGTCAACCTAGCGGGTCTCTTTTTATACGTAGTATTTTTTAACTATGTCTGCGTTTACAGGCTGTGGAAAGTCTTCACCATCCATAGTAGTAAGGCATCATGGCACCTCCTGAGAATACTCTTTTGACCACAAATGGTCCTTCATATGTAGGAGTCCACTTGCCCCTAGGATCACCCTGTGGTAGTATGATACGCTTGATTACCAAGTCACCAGCCTGATATACCTTTGGCTTAACCTTCTTATTGAAAGCTTTGATCATCCATTTCTGGTACATCTGACCATGACAAACAGCTGCCAACCTCTTCTCATCAATCAAATTTATCTGGTCGAGTCGAGTCTGAATCCACTCATCTTCATCCAAGCCTGCATCCTTCATGATTCTTAAGGAAGGGATCTGAACTTCAATGGGCAGAACTGCTTCCATACCATAGACTAAGGAGAATGGGGTTGCCCCTGTTGAAGTACGTATCGTAGTACGATAACCATGAAGAGCAAATGGTAACATCTCGTGCCAATCCTTGTAAGTAACAATCATCTTCTGTAGAATCTTCTTAATGTTCTTATTAGCAGCTTCTACTGCCCCATTCATCTTCGGACGATATGGAGAAGAGTTGTGATGCTTAATCTTGAACTGCATGCAGAGATCAGTAATCATGGTATTGTTCAGATTAGAGCCATTGTCTGTGATAATCCTTTCAGGGATGCCATACCTACATATGAGATTATTCTTAATGAATCGAGCCACAACATTCTTGGTAACAGATGCGAATGAGGTTGCCTCTACCCACTTTGTAAAGTAATCAATAGCAACTAGGATGAAACGATGCCCATTAGAAGCAGTAGGCTTGATCTCACCAATCATATCAATGCCCCACATGGCAAAAGGCCAAGGAGCAGTCAACACATTTAATGGAGCCGGAGGTATATGCACTTTATCAGCATAGATTTGACACTTGTGACATGTCCTGGAATGTTGATAGCAGCCAGCTTCCATGGTAGACCAATAGTATCCTGCTCTCAATATCTTCTTTGTCATAGTATGACCACTAGAATGAGTGCCAAAAATCCCATCATGCCATGTCTTCCATAATCTCTGTTGCTTCCTTCTTATCCACACAACGAAGCAAAGTTGAATCATGATTGCGTTTGTACAAAATTCCATTACTCAAAAAGAACTTAGCAGAAAACCTCCTCAGAAACTTCTTATCTTTGACAGATGCCCCTTCAGGGAACTCCTGAGTTTCAAGATATCTTTTTACTTCATAGAACCAAGGCTTTTCCTCTCCTCCTTCAGTATCAATCTCATTGCAGTATGCAGGCTTCTCAAATCTATCAATAGTAATCTTGGGAGCTTCATCATCCCAGCTAATCTCAAACATGGATGCCATGGTGGCTAATGCATCTGCCAACTGATTCTCTCCTCGTGGAATGTGTCCAAAGGTAATCTCTTCAAAATGTGGGATCAAAGACAACACATGCTCTCTGTAGGGAATAAGATTTTCATGCTTGGTATCCCAATCTCCTTTAATCTGACTCACTACCAGGGCTGAATCTCCATATACGTCCAGGAACTGAATTTTCATATCAATGGCAGCTTTGATGCCCAGGATACATGCCTCATACTCAGCCATGTTATTGGTACAATAGAAACAAAGTCTTGCAGTAATCGGGGTATGACAATCTTCAGGGGAAATGATCACAACACCAACACCATTACCAAGTGCATTAGAAGCTCTATCAA
Organism: Lathyrus oleraceus; assembly: GCF_024323335.1. Taxonomy (NCBI): domain Eukaryota; kingdom Viridiplantae; phylum Streptophyta; class Magnoliopsida; order Fabales; family Fabaceae; genus Lathyrus; species Lathyrus oleraceus. The sequence goes on along the minus strand of NC_066580.1, from coordinate 174,143,862 downwards.
AAACCATAGCCCATCGGGATCCTTGTTCAGGTCCGTCATATTGTCCAGGTTCTTTGGTAATAATCATAATGTCTTCATCGGGGAATTCAAAACTCATTGACTGATAATCATCCACTGCCTGATGAGCCAAATGATCAGCTACAACACTTCCTTTAATGGCCTTCTGAGTAGTGTACTGTATATCATATTCTGTTAAGATCATTTGCCATCTCGCTATTCGTCCGGAGAGAGCAGGTTTCTCGAATATGTACTTGATTGGATCCATCTTCGAAATCAATAAGGTAGTATGAGTCAACATATACTGTCTTAGTCGGCGAGCAGCCCATGCCAAAGCGCAACAAGTTTTCTCGAGCAGTGAGTATCTTGTTTCACAGTCGGTAAACTTTTTGCTAAAGTAGTATATTGCCTGTTCTTTTCGACCAGACTCGTCATGTTGCCCCAACACACACCCCATTGAAGTTGTCTAATACTGTTAAGTACATAATCAAGGGTCTTCCATCAACTGGTGGCATCAAAATTGGAGGTTCTAGGAGATATCTCTTGATTTCATCAAAGGCTGTCTGGCACTCATCATTCCACTCCATTACCTGATCTTTCTTTAACAACTTGAAGATTGGTTCACAGGTAGCAGTTAATTGGGAAATAAATCTTGCAATGTAATTCAATCGTCCCAGAAACCTCTAACTTCCTTTCAGTACGGGGAGCTGGCATCTCTTGTATATCTTTCACTTTTGCAGGGTCTACTTCAATACCTTTTCCACTGACAATGAAACCCAGGAGTTTACCAGACCTAACTCCAAAAGTACACTTGTTTGGGTTCAATCTCAATTTGTATTTCTTCAACCTTTCAAACAACTTATACAGATGATCAAGGTGTTGCTCTTCATTCTGGGACCTGGCTATCATATCATCCACATATACCTCTATCTCATGATGAATCATATCGTGAAACAAAGCCACCATAGCACACTGATATGTTGCCCCGGCATTCTTCAAACCAAATGGCATCACTTTATAGCAAAAGGTACCCCACTGTGTAACAAATGTAGTCTTCTCCATATCTTCAGGTGCCATCTTGATTTGATTGTAACCAGAGAAACCATCCATGAAAGAGAATACTTTATGCTGAGCAGTGTTGTCTACCAGAACATCAATATGAGGCAGTGGAAAGTCATCTTTGGGGCTGGCCTTATTCAAATCCCTGTAGTCTACACACATACGTACTTTACCATCTTTCTTAGGTACCGGTACCACATTTGCAACCCATTGAGGATAAGAAGTCACAGCTAAGAACCCTGCATTAAATTGTTTCATTACCTCTGCTTTAATCTTTTCTGACATTTCAGGACGCATGCGACGAACCTTCTGCTTCTTTGGACGACAATCTTCTTTTACCGGTAAACGGTGAACCACAATGTCCGTATCCAACCCTGGCATATCTTCATAGGACCAAGCAAAGATTTCCACATAATCACGTAACATTTGAATTAATCTGCTCTGACACCATCTTCTAATTCAGCTCCTATCTTGACCTCTTTCCTGTTTTCTTCAGTTCCCAGATTCACAACTTCGATTGCCTCTTCATGTGGCTGTATAGCTTTCTCTTCTTGTTGTAATAACCTAGCAAGCTCTACAGGTACTTCACAATCTTCATCCTTTCCATCTTCAGCTTGATAGATCGGATTCTCGAAATTATAATTGGCAATAGTAGAACTGTTATCAACAGGATCCAGAGTGGACGAGGATCTGCATTTTAGTGATGTGGGTGTGTGTAAGAACACATAGCTGATGAAAATAAAATAAAAGAAAAACAAAGAGCCCAATATTTACGAAAACGAAACGTCCATTGATTTTTATTGAATGAAGTATGCAAATGAAATGACATCCCGAAACAAGCATACCATTGTGCCCCGGGTAAGGCACAAGGCTTAAAAATAACAATGCAGTAATAGTATTTACTCCTGACTAAAGGAGATAGGAATAACGTCTTCAGTCTTCCAATTGTTGAGCCCATCACCCACAGTAGGAAAAATCCAGTTATCCAGATTGTAGTCTTCATTATAGTCACCCACAACATTGATTTGATCTTTCATGTTCCCTGGATTGGTGATACGAACAGCACGAGCACGACGAACAACCTTCTGGGACTCTGCAGTGAAACCCAAACCAAACTTGTCAGACTTGTAAGGAATGTCGGGAAGCTGACCCCAAATAATGCAACCACCTTCTTCAACCACAACTCTAGCATCTTTGAGGGAAGCCATTGTAGGAGGTACTCTGGTAACCACAGGAACTCTTTTAACCACAGGAGGAGCTTCAGTAGCAGGAACGACCCAAGGAACTACTTCAAATGTCTGGCAAGGAGTCTCAACATATTCACCTTCCACTTCAACATACTTAAATGTATTCACATGACTAACCATATATTCTTCCTCTCCATAAACAGTTACGATCTTACCCTTCACTGGATATCTCAACTTTTGATGTAGAGTGGAGGTCACAGCACCTGCCCCGTGGATCCAGGGGCGCCCAAGCAAACAAGAGTACGCAGGACGAATATCCATTACATAGAAGGTAGAATCGAAGACTTGAGAGCCTACTTTGATCGGGAGATCTATTTCTCCATGCACCACTCTTCTTGAACCATCAAAGGCTCTCACCACTATATTACTTGATCTTAACACAGCATCTTCAGGACTGAGCTTGTTCAGAACCGCTTTGGGAAGTACATTCAATGAAGAGCCATTGTCTATCAACACATGAGACAAGGTAGTGCCCCTACATTCAATGGATATATTTAAAGCTCTGTTATGGTTTCTTTTGGCAGGAGTTAAGTCAGCATCAGAAAAACCTAACCCATTATCATAAGTCAGATGTGCAACACAATTTTCAAATTGATCCACAGAAATTTCATTTGGTACATGAGCAGTCCTTAAGAATTTGATCAAGGCTTTAGCATGAGCCTCAGAACACAGCAACAAAGACAACATGGAAATTTTGGAGGGAGTATGCCCCAACTGGTCAACAATATCATAATCACTCTTACGAATGATCTTCAGCACTTCTTCCATCTGTTTAGAGAGATTTTCAGCAGTCGGTGCTTCAGCTTGCACAGGTTCAACCACAGGACCTTTGCCTCGAGCATCAGTACTTGGCTCAGAAGTGGAGGTAGTAGTTGGAAGAACTGTACTTTTTGAGGTAGCTGGAGGAGAGAAAATTCTTCCACTTCTGGTGATCTTACTAGATCCAGCAATATTATCAACATCAAGGTTATCATCAGTAACAGGTGTATCAGTCAAAGGTTCCTGCTTAACACCATGGATATAAACATCAAAACCGTAATTCCAGGGTATAGCTTTATCAGAAGTATAAGGAATAGGGCCAGGAGTGGTAATAATCATGGGAGGCACTCTAACTTCAGCAACAGTCTTCACCAGGCCTTCAACAGTAATTTTGATAGGACCCTTGGAAGTGATCTTGACAGAGCCTTTGGAGGTAATCTTCACTGGCACTTTATCAACCATATCCACATCTTCAAACTTCTTACCTCGAGTTAGGTGTTCACTCATACTTTCCACAGAAGGAGTTCTCTCAAACAATATAGTGTAATTGTCCATGAGGCGTTGAATACCATCTTTCAACTTCCAGTAGCTATCAGGTTTGTAGGCACAATAAAAACAGTCTTCGTTGCAACCTAGAAAGAATCCAGCCTGCACCAGCTTCTTCTTGATAATAGATAAGGGAGTAGTCACATCTGCTACTGAGGAAACATATGAAACTTCATCAACAGCATTAACAGTCTTCTCATGATTGGGCATGGGAGCAGTAATCACATTTGGAGTCCCAGGAGGGTCAAATTCAATCTCCCCAGCTTCAATCATATCTTGAATCTTGTTTTTCAGCACCCAGCAATTGTTGGTGTCATGTCCCAGACAATTAGAATGATAGGCGCATCGTGCATTAGGATTGTACCGAGGAGAGGAAGTATTAGGATTCTGAGGAGGGTCCTTCAAAGTAATGAGTTCCCCTTTCAACATGTGTTGCAAGGCTTGGGCCAGTGACATGTTGATCTTGGTGAATTGTCTTCTAGGCTTCTGTTGATTGCTCTGTGGTAGCTCTGGTGTTGCAGGAGTAGGATTAGAAATGTGAACTGCTCCTACGGATTGGTGACTTCTGTTACGGCCAGGTTGACCATACACAGCATTAGACTCCTTCTTTCCACTAGGGGGCTTCTTTGTAGTGCTTGATGAAGAGGCACCCACCTGTATCTTACCATTTATTATACCACTTTCCACATGCTCTCCAGTCATTATCAGCTCAGTGAAACCAGATGATGAGCTTCCAATGAGGTGACTATAGAAAGGACTATTCAGCGTACTCATAAACATATCCACTAGCTCCCTGTCAGTCAGAGGAGGTTGAACTCTGCCAGCCAGGTCTCTCCATTTCTGGGCATACTCCTTGAAATTCTCCTTAGCACCCATTGACATGCTTTGTAGCTGCATGCGAGTAGGTGCTAAATCAGCATTGTATTGGTATTGCCTATAGAAGGCCTCAGCAAGATCATTCCAATCACGGATATTGACACTCTCCAATTGATAGTACCATTCCAATTGAGCTCCAGACAAGCTCTCTTGGAAGAAATGAATCCATAACTTCTTATCAGCAGTATGTGGTTGAATCCTCCGGACATAGGATCTTAAATGCAGCTTGGGACATGAGACACCATCATACACCACAAAAGCAGGAACCTTGAAACCAATAGGTATAACCACTCCAGATATTAAACTCAGATCTTCAAAATCCAGCCCAGAAGATTTTTGTGACTCCATAGCATTCATTCTATCCACCAGCATCTTGTACTTATCTTCATTAGGATCATGATAATAATTTGCTTCAGAATCAGAATCTCCCACAATATCATGGGGACTACCTCCCTCTTTCTCAAAATTCTCAGACTCATAATCATCAACCTGTTCCTTTGTCTTGATAGGGCCTCTGAATCTTCTTCCCAGATTGATAAGGCCTCCTGATCTTCTAGTCTTCTTCTTCTTCTTAGCCAGCAATGTCTTCAACTCATCTTGCCCCTTGGACAAGTTCAAAATCAACTCTTGGAATTGTGCATTCTGAGCCTGGAGATCTTTGACAGTCTGTTCAAGAGCCATTTCTGCTGAGGTAAACAGCGAGAAGATAAGATACCTGTTCATAAGAAACCTGTGATGCAATAATATGGTATGTAGATGCTTATGCAATATTTTCAAGGACCGTAGGATTTAAATTTGTTTAAACCACAAAAAAGTAAACTTGTTTGCCCCTTGGGCTTACAATAAAAATGAAATGAATACAAAAAATGGGGTTTTAAGTCTCCCATGGACGTTTCCTCTTTGTGTTGAGGTATGAGTTGAGATTCCGCTCCTCGTGAAGTTGTTTTGTTAGCTCCAGGATTCTTTCCTGACTTGCCTTGTAATGAGTCTCAAAAGTATCTCTTTGCTCCTTCAACTGGATCCAGGACCTCTGTAACTCTTCCATGTCAGTGGGCATGTCTGGATGAAGAATGATGTAAGAAGTATCTCCTTCAGCAACAGGCTCCATGGTAACTGGCAGGATAGCAGGATATGACATCATAAGAGTCTGAGCACGAGATCGTACCCATCTGAGATATGGTTCCATAGGAATAGTGTACTTGGGTTCCAGAGTCTTGCTGTCAACCTTGTTCACTTTACCCCATGCTCGTATGAACCTTTGACGGTAACCTTGAAGATCGTTGTCGTAGTCGAACACAATACCCTGAATAAGCATGTCATGAGGACCATTAGTCCGAGCGTAACCAAACTGACGTAGAGCTAAAGAAGGGTTGTAGGTAATGCCCCCTCTTATGCCAAGGAGTGGCACATTAGGGAACTCCCCACAACGGCCAATGATGGTAACATTCTCCATAGATCTAGAGCACCAATGAATATCTGAATGAGAAAGTGACATAATCCTCTTGGACCACCTGAACCCTTGTTCATTCTTCATCACTGATCGAGGAAGGTGAGAAATAAACCACCTAGATAATAGAGGTATGCAACACATCAGAGTTCCTCGTGCCTTCGTAGTACGGGTATGAAGAGAGTGTAAGATGTCTCCAAGTAATGTAGGCACTGGATTGCGAGTCAGAAATATGTTGATGGCGTGTACGTATATGAACTGGTCTGGATTGGGGAACAGTACTAAGCCATAAATCAATAGGGCTAAGATCTCCTCAAAAGCATCATAACTCACAGCCTTCAGGAATACTTGAGCTTTCTCCATCAATACCTTAGCAAGAATACCCTTAACTCCACTCCTTGTTTCTAGGACAATGTCTGATTTCTTTAAATGTAAGGCTGCAACAATGACTTCAGGTTTAGGCTCTTTTTCCAAGCCTGTGAAGGGTTTCTGATCAAGAATAGGTATACCCAGAAGCTTGGAGAACTCTTCCATTGTAGGAACCAGCTGATAGTCGGGAAATGTGAAGCAATGATGTTTAGGGTCAAAGAACTGAAACAGGACACTCATCATGTCTTCATTGAACCCTAAAGTGACTAGATCCAGTAGGTGACCATGCCTCTTGATGAACTGGGAGTTTAAAGAAACTTGAGAGACCAATTCCTTAAGCTTAGGAGGTATTCCTACAAAGTTAATCCGGATAGTATTCCTACGAGCAGAAGCCATGACCTGCAACAAAGAACAAAGATAAATCCTTTGGTCCTTGAAATGGTTAGTGAAATGCTATGCTTATGATGCATGATGATGCTATGATGTTATGCTCAATCACAAACATATGGCACACACAAACAAGTCACACAATAGCCCTAGGTTTGAAGGCTTGCATGAGGTTTAAAGGTAAGTACCCTCCCCTGAAGTTTAGTTGATTCATCCTGTCCTACAAAAGTAACCAGGTTCTAAGGGATCTCAAAATCATTGATCCTTCACAAGGGTGGTTGTTCAGTAGGCAACTTACTTGCCAACCAAAACCCTCAAAGTTTAGGATCTCAATGAGTGTAGTATCGAGTATCAACCAGCTTCAGTCTTCACCAAAGCCGGTTATCTCACTACTTTCTAAAGGCCAAGATGGGATGACTAGGGTTCTAAAAGTCAGTTAGTGTATTGACAACATATGGCAGCCTCATATTATCCTCAACTTGCTTAAGGAACATAAGCACCCACCAAGAAGTCACACTAACTATGGCCACCAGATCAACCATATCGATATACGCCGTACAGTTTCCTTGGTCTATTGCCATTTACCTAAGGTACACTAGATCCGGGTTAGGGTCTTTCACACATAAGAGCACCCAACAGATAAGTATAAAGCAAACAAGGCAAACAATTATAAAGTGATTTAATTCCTAAGGGTACCCCTCTTTTATTAAATCCCCAGCAGAGTCGCCAGTTCTGTAACACGGTGGGAGAACTGACTTTAGTTAAATGTTGCGGATAGCAAGAGTCGCCACCGACTTTTATTTTATCCAAAAGGAAAGGACATAAAAGAACAGGAAAGACCTTAAAAAGATTTTGAGTTCGGGGGGTAGGTTATACAAAGGGAAGGTATTAGCACCCTTTATATCCATGGTTATCCATGGGCTCTTAGTTACTTATCTCACTTTGTTTGTTTGCAAGAGTGTAGTGTGTGATTAGAAAAATTTCTTTAAGTACTTTGTAATGACCCTCGTATGGGTGTATACAAAGCCTAGTTTAGAAATTGTGAGGTGTAAAAGTAATTATGAAAAGTGTGAGCAAGTAACTATGAGATACCTACCCTAGATTAAGTCTTTCGTGTTCTCGTATATTCTTTCAATGGTAAGATTGTCCCTATTATTAAGGAATAGGTAGTCATTACCTTGGATGTGTTTAAGGGACGGGCGTAGGGTCATCGTATGGTCAATGAAGGCAACAAAAGGGGTGTCTTTAGCAACTCGTAGGGACTATCATCATATTTACCGAAGGGACAAGATCATTATATCGTAGGCAATCTCGTAGGGACTTGATCTTTTAAGTTTATATGGACTTGATGATTTTTCTGTTTGAAGGGACTTTACTTAAGACACCCCTATTTTCGAGGGACTTGACCATTTAAAGAAGGCAACCAAGAGGAATACCCTAGGAGGTACAGATGGCGATCAAAGATCGACCTACGTGTGTGAGTGTTATTTTTCAGATATTTGTCTTGAATTTAATTTTCTAAGTTCAATTATTTACAGTTAGTTTTTTGCACTCCCTAAATTACTAACCACGCAATAAATATTTACAAAAATAAAAGCAAGAAAAATAAATTCCTAAACTATTACATGGCTATGGGACAGATACATAATAATCAGGCAAGAAAGAATAAATTTACAACTTATACATTTGTTCCTAATATTATAAATAAAACAAAATTAAAATAAGGAAAGTAATGAAGCAAAAATAGAATAGATAAAAGCAAATAATAATAAAATAATAAATAAACAATGGTAATAAAGCAATAATAAAATAACAATAATAATAAAGTGATAATATAAAGGTTAGAATTTTAAAAGAAATTATTTTAGGTTAAACAAGTTAGATTTTTTAGAAGTTATTAGAAAAATATGAGTTTAAAATAAATTAGTAATAATAAAAGAATTTAAAATACATTAATGTACAAATTATGAAATAAAAGAGTTATATGAAAAATATTAAGTTAGTTATTTACAAAATAAATAAAGATTATAGAAAATATCAAATTATTAGATTAATAGGTTTATTATTATTATTCAATTAGAAAAATGGTCAATTAGATTTTATTTACAAAATATATAAGGATTTATTATTATAAGTAAGTAATAAAAAAAAAGTTATTATAATAGTTAGTATTTATTATTTATTTACAAAAATATAAAGGTTATAGAAAAATATTAAATAATTAATTTAGTAGGTTTTCACGCCCTACATTACTAAACCACGCAGTTAATATAGGATCAATGGCAGGAATTTAAATGACAGAAAAATAAAATGGCAGAAAATAAATGGCAGAAAATAAAACCCTAATTATTACAACGCTTTGGTGCAGTTACATAATAAAGATGGCGAAAAGTAAAACTGAAAATATTACAAGTTAAAACTTAAAATATTACAAGGGTGAAGCAGTTACAGTGTATGAATAACATAAATATGAGCGAAAATAGGAAATAATAATAAGGTTTGTTAAGGTTTAAGAAAAGGTTTATGGTTTAGAGGAAATAACACGGTTAAAGTTTTAGGTTTGAAATTTAGAGTTTGTGGCGAAATTGTCAGGGTTTAGGAAAAATCAGGGTAGTTAGTTATGAACAAAAATGTGCAGATCTAAATATATGTATAAAAAAAATGAATTAAAAAAAAACAACGGCGTTGCTAGCGCAAAATTGCGATCATCGCAACTGGATCGGATAACACAAATGTCACGCCTCATACATGTATATGTGAAAACGGCGTATTGACACGATCCGATCCGAAAACATAATCAAATTATAACATAAAATAGAAATATATATATATTTAACACACTAGTTACATATTATAAATTATATATTATATGATCCGTATGTATTTTTATTAACAACAAAATTATTATTATATCATATTATATATTATGAGACATGTAAAACTTATATAAAAACAAACACATCAAATACATAATACAATGAACCAAATTATTATACATGTTATACTTATGTGCATAAAAAAAAGCAAAACGGCGATATCCTGATATATTTAACCAAACCGCATGTATCTGGAATACATAACACAGTCACACATATGAACATGTATTTGAAACACAATAACAAATATATCAACAAAATAGATAAAGTATATATCATATATAAACTATTACCAAACTGTGTGTACGATAGTATAGATCAGCCACTCTCAGTTTCTCTTTTTTGTTCTGTCTCTTGGCCTCCCTCTATCAGTCATGCTAGTAAATATATATAGGAACAAATTAGGTTAATGATAATGAGCCTAAGTTTATTTTGAAACCCAATATTAAATTAAAAACTGAATAAAGTTAAATAATTAAAATAGTTAAAATTAAAATAAAAACTAATTAACCTATTTATTTATTCTAGACCCAATATAAAAATAAATAGACTCAAAAAAAAAAGTCGGGCACCAAAATGCTCGAAAAATAAAATGAACACGTCAAAATAATCAGCGCGAAATAAATGACTCGGAAAAATACAGCGTTTGGTCGGATTTTGAAATAAAAATTATGACCGTTTAAACTGCTCAGACTGATCAACATATGACCAAAAATAGTCGTAAAAATATTTTTAGCATGTCAAATTAAACCACGTGAACCGCAGATTAATGTTACCGACATTTGCAAACTTAAACTTGACATTTTTTCGTTGACTAATTTTAGGCACAGTTAAAAAGTTAATTTGACCAGTTTGTTTGTAAATTCTGAGAAATTATTCCGGCTAATATTAAGACAGAAAAAAAATGTTATGCTATGAAGATGATGCAAATGAATGTGAAACAAAAAATTGGTTAGAGTTAAAAATAGAGGGCAAATTTTGGGGTGCAACAACCACATTTCACATTTAAATTTGTGATCTTTGTATTTCCTTTTATATTTTCACTAAAATAAAAAAATGGCAATGTTTTTCTTTTTCTCTAAAGTTTTTCAAATCATTTGTCTTTTTTTCATACAAATAAAAGCATGAATCCTAAATAGTGCAGATCACCCTTGGTAACCACCAATAATAACTCTACTATGATCCCATATGACTTCGACAATCCAATTAATAACACTGACGAAGACTGTGATGAAGATTACGAACTCCCTGAAGAGTTAGCACGCCTACTCAAGCAAGAGTTAAAGGTCATCCAACCATAAGAGGAATCAGTGGAAGTAGTCAACCTTGGAACGAATGAGGAAGTTAAAGAGGTATGAGTTGGCTCAGCTCTACAAGACGAGGTGAAGACAAAGCTGGTTAAACTTTTGCAAGATTACATGGATGTGTTCATATGATCTTACCAAGACATGTTAGGCCTCGATACTGATATCGTGGTCCATCGTCTACCTAATTTTAGGCACAGTTAAAAAGTTAATTTGACCAGTTTGTTTGTAAATTCTGAGAAATTATTCCGGCTAATATTAAGACAGAAAAAAAATGTTATGCTATGAAGATGATGCAAATGAATGTGAAACAAAAAATTGGTTAGAGTTAAAAATAGAGGGCAAATTTTGGGGTGCAACAACCACATTTCACATTTAAATTTGTGATCTTTGTATTTCCTTTTATATTTTCACTAAAATAAAAAAATGGCAATGTTTTTCTTTTTCTCTAAAGTTTTTCAAATCATTTGTCTTTTTTTCATACAAATAAAAGCATGAATCCTAAATAGTGCAGATCACCCTTGGTAACCACCAATAATAACTCTACTATGATCCCATATGACTTCGACAATCCAATTAATAACACTGACGAAGACTGTGATGAAGATTGCGAACTCCCTGAAGAGTTAGCACGCCTACTCAAGCAAGAGTTAAAGGTCATCCAACCATAAGAGGAATCAGTGGAAGTAGTCAACCTTGGAACGAATGAGGAAGTTAAAGAGGTATGAGTTGGCTCAGCTCTACAAGACGAGGTGAAGACAAAGCTGGTTAAACTTTTGCAAGATTACATGGATGTGTTCATATGATCTTACCAAGACATGTTAGGCCTCGATACTGATATCGTGGTCCATCGTCTACCTATCAGTGAAGATCCCCCCCCCCCCCCCCCCCCCCCCCCCCCCCCGTGAAGCAAAAGCTAATAAGGACTTGTCCTGACATGGCTATGAAGATCAAAGAGGAAGTGCAAAAACAACTCAACCCCGGTTTTCTAGAAGTTTCCAAATATCCCCAATTGATTGCCAATATTGTGTCGGTGCCTAAAAAGGACGGCAAAGTAAGAATGTGTGTGGATTACAAAGATTTGAATAGAGCAAGTCCCAAAGGTGACTTCCCACTACCCTACATTGATGTGCTAGTGGATAACACCGCTCAATTCTCTGTTTTCTCCTTCATGGACGGATTCTCCAGTTACAACCAGATTCGGATGGCTCTGGAGGATATGGAGAAGACCACTTTCATAACCCCATGGGGCACCTTCTATTACAAGGTCATGCCCTTCAGGCTAAAGAATGCTGGCGCAGCTAACCAACGAGCCATGGTCACACTCTTTCATGATATGGTTCATAGAGAGATCGAGGTCTACATTGACAATATGACCGTCAAATCTCAAACCAAAGAGGAACATCTTATCAATCTGGAGAACCTATTTGAACGACTAAGGAAATTCAAGTTGAGGCTTAATCCTAACAAATGCACGTTTGGGGTGAGATATGGAAAACTGCTAGGTTTTATCGTTAGCCAACAAGGCATTGAGGTAGATACTGAGAAAGTAAAGGACATACAAGTTAAGCTTGCACCCAAAACTGAGAAGGAAGTCCGAGGATTCCTAGGTAAATTGAACTACATCGCTAGATTCATATCTCACCTTACGGCTACTTGTGAGCCATCTTCAAACTTCTTCGAAAGGATCAAGATGTCATTTGGAACGAAGATTGCCAAAACACTTGTGAAAAGATAAAGGAGTATTCACAAGAACCTTATATTTTGAAGCCTCGTGTACTTGGAAGACCTTTAATCATGTACCTTACCATTCTTGAAGGATTCATGGGATGTGTCCTATGTCAACATGACGAGACTGGTAGGAAAGAACACGCAATATACTACTTAAGCAAGAAGTTCATTGATTGTGAGAGTAGATATTCAATGCTTGAGAAGACTTGATGTGAAATTTCTTTGGCTACCAAATGCCTAAGGTAATATATACTCACTCATATCACACTGTTAATCTCCAATATGGACCCCATCAAGTACATCTTCGAGAAACATGCTCTAACAGGTAGGGTAGCCCATTGGCAAATGGCTCTGACTGAGTACAACATATAACATGCACTCAAAAATCCATCAAAGGGAGTGTACTGTCCGATTACCTTGCACATCAACCCTTGGAAGACTACCAGTCTATGCGCTTCGAGTTCCTCGACAAGGACATCATACTGATTAGAGACTGCAACATACCCGGACCCGAGGAGGGACCTGAACCAGGATATTGGTGGACTCTTGTATTTGATGGAGCTTCTAATGCTCATGGCAATGACATTGGGGAAGTCATCACCTCCCCAATTGGATTTTATTTACCCTTCACCGCAAGGTTGTGTTTCGAATGTAACAATAACATGGTAGAATACGAGGCATGTATCTTCGGCATTGATGTAGCAATTGATCTTAGGATCAAAATTCTTGAAGTTTATGGAGATTTAACCTTTGTTATCATCCAAGTCAAAGGAGATTGGGAAGCTCGAGATCATAAGCTCATTCCTTACAAAGAACATGTCTTGAAGCTAATCCCATACTTTGACGAGATTACATTCAATCATATCCATAAAGAGGAAAATCAGTTGGCCGGCGTCATGACAACTTTTCCATCCATGTTTAAAGTCAAATGGAAAAATGAAGCACCAACGTTCCACCTTGACTACTTGGACGAGCCTACCCATTGTTTGGCAGCAGAAGGTGAAGTCGATGGTTACCCTTGGTTTTACGATATCATGAAGTTATTGAAAATCTAGGAATACCCTAAGGACACATCCATCACCGACAAGAAGTATATTCAGAAGTTGTCATCCAAGTTCTTCTTAAGTGGATGTGTATTATACAAGAGAAATTATGATTCGGTTTTGCTCAGATGTGTGAACAAGCAAGAAGCAAACCAAATCATAAGGGAAATCCATGAGGGATCCTTCGGGACACATGCCCGTGGACACACCACCGTAAAGAAAATCTTGTGAGCCGACTATTACTGGATGACTATGGAGGTTGATTGTTACCGCCACGTCCAAACATGCCATAAATGCCAAATCTACCTCGACAAGATCCACGTGCCACCAATTCCACTCAATGTACTAACATCATCTTGGCCTTTTGCCATGTGGGGCATTGATGTGATCAGACGAATATAGCCAACTACCTCGAACAAACACCGCTTCATCTTGGTAGCCATAGACTACTTCACTAAATGGGTGGAGGTAGTCTCCTACACCAATGTCACAAGACAAGTAATGGCTCGATTCATAAGAAAGGAAATCATTTATCACTATGGGGTCCCCAACAAGATCATTAATGATAATGGAGCTAACCTCAATAATAGAATGATGAAAGAGTTGTGTCGAAGCTTCAAAATCGAACACCACAACTCGTCACCTTATAGGCTCAAAATGAATGGCGCTGTTGAGACAACTAACAAGAACATCAAAAAGACCGTGAAAAAGATGGTATAAACCTACAAAGATTGGCACAAAATGCTCTCATTCGCATTACATGGCCACCACACCTCAGTACGCACTTCCACCAGGGCACCCCCTTCTCTCTAGTGTATGGCATGGATGCAGTCCTACGCGTCGAAGTAGAGATTCCTTCTTTAAGGATTTTGACCGACGTCAAGCTCGACGAAGCTGAGTGATAACACGAAAACACATCAGATATTTGCCTTAATTTACACTCAAAGATCAAACCATTTTAATTAATATTCCGATTATTCCGCAAGTATTCGAGTTGTTTTTGCAGGTATTTAAATCTCCAAGCATTAATGAGCAAAATGAAGAAAAGGAAGAAAAAGAAGAAGAAACAGATGAGAAAGCACAAGAAAAAGCAGAAAACCAGAATGCAGAATTTGTTGATGTGACGATCGTCACAAGCCTCATGACGACCGTCACGACCCAGCCTGTGACGACCGTCATAGGCCCATGACGAACGTCACGCGGCCAGAAATTGCGGTTTGAAACAGTCAATCACAGGCACCCAAACATGCCTAAATTCCCTCCAACAACTTGACTCCCCCGGATTTCTCATTCAAACCAAGTCCTCCTTGAATTTCTCAACCGCCAAGACTTAAAGGAGCACTATATAAAGGACCAAAGTGGGAAAAATTGGGGACGCCTACATTTACACTTACGCTCTGCAATTAATTTTTACAGCTTTCTAGCTTTTTAGTTTATTTTCTTTTCAGCAACTTTATTTCCGTTGCCTTAATTCATTCGCCATTCTTTTTAGAATTTCCTTTTTCCCTATTCCTTTCTGTTTTCCAGTTAGCCATAGTAGTAGTTTCCTACACTGGGGAACTACTACACTTTATTTAATTTTAGTAAGAAATTTGTATTGAAGAAGCAGAAGCCTACCGACTTGTGGAGGACTGCTCAAGTACTCCGAGATTCGCTATACTCTGTTACTTCGATTGCCAGCTTTTTATTGAATTATTATTATTATTATTGCCCAATTATTATTATAATTATGTTTGCCGCAATGTCGATCTGTTTATGCTCCGTGTTTTCCTTATTTAACATGTCTGGCTAAATTACCGGTATCGATATGTAGCAATTTAATTAGATGGGATTTAATAATAATCGGTGAAAACTCTTTTTCTCAAACAATCTTTTAGGCTGAAGTTTTTAATCTAAATTTAATTAACTTTATCACAAAAGCGTGAAAAGCTATTTAATACGATTTTGCCACGAGAGTGCGAAATTAACTAAGGTGAGAACCAACAATCGCGAGAGCGTGAGGCTCGAGCTGGATAGTAAAAATTAGGCATTGAGTTTAAAAACAGCGAGAGCACTTTAAAAGCAATTAGAACTTATTTATTTTCAAAAAGTAATTTTAACTTCAAATGGGACAGCGAGAGCGTACATTCTGACTTAAAGCTATAGGCCGAATCAACAACCACGAGAGTGTGAGATAAAGCTTTTTAAATAAATATTTTCTACTGAGAGATATTTGGCATTTAAACTATTCACCGGTGACTTATCGAATCCCTGACAATTAATGTGTTGCATACTGATTCCTTCCATCAATTATTTCTTAAAACTAAATTTCTGTTAAATTTACTATTTTGCCCCCGAACTTCTACAAATCATTCCCTTAGCTAAACATAGTGACGTTAGTAACACTAATTTGACCATAGGTCCCTGTGGGATCTATATCTTTTAAAACTAAAGCGACTGGAATGTGCACTTGCAGTCAAGTACCCGATAGACTATATTTTATATATAGTCACGACAAGCATCAAGTTTTTGGCGCCGTTGCTGGGGACCTGTTTTAGTCGAATAGTGTGATTCTTTCGTTGCCCAGTATAGACCAAGGCACTTTTTTTTCTCTATTATTATGTATCACCCAAATTTTCTCTACGATTATCACTCCCAGTATTTTGAGGAATCGCAAGGTTCCTATAAATCCAACCTGGAAATTTTCTCTACAATTTTTTTTTCCTTAAGATTAAATGCATACCCTACGAGTATATAGGTTGTCTTGTAGAGGTTTTGTTAGGAAAACTGAGAAAGTTCTAACAAGATTGATACCGTCCCGACATCCTAGATCCCTCACTTCTACGAGATCAGTTTGAATAACCATTATACTGATACCTTAAGTCTCCACTCTAGATAAACCCCTAGTAGTTTATACTAGTAGTCAGCACCGTCTCAAGCGCAAACCATGTGGAGAGCCGATGAATATAAGTGTTTGATTCCTACAAATTAAGAAATTCCTTCATACTGTTGCTATCAAGAAATTGGTAAACGAACCATGCAAAAGGTTGCAAAGATACACAAAAAGAAGGAACAGAAACCCCAATTGGTTGGTCCAGAGGTACCTGGTACTGGACTTGGTAGGGCGAACTACGACTCGATCCCCCACAACCTTCAAAAAGGGGATATAAAAAGGGGTACCGCACTAGTGTACCAGACCCCCGTGCTAAGAAAAAGATCAAAGTCACTAACCGGCTACTTCACTAAGTGCGTGCGGAGGCAAATGGCTTAATGTGATTGCGTTAGAATGAAACCGGGTGAAATAGAAACAAAGACACTAGGTTGAGCTATAATAGCATGATTCGAACTGGCTTGTGCAAAGGAGAGATCTACGCTAAAGCTGAAAGCTTGTGTCGTCACAGTATCTTTGGTGTTTTACTTGAAAATCGGCCATCTTAACAATCCACCTGACAACCACGTACGAATGGGTAACGTATTCGCGTTTAACTTCGTTTTCAAATTGTATTTGCTTAAGGACAAGCAAAGATTCAAGTTTAGGGGAGTTTGATAACGCGAAAACACATAAGATATTTGCCTTGATTTATACTCAAAGATCATACCATTTTAATTAATATTCCGATTATTCCGCAAGTATTCGAGTTGTTTTTGCAGGTATTTAAATCTCCAAGCATTAATGAGCAAAATGAAGAAAAGGAAGAAAAAGAAGAAGAAACAGATGAGAAAGTAAAAGAAAAAGCAGAAAACCAGAATGCAGAATTTGTTGATGTGACGACCGTCACAAGCTTCATGACGACCGTCACGACCCAGCCTGTGACGACTGTCACAGGCCCATGACGAGCGTCACGCGGCCAAAAATTGCGCTTTGAAACAGTCAATCACAGGCACCCAAACGTGCCTAAATTCCCTCCAACAAGAGTCGCCACCACGCTTTTATTGTTTCCAAGGGAAAAGGGAAAAAGTACGAACAAAACCCAAAAGTAAGAAGTTTTCAAATCAAAACTAATAAAATGTCAGAGATTACATGCAAGGGGGTTGGTTATACAGTGGGAAGGTGTTAGCACCCAAAGTGTCCTAGGTACTCCTAGGGAGCCCTTTTTGTGTGCATATGTATTTGGTACAAAGTGATGTTTACAAACAAATAGAATGGGGGGATGAGAAAAGAATTCATTAATTATATTTTTGTGTTTGGCAAGACCTTCGGTCTTGTGCCTACGTACCAACATAAAAATGAGGGATCAAAACAACGTAGTTCGTGATACAAATTTCAAAGTGGATGCATTGCTTTTAACAAAAAATTAAGTTTGAAAGGCACAAAGGCCTAAAAATGGTTTGAATGAGTTAGTTCTTTTTTTTTTTGCTTTTTTGAAAGTTTAAGTCAAGTATAGTTAAGTCTATTTACAAGTTTGATTTAAGAAAATAAGTTTGAAAATGCAATGGCATAAGGCCAAAGTTTCTATTTTTTGCAAAAGTGGTCAAAGTTTAGAACAAAATAAGTTCAATCAAAGAAGGTTTTGAAAAAGGAGGGAGATATTTTAAAATTAAATAAATGGGGAGAAGATGAAGAGACTAATCCTAAATTAAAAGTTAAGAGTTGAAAAGATCTAACCAAATGGGTAGCAATCCAATAGACAAGAATGTCAATAGAAACCCAGAATTCCCTTGGACTTTTTAGAATCAAGAAAAACACAAATGCACAATTATATTATCTTGAAGAGCAAGGCATCAAATAAAGATGGCCACATCCAAGCTTATCCATTCCACGATCTTCTTCAAGGTAGCCCATGTAACAGATGAATTTCACAAGTCACAGGTTCAAAATAACAGCTTCACAATGATCATGTTGAAGATGAACTCAGAGAGATCTTGAATGATGTATCAGATGAAGTTTCAAATTGCAAGCACTTGGTTTCTCAATAACTTGGCATTGGCCAAGTCCTTTAGCATAAGAATGTTTCCTAAATTCTAAGTCCATTTGTCCAAGATCAAGCCAACAGTCCAACAAAAGTTTTTTAGGGTTTTTGTTGTTATTATGTACATTAATGGTTAAATACCACAAAAACAAGCAAAGTATACACAAACAAAGTATATCACACAATATGGTCCAAGTGGAAAAAGTGAAAATTGCATTATCATAAACAATTAGAATGATATGAACAATGACAAATGTATAAAAGCTAGAATTAAATGACATTAAAGTAAATGGCTTAAAATTAAAAGTTAGTAGTTAATAGGTTAGAAATTAGTATTGTTTTTGCTTTTGCTTTTCATTCTTAGACATTCTTTGGAGAACACTCAACCCACTTATCACAAGCATGGATCATTGAACCAAGACATCTTCCAAAGGAAGGGAAAAAGGCCATGTTTCCACACAATACCATGAAAGAGGGGAGACTTACAATCTCACTAACTAGAATGTTATGCCTTTTATGTCACAAATTTAGCGCTATGTTAAGCAATCGTAATTGGATTTATGTAGAAGTCACAACTATTTGAGGCCGGGCAATAGAATTTTGGTGTTAATGCATGTTAGAGACATAGTATAATGGACTATGCTCATGAAACATACCACACACAAAAAGAAATATGCAAAACAAGTGGCCGAATCTCATCCATACTCATGTTAATTTTTCAATTAACTAGCTTTAGGACTTTAAGATATCATATGCCAAATGAGATGAGTGCATAAAGAAGGGGAAAGAGATGAAGAGGGAGAGGAATAAATGAAAACTCAAATTGATCAAATGAGGACTTTTACCAAATTAATATCATTCATTCATTTTGGGAGTCGGAATGTACATTCCATCAATCCCCTAAATCCAATGATATTAATTTGACAAAGTCAAATCAACCTTGACCAAGGCCCAACCAACAAGAGTCAAACACCAACAAGTCATCACAATCGGTCAACAAAATTATTTGGCATTTATTCGAATTAAAAAAATACTAAAATAATGCATTTAAATTAAATATGGTTTGTCAAATTCCTAAAACCTCATCAAAACACCAAATAAATAGCCATGAAACTTATCATAGGTCAAACGACCTTGGAGAAAATTTTTCAGAATTTTAAAAGACTTAAAAGTATTTTTAAACAATTAAAAACAAATGAAAAATCAATTAAATCATGAAAAATATTAATAATGATCCAAAAAATAATTTTAATTCAGAATATGAAAGAGGAAAATATTTGATTTTTTTTGGTGAAACTCATATTTTTTGGATCAATATTAAAATTAATATGAATTAATGAAAATTAAAGGAATAAAAATTAAAATCAAAAAATCAAAAAATACGTGGACCACTTGATCTGCCTCATTAATTGAGGTGGCAGATAAAGTGGTTAGAAACGCGCATTCCATGGTACACGCTAGTCAGCGTACGGGACACTTGGTCATTACAAGCAACGTCCCTGATTAAAACATTTTGAATCAATCTGATGGCTCAGGACCGTGCCACATCATTGCTGGAGCAAAGCGCCAGTCGTCTTCTCAGGCGACCTTGGCCGGACTGGTCCATTCATCGCCACATCATAAATGAAAAAGGAGGACATGATCTGAAAGGAAAAATGGTGTAGATCACGAATATCACCTCAATTTTAACTAACTCCTCACATATAGAAAGATATGAGGAGTTGAATTTTGAGGTATGTCAACTGAGTTGCTTCGATTTGACCTCTAAGCAACTCAATCTTCTTTCCTACATTGGTAGGACTTTAGACAACCAAAGAATCAAGAGAATTGAGCAAGATTGAGAGAGAATCGAAGAGATGAAATTTTCTGGAAAATACCTTCAATGTAGGTCTGGATTCAATATTTCTTGCCTTGGCTCGTGCTTGATCTCACTCAGAATACTTGCAGAAGTAGAATGAAATGCACAAAAGGTCTTGGATCCCTGGAGTTTAGAATCTCAAAACAGTGAGATTCAAACTCAATTTTAAGATGAAATTCTCAGGATTATCCTCTCAAATGGAAGGGTTAGGGGTTTGGGATCAAAGCTGGCACAAATGTGTATTCAATTCTGATGCTAGAGGTCTTTATTTATAGCTGCAGCTCATGATATTTGCACCTTCCAAATCACTTTCCAAATTTGGCAATTGATGATGCATGGGTGCATGAGTGTGTACAGGCCCATGAGATCATTGCTTTAGGTCCACAAATGAGTGTGAGAGAGTCTGAAATCAACTTGGATTGCAAGGCAAGTGTATATGGAAACTTGAAGTTTGATCTTTGCCAAATGATGATGCAATGTTCAAGCCATGCGCAGCCTATTCAATTCTTGTCCAAAATGGATGAACTTGGACTTTTTGGAAATGTTAGATCAAAAGGAACAACTTTCATGTTCAACACTTTTCCATTTGAAGTTTGTATCATGATGAATTTTGAGGTGGAAGTTTGGAAATTTCAACATGTTAAAATTTTTTTCTAAGTGTCAAGTTATATATCTCAATATTCCACCTTGCTTAACTTTTTATGTGAGCTTCAAATGAGAAACGTGTCTTCATCAAAGTTGTATCTCTTTCAAATAAATTCAAAATGGTCACCAATTTCATGTCATTTGGATTTGAGATTATAGAGTTATTCATTTTTGAAGTTTGGAAAAATCACTTGTTCAATGGTATAGGTCAAAAGTGACCTATAATGTAGCCTCATATCACATGCTCATAAAAGTTGAATTAGCTCTCACTCCAAACATCAAAGTTGAATTATACATCTTAAATTTGATTGTGCAACTTGGAAATCTTTCATCTCATAAAAATTGAGCAAGTTATGGCCTTGGGAAGTTGACTTTCAAATTAGGGTTTATACAAAATGACCTATAACGTTTCAACATAGAAAATGATTTTCCAAGCAAAACTAGCTCTAGGTCTAAAAATGAAAGTTGTTTTTAATGTCATTTAGAGTAAGTTTTCTCTTGAAATCATTTTCATATGGTGAAAATTGTAGGAGATATGATCTAGGGAGACCCAGTTTTGATCAGATGAATTCATCTGGCCAACCACCATCAACCAACTTGCTAACCTTCAATTATCTTGACTTTATAGGCTCATGGTAGATCATATATGCATAAGATGATGAATTTTGAAGTGTCCCTTGAGAAATTTGATCAATTAGTGAGATAGCTTGTTGGGGAAGATACTTAAGATACCCAGTCAAACTAGGGTTTCCAAGGCAAATCACCCTCAAACTCTTGAAGAAAACTTGATCAATATAACATGTAGAGATCATTGGGACTCATATATGATGCTCATAAACATTCTTGTATCAATTCATGGTTGTGCTCTTTGTCACGAGGGTCTCAAACCCTATATATGAACTTGATAGATCAATGGAGATCATGCCCTACCTACAAAAGAGTTAGGCAAATGCAAAGACATATTTTTGGTATTTGGTTAGTAAAATGACAAAATACAAGTATGATATAATCACAAAGTGCTTGGTGATCTCTCCCAAAACAAACCCAATGAAGGAGGGGTAGGGAGGATGCCAAGGTATGATCCCAATGCTAATGATTATGATGAAATTGCATGAAGGATCTTAGGGTCAAAATTGGGGTCTTATAGCTGCCCCTATTTAAAGACATTCTAGCTGAGGAGGCGAAGGTTAAAATTTTCATGTCGACTCAGTAGAATGGGCTTAAATAACAACCTATCGAAACAAATTTTGGTCCCTAAGAGACCTCATGATGCATATGATATGAATGCAAAAGTAAATTCTTTGTGGGGAAATATTGCCACAAAGGAAAAGAAATCAGAGAGACCGAAGGTTCGCAGGAGTATAATGCACTTCGTAAGGAAAACTCATTGGGGAAACAGAGACTCTAGGGGATAAAGGAGATATGCGCAGGCTAGGTTACGACTCAAAACTACTGGGGGACTCTAGGGATTCCATTCAGACATGGAAAAGACTCAGCCGAGGAACTAACAACATTTTCAGGGGATACGAGTAAGTCAGGATAAAACTGAAATACTTGAATCATGCAGGGAAAAGCGATTTCACTAAGGAAATGCACACTTAACTCAACTGAGGAGAAATAAACTTCAACACAGGAGGATCAGAAATCTATTTTCTACTACCTATTACTGGTTAAGGAGATAATAAAGATCTGATAGAGAGAACATCCGTCATCGATTAGGATGAACATATCAAGGATGACTCCCAACAAAAGGGAATATTCATTACCGGTTACTGGGTAAGAATAGCCTTGCTGGGGAAAACTGCAGAAAATAGGATTTACAACTACCAGTTACTGGGGAGAAGACCAAGGGTGAGAGTATCCGTCATCGATTAGGATGAACATATCAAGGATAAACTCAACAGGGAAGAAAATCCGTCACCGGTTAGGATGAACATGTCAAGCATAGACTTGCCTGGGATTGTCAAGGAGGATACCCGTCATCGGTTAAGATTAACATATCAAGGATAAACCAACTGAACAAAAAGTAGGAATTACATCTATCGAATGCTGGATAGAATACCGTCAAAGAGAAAATCCGTCACCGGTTAAGATGAACATATCAAGGATAGACTCTGTGAGGAGATAAAATAGGAATTACATCTATCAGTTATTGGATATAATACCAAGAGAGAGAATATGTCACTTGTTAAAGTGAACATATCAAGGATCAACTCTGCGGGGGGAACAAAAGCAGGATTTATAACTACCGGTTACTGGGTAGAAGACCACAAGGAGAAGGAAACCCGTCACCGGTTAGGATGAACATATCAAGGATTAACTCTGTGGGAAACAAGAATAGGGATTACAACTACCTTTTTACTGGGTTGAATACCAAAGGTGAGAATATCCATCATCGGTTAGGATGAACATATCAAGGATAGACTTAAGCAGGGGAGAGAAAGATATCTGTCACCGATTAGGGTAAACATATCAAGGATATACTTCCTGGGGAATCAGATCCACTGGGGACTCTACTGCTGGGACACTTTTGTCGGGTATTGGGCAAGAAGTAACAAACTGCAAACTAAGAAGAATATTACCAGTTACTGGGTAATAGACTCTTAGGGAACTCAAAGTATCTATCTAGGTAGGAGGTAGAAAGAAACGATCAACAAGACTCAACCCAATAAGGACATAACTCAAGGGGAGTGGTTCCATCCAGATAAACAACTGGGGAGGAAACTAAAGTAATAATCATCCACGAGGAAACAACTCAGTGAGGAAGAGGAGAAAGGTTAAAATCTTTCTGCCTAAGGGGCTGACGCTCTACAATTGAGGGAGGACAGACACCGAAATTTGTATGAGGATAAAGTATTGCCATACAGGGAATGAGAATCTAAAACCAACAATTTAAACAGATATGCGAATATGTAATTATGAAATTATATGAATGTACATATATGATGATTATGCTGATAGGGACGATCACAAAGGATACAAAGGTGTCGTAAAAACATTGAATCATCGGTACAATCCTCGGTCAATCCATAAAATATGGAGATAACTGCTGGAGAATAGAGAGATCAACACTCCAAAAAGGCTCAACTCTAACTGGGGAAGAAGGAGATCTGCTGAGAGAAGAGAAGTATCACCGAACCTGTGGGGAATTTTAGGTCAACCCTATAAAAATGGGAGACAACCCTACAGGGAAAATAAACTGCTCAGGAACCAGGAGGAAACTTTGACTGGGAGCGGATCAGATGGAGATTAGAGGGGAAACCAATGCGATATACTGGGGAGATCGACCACTTCTGCTGAAGGAAACCAAACTCCACTGGGAAAGGCAGAAACTCTGTCGGGGGAGACAAGTCGCAGGGTACCTGAATCAACCAACTCAGCTAAGGAAAAGGAACAAAGCTCTACTGGGGAATCAATAACTCCGCCGAGGAACTGAATCAACATAATTGTCTAGGGATCCCTGAAGGGTTAACTGCTTGGGGAACCTCTGATGTTTCGCACTCAAGGACTTGTTATCCATCAAAATGTTGTTGATATTTCTTTCAATTGCTTTGGAAAATCCTTGCTTTTATATGTTTTTAAGAAAAAGAGATTTTGATTAAAAGATTTTAAATTTTCAAAAAATGATCATAATAAAATTTAAACTATTGGCTGAAATAAATAAGAGTAGAAACAATTAGATAAAAACTCAACTTTATTTGATAGAATGATAGTCTGTAAATGACAAGACTCCATAGATTTTTACAAAGCTGAAAATGGTAATTTACATGGAAAAGGGTTACATTGAATACAAATGATCCTTAATCCTTCTACCAACTCTTAATATCCACTATGCTCTTCACCACTGTCGGGGTGATGAATTGAGGTCAACCCTTGTGTTCAATCAAGTTCTCAAAACACTGAAGATCAGCAGAATGCAGTTACTTTCCATAATCCCTAATTTTTGCATAAGTTGCCCCAAGGTGGGGTACTCAACTTATCGGGAAATTCTTTCTGTTTTTTTATGTCTCTAATTTTTTCCTGGATCGCCCTTTCGGGTTTTCAATCCACCGAGACGCTCATTTTTGCCTAAGCCGCCCTTTCGGGTTTTCAACTTAGCGAGTTGTTCTTTCCTTTTTTTAGGCGAAGTATTTCTTGACTGCATATGCGTTCATAGGAA
The DNA here is from genome assembly GCF_024323335.1 of Lathyrus oleraceus. Classification (NCBI taxonomy): domain Eukaryota; kingdom Viridiplantae; phylum Streptophyta; class Magnoliopsida; order Fabales; family Fabaceae; genus Lathyrus; species Lathyrus oleraceus. The sequence continues at coordinate 174,118,670 of NC_066580.1, read as the reverse complement.
GAGTGAACTCTTCACCATCCATAGTTGTAAGTATCAATGCACCGCCTGAAAAGGCTCTCTTAACAACATATAGGCCTTCATAATTAGGAGTCCATTTTCCTCTAGAATCTAGTTTGAATGATAAAATATTCTTGAGCAGAAGGTCACCTTCTCTGAACACACGAGGTCTGACCTTCTTATCAAAAGCTTTCTTCATCCTTTGCTGATACAACTGACAATGACACATGGCTGTTAATCTTTTCTCTTCAATCAAATTCAACTGATCAAACCTGGTCTGACACCATTCAGCTTCAGTCAACTTGGCTTCCATAAGCACACATAATGAAGGAATCTCAACCTCTATGGGGAGCACTGCTTCCATACCATACACAAGAGCGAAAGGGGTTGCCCCTGTTGAAGTGAGAATGGATGTACGATACCCATGCAAAGAAAATGGGAGCATCTCATGCCAATCCTTGTATGTGACAACCATCTTCTAAATGACCTTCTTGATGTTCTTGTTCGCAGCTTCAACAACCCCATTCATCTCGGGTTTGTAGGGGGAAGAATTATGATGTGCAATCTTGAAGTCTTTGCAAAGAGCTTCCACCATATTGTTATTCAAGTTCGATCCATTATCAGTAATGATCTTGCTTGGCACACCATAACGGCATATAATCTGATTCTTGATAAACCTTACAACAACTTGCTTGGTTACATTTGCATACGATGCCGCTTCAACCCATTTTGTGAAATAGTCAATTGCCACTAAAATGAAACGATGTCCATTCGAAGCTTTGGGTTCAATCATCCCAATCATATCAATTCCCCACATGGAGAAGGGCCATGGGGAAGAAATAACATTCAATAGTGTCGGAGGAACATGAATCTTATCAGCATAAATTTGACACTTGTGGCATTTCTTCACAAACTTGCAACAGTCAGATTCGATTGTCAGCCAATAGTAACCTGCTCGCAACATCTTCTTCGCCATTGCATGTCCATTGAAATGAGTACCAAAGGAACCTTCATGCACTTCAGTCACCAACAAGTCTACTTCGTGTCTATCCACGCACCTGAGCAAAACCATGTCGAAGTTTCTTTTGTACAGTATATCACCGTTCAAATAGAAATTGTCGGTTAATCTTCTCAAAGTCTTCTTATCTTTCAAAGATGCCCTAGGCGGGTAAATCTGACTTTGGAGGAAACACTTGATGTCGTAATACCACGACTTCTCGTCTTTGACCTCTTCCATAGCAAACACGTGAGTCGGCCTATCAAGACACATCACAGTCAAATTGGGAACTTCATTCCAATACTTCACCATAATCATTGATGCCAACATTGCAAGAGCATCTGCCATCCGATTTTCATCTCGAGGGATATGATGAAACTCAACCTTTGTAAAGAAAGTTGAAATCCTCCTCGCATAATCTCTATATGGTATTAAACCGGGTTGATTTGTCTCCCATTCTCCTTTGATTTGATTCACAACCAAAGCCGAATCACCGAAGAGATCCAAATACTTGATTCTGAGATTCATGGCCTCTTCAAGCCCCATAATGCAAGCTTCATATGATGCCATATTGTTTGTACACTTGAAAGTCAATCTAGCTGTAAATGGTAGATGTGTGCCTTTAGGAGCAATAATCACTGCCCCAATGCCATTTCCATATTGATTAATAACTCCATCAAATACCATGCCCCAACGGGAACCAGGTTCTGGCCCTTCTTCAAGCAATGGTTCATCACAATCTTTCATTTTCAAGTACAAAATCTCTTCGTCAGGAAAGTCATACCGCACTGACTGATAATCTTCAATTGGTTGGTGAGCCAAATGGTCATCCAAGATACTACCTTTGATCGCTTTCTGAGATCCGTATTTGATATCATACTCTGATAACAACATCTGCCAACGGGCAATTCTCCCAGTTAAAGCAGGCTTCTCAAAAATATACTTGATTGGATCCATTTTGGATATCAACCAAGTGGTATGGTTCAACATATATTGGCGCAGACGCTTAGCAGCCCAAGCCAATGCGTAACATGTTTTCTTAAGCATAGAATACCGAGTCTCACAGTCGCTGAACTTCTTACTGAGGTAGTAGATTGCAAATTCTTTCTTTTCAGTCTCATCTTGTTGACCAAGAACACAACCCATACTCTCATCAAGCACAGTCAAATACATGGTCAACGGTCTTCCTTCAACAGGTGGAGACAAAATCGGAGGCTCAAGCAGATATTCCTTGATACTGTCAAAATCTTTATGGCAATCTTTGGTCCAATCACAAGACCGATCTTTCCGAAGAAGCTTGAATATAGGCGCACATGTGGCAGTTATGTGGGAAATGAATCTAGAAATATAATTTAAGCGGCCGAGAAAACCTCTGACTTGCTTCTCAATTTTGGGCGCATGCATCTCTTGTATTGCTTTGACCTTGGCAGGATTAACTTCAATACCCTTCTCGCTGACAATAAATTCCAACAACTTACCAGAACGGACACCAAAAGTACACTTATTGGGATTCAAGCGGAGTTTATATTTCCTCAAACACTGGAATAGCTTCAACAAATGTTCAACATGTTCCTCTTCATCAATTGATTTAGCAATCATGTCATCGACATAAACTTCAATCTCTTTATGCATCATATCATGAAAAAGAGTAGTCATTGTTCTCTAGTATGTTACACCAACATTCTTTAAACCAAAAGGCATCACTCTATAATAGAATGTTCCCCAAGGTATAATGAATGTGGTATTCTCCATATCTTCGGGTGCCATCTGTAACACGGTGGGAGAACTGACTTTAGTTAAATGTTGCGGATAGCAAGAGTCGCCACCGACTTTTATTTTATCCAAAAGGAAAGGACATAAAAGAACAGGAAAGATATTAAAAATATTTTGAGTTCGGGGGGTAGGTTATACAAAGGGAAGGTATTAGCACCCTTTATATCCATGGTTATCCATGGGCTCTTAGTTACTTAGCTCACTTTGTTTGTTTGCAAGAGTGTAGTGTGTGATTAGAAAAATTTCTTTAAGTACTTTGTAATGACCCTCGTATGGGTGTATACAAAGCCTAGTTTAGAAATTGTGAGGTGTAAAAGTAATTTCGAAAAGTGTGAGCAAGTAACTATGAGATACCTACCCTAGATTAAGTCTTTCGTGTTCTCGTATATTCTTTCAATGGTAAGACTGTCCCTATTATTAAGGAATAGGTAGTCATTACCTTGGATGTGTTTAATGGACGGGCGTAGGGTCATCGTATGGTCAATGAAGGCAACATAAGGGGTGTCTTTAGCAACTCGTAGGGACTATCATCATATTTACCGAAGGGACAAGATCATTATATCGTAGGCAACCTCGTAGGGACTTGATCTTTTAAGTTTATAGGGACTTGATGATTTTTCTGTTTGAAGGGACTTTGCTTAAGACACCCCTTTTTTTCGAGGGACTTGACCATTTAAAGAAGGCAACCAAGGGGAATACCCTAGGAAGTACAGATGGCGATCAAAGATCGACTTACGTGTGTGAGTGTTATTTTTCAGATATTTGTCTTGAATTTAATTTTCTAAGTTCAATTATTTACAGTTAGTTTTTTGCACTCCCTAAATTACTAACCACACAATAAATATTTACAAAAATAAAAGCAAGAAAAATAAATTCCTAAACTATTACATGGCTATGGGACAGATACATAATAATCAGGCGAGAAAGAATAAATTTACAACCTATACATTTGTTCCTAATATTATAAATAAAACAAAATTAAAATAAGTAAAATAATGAAGCAAAAATAGAATAGATAAAAGCAAATAATAATAAAATGATAAATAAACAATGGTAATAAAGCAATAATAAAATAACAATAATAATAAAGTGATAATAAAAAGGTTAGAATTTTAAAAGAAATTATTTTAGGTTAAACAAGTTAGATTTTTTTAGAAGTTATTAGAAAAATATGAGTTTAAAATAAATTAGTAATAATAAAAGAATTTAAAATACATTAATGTACGAATTATAAAATAAAAGAGTTATATGAAAAATATTAAGTTAGTTATTTACAAAATAAATAAAGATTATAGAAAATATCAAATTATTAGATTAATAGGTTTATTATTATTATTCAATTAGAAAAATGGTCAATTAGATTTTATTTATAAAATATATAAGGATTTATTATTATAAGTAAGTGATAAAAAAAGTTATTAAAATAGTTAGTATTTATTATTTATTTACAAAAAATATAAAGGTTATAGAAAAATATTAAATAATTAATTTAGTAGGTTTTCACGCCCTACATTACTAAACCGCGCAGTTAATATAGGATCAATGGCAGGAATTTAAATGACAGAAAAATAAAATGGCAGAAAATAAAATCCTAATTATTACAACGCCTTGGTGCAGTTACATAATAAAGATGGCGAAAAGTAAAACTGAAAATATTACAAGTTAAAACTTAAAATATTACAAGGGCGAAGCAGTTACAGTGTATGAATAACATAAATATGAGCGAAAATAGGAAATAATAATAAGGTTTGTTAAGGTTTAAGAAAATGTTTATGGTTTAGAGGAAACAACACGGTTAAAGTTTTAGGTTTGAAATTTAGAGTTTGTGGCGAAATTGTCAGGGTTTAGGAAAAATCAGGGTAGTTAGTTATGAAAAAAAATGTGCAGATCTAAATATATGTATATAAAAAAAATATGAATTAAAAAAACAACGGCGTTGCTAGCGCAAAATTGCGATCATCGCAACTGGATCGGATAACACAAATGTCACGCCTCATACACGTATATGTGAAAACGGCGTATTGACACGATCCGATCCGAAAACATAATCAAATTATAACATAAAATAGAAATATATATATATTTACACACTAGTTACATATATGAACATGTATTTGAAACACAGTAACAAATATATCAACAAAATAGATAAAGTATATATCATATATAAACTATTACCAAACTGTGTGTACGATAGTATAGATCAGCCACTCTCAGTTTCTCTTTTTTGTTCTGTCTTTTTTGGCCTCCCTCTATCAGTCATGCTAGTAAATATATATAGGAACAAATTAGGTTAATGATAATGGGCCTAAGTTTATTTTGAAACCCAATATTAAATTAAAAACTGAATAAAGTTAAATAATTAAAATAGTTAAAATTAAAATAAAAACTAATTAACCTATTTATTTATTCTAGACCCAATATAAAAATAAATAGACTCAAAAAAAATAAAAGTCGGGCACCAAAATGCTCGAAAAAATAAAATGAACACGTCAAAATAATCGGCGCGAAATAAATAACTCGGAAAAATACAACGTTTGGTCGGATTTTGAAATAAAAATTATGACCGTTTAAACCGCTCAGACTGATCAACATATGACCAAAAATAGTCGTAAAAATATTTTTAGCATGTCAAATTAAACCACGTGAACCGCAGATTAATGTTACCGACATTTGCAAACTTAAACTTGACATTTTTTCGTTGACTAATTTTAGGCACAGTTAAAAAGTTAATTTGACCAGTCTGTTTGTAAATTCCGAGAAAATATTCCGGCTAATATTAAGACAGAAAAAAATGTTATGCTATGAAGATGATGCAAATGAATGTGAAACAAAAAATTGGTTAGAGTTAAAAATAGAGGGCAAATTTTGGGGTGCAACAGCTGCCCCTGTTCAATTTTCTGAAACCTGAGGAGTTAGATTGGCCTATGTGCCATTCGTGACTTGGAAGGTTGAAGGGGATTGAACACAAAAGCCCAAAAAATTGCACTCGCCGGTGCGTAAAGTAACACTGATGACTGGTTGTATATGCTTAAGTGGGCTTGAAGATGCCACTTGGAAGAACTGGAGATGGGCTTATAGATGCCATCCATAATATCAGGAGGTGATAATATCTTGATGTTGATACTGGATAACAGTACTAGGTCTTCGTATAGGCCGTCTCTGAATCGTATCTAAGAACATACTTTTAATTTAAGTGTCAGAACCAAAGCTTCGTGGCGATTTCTTTCTGAATTAAGTATCAGCACTAGACCTTCGTATAGATCGTCTCTGAACTGTTTTGAATTGTTGAATAAACCAGTAGAAATAAATCTTCGTGATGATTATCTCTTCTGGAAATATCCTGGATTAGGGAATAGATCTTCGTATAGACCGTTTGCCTAATATCCAAGAACAAAAGAGTGTCAGGATGAAATCTCCTGAAAATATCCTGGACTAGGGAATAGATCTTCGTATAGACCGTTTGCCTACTATCCGAGGACAAAAGAGTATCAGGATTAACTCTCCTGAAAACATCCTGGACTAGGGAATAGATCTTCGTATAGACCGTTTGCCTACTATCCAAGGACACCTTGAGTAATGATTAAGTATCAGCACTAGATCTTCGTATAGATCATTTCTGACCTGTTGTGAATTGTTGATAGTATTTTATCTGTATATAACCATCCTGCAAGGAAAAGGTTAGTTTATGCAATATGTATGCATGCATGGCATGGTGTATCTAAGTAAATGTATTATGCACTTATGGATATGCCATGGTATGATGTAAATGATGTATGTATGAATCATGCGGCCTGAAGCGTCCGGATATCTTTGTATAACAACTGCTGGCTAGGGAAAATAAATCCCGATTCGTTGCTGAAGAATATGAGGAACTCGTTCCCGTCTTGTTTGATAGTATATTATTTGTCACTTCCCGTATTCGTTCGTCGTACTTCTATTGAAGGAATAAGTTCTTGAGTATCCCGACTGAGGATAAAAGAGATGGACATAAATTCAAGGGGAGACGTAATTCGAAGCATCTATAAAGATAGATTTGCTCTACTGGGGATTTGTAGTGGGGATGAACCGGCGAAGCTTCGTTGAACTACTACCCTCGTTCGTCCTTAGTAAATACTATTACTGCATTTTATGCATTTCTGGTAAACATCAATCGTATTCAAAAGCATACATACATTCAAACACAACCAATGGACGTTTTCGCTTATGTAAATAGAGTAAAAGTAAATCTGGATTCAAAGATGAAATTTTATTTATATCACAAAGTGACCTATACATAGGCAAGTTTGTACAAGGAGACAGAAATCCTAGTAAGAGGAATTCGTCGTAAATTTTTTATAAAACAAAGAAAACAGCTATGTGAAAAATGATCCTATTGAGTTTCAATTCTACTATTGCCATTATCTTCAAAAATCTCATCTTCTGCTGTTGAGACAGAAACGATTGGATTGATCTTTATCTGTTTGAATTTGATTTAGGTAGCACCATCAGTTGAAGTTACATAAGTGATCCAAACGAGACATAGTCATACGCTTTAATCCCTAACTTTTGCATGGATTGCCCTTTCAGGTTTTCAATCCACCTGGATACCCTTTTTTGCCCAAGCCGCCTTTTCAGATTTTCGACTTGCCGGGTGTACATTTTTTTTATATATATCCCTAATTTTTGCCCGAACCCTTTTGGTTTGCCGGGATGCCCTTATTTTTGCCTAGGCCAGTCAACCTAGCGGGTCTCTTTTTTTGCGTAGTATTTTTTAACTATGTCTGCGTTTACAGGCTGTGGAAAGTCTTCACCATCCATAGTAGTAAGCATCATGGCACCTCCTGAGAATACTCTTTTGACCACAAATGGTCCTTCATATGTAGGAGTCCACTTGCCCCTAGGATCACCCTGTGGTAGTATGATACGCTTGATTACCAAGTCACCAGCCTGATATACCTTTGGCTTAACCTTCTTATTGAAAGCTTTGATCATCCGTTTCTGGTACATCTGACCATGACAAACAGCTGCCAACTTCTTCTCATCAATCAAATTTATCTGGTCGAGTCGAGTCTGAATCCATTCATCCTCGTCTAAACCTGCCTCTTTCATGATTCTTAGAGAGGGAATCTGAACTTCCACTGGTAACACGGCTTCCATTCCGTAGACCAAAGAGAAGGGAGTTGCCCCTGTCAAAGTGCGCACTGAAGTGCGATAACCATGAAGAGCAAAGGGTAACATCTCATGCCAGTCTTTGTATGTTACTGTCATCTTTTGTATGATCTTCTTAATATTCTTATTAGCAGCCTCCACAGCGCCATTCATCTTTGGCCGGTACGGAGAAGAGTTATGGTGTTTTATTTTGAACTGCGTGCAGAGTTCAGCAATCATCTTGTTGTTCTTCCGGAGAGAGCAGGTTTCTCAGATGTATATTTGATAAGATCCATCTTAGAAATCAATAAAGTGGTATGATTCAACATATACTGTCTTAGTCGGTGAGCAGCCTAAGCCAAAGCATAGCAAGCTTTCTCGAGCTGGGAGTATCTTGTTTCACAGTCGGTACCTTTTGCTAAGGTAGTAAATTGCATGCTCTTTTCGACCAGACTCGTCATGTTGCTCCAACACACACCCTATTGAATTTTCTAACACGGTCAAATACATGATTAGAGGTCTTCCTTCAACTGGTGGCATCAGATTTATAGGTTCTTGGAGATACTTCTTGATTTTGTCAAAAGCTTCTTGACATTCATCATTCCATATCATCTCTTGATTTTTCCAGCGAAAACCTCTACATAGTCACGTAACATCCGACTCAATCTTTCTTTGACACTGTTTTCAAGCCTGCTCCTATTTTGACTTCTTTCTTGTCTACTTCAGTACCCAGATTTACAACCTCAATTGATTCCTCATGCGGCTGTGTAACTTCTCTTCTTGTTGTAATAACCTAGCAAGCTCTACAGGTACTTCACAATCTTCATCCTTTCCATCTTCAGCTTGATAGATCGGATTCTCGAAATTATAATTGGCAATAGTAGAACTGTTATCAACAGGATCCAGAGTGGATGAGGATCTGCATTTTAGTGATGTGGGTGTGTGTAAGAACACATAGCTGATGACAATAAAATAAAAGAAAAACAAAGAGCCCAATATTTACGAAAACGAAACGTCCATTGATTTTTATTGAATGAAGTATGCAAATGAAATGACATCCCGAAACAAGCATACCATTGTGCCCCGGGTAAGGCACAAGGCTTAAAAGTTTAATTACAAAAATAACAACACAGTAATAGTATTTACTCCTGACTAAAGGAGATAGGAATAACGTCTTCAGTCTTCAATTGTTGAGCCCATCACCCACAGTAGGAAAAATCCAGTTATCCAGATTGTAGTCTTCATTATAGTCACCCACAACATTGATTTGATCTTTCATGTTCCCTGGATTGGTGATACGAACAGCACGAGTACGACGAACAGCCTTCTGGGACTCTGCAGTGAAACCAGACAAAATTGTCAGACTTGTAAGGAATGTCGGGAAGCTGACCCCAAATAGTGCAACCACCTTCTTCAACCACAGCTCTAGCATCTTTGAGGGAAGCCATTGTAGGAGGTACTTTGGTAACCACAGGAACTCTTTTAACCACAGGAGGAGCTTCAGTAGCGGGAACGACCCAAGGAACTACTTCAAATGTCTGGCAAGGAGTCTCAACATATTCACCTTCCACTTCAACATACTTAAATGTATTCACATGACTGACCATATATTCTTCCTCTCCATAAACAGTTACGATCCTTCCCTTCACTGGATATCTCAACTTCTGATGTAGAGTGGAGGTCACAGCACCTGCCCCGTGGATCCAGGGGCGCCCAAGCAAACAAGAGTACGCAGGACGAATATCCATTACATAGAAGGTAGAATCGAAGACTTGAGAGCCTACTTTGATCTGGAGATCTATTTCTCCATGCACCACTCTTCTTGAACCATCAAAGGCTCTCACCACTATATTACTTGATCTTAACACAGCATCTTCAGGACTGAGCTTGTTCAGAACCTCTTTGGGAAGTACATTCAATGAAGAGCCATTGTCTATCAACACATGAGACAAGGTAGTGCCCCTACATTCAATGGAGATATGTAAAGCTCTGTTATGGTTTCTTTTGGCAGGAGTCAAGTCAGCATCAGAAAAACCTAAGCCATTATCATAAGTCAGATGTGCAACACAATTTTCAAATTGATCCACAGAAATTTCATTTGGTACATGAGAAGTCCTTAAGAATTTGATCAAGGCTTTAACATGAGCCTCAGAATACAGCAACAAAGACAACATGGAAATTTTGGAGGGAGTATGCCCCAACTGGTCAACAATATCATAATTACTCTTACGAATGATCTTCAGCACTTCTTCCATCTGTTTAGAGAGATTTTCAGCAGTCGGTGCTTCAGCTTGCACAGGTTCAACCACAGGACCTTTGCCTCGAGCATCAGTACTTGGCTCAGAAGTGGAGGTAGTAGTTGGAAGAACTGTATTTTTTTGAGGTAGCTGGAGGAGAGAAAATTCTTCAACTTCTGGTGATCTTACTAGATCCAGCAATATTATCAACATCAAGGTTATCATCAGTAATAGGTGTATCAGTCAAAGGTTCCTGCTTAACACCATGGATATAAACATCAGAACCGTAATTCCAGGGTATAGCTTTATCAGAAGTATAAGGAATAGGGCCAGGAGTGGTAATAATCATGGGAGGCACTCTAACTTCAGCAACAGTCTTCACCAGGCCTTCAGCAGTAATTTTGATAGGACCCTTGGAAGTGATCTTGACAGGGCCTTTGGAGGTAATCTTCATTGGCACTTTATCAACCATATCCACATCTTCAAACTTCTTACCTCGAGTTAGGTGTTCACACATACTTTCCACAGAAGGAGTTCTCTCAAACAATATAGTGTAATTGTCCATGAGGCGTTGAATACCATCTTTCAACTTCCAGCAGTTATCAGGTTTGTAGGCACAATAAAAACAGTCTTCGTTGCGACCTGGAAAGAATCCAGCTTGCACCAGCTTCTTCTTGATAATAGATAAGGGAGTAGTCACATCTGCTACTGAGGAAACATATGAAACTTCATCAACAACATTAACAGTCTTCTCATGATTGGGCATGGGAGCAGTAATCACATTTGGAGTCCCAGGAGGGTCAAATTCAATCTCCCCAGCTTCAATCATATCTTGAATCTTATTTTTCAGCACCCAACAATTGTTGGTGTCATGTCCCGGACAATTAGAATGATAGGCACATCGTGCATTAGGATTGTACCGAGGAGAGGAAGTATTAGGATTCTGAGGAGGGTCCTTCAAAGTAATGAGTTCCCCTTTCAACATGTGTTGCAAGGCTTGGGCCAGTGACATGTTGATCTTGGTGAATTGTCTTCTAGGCTTCTGTTGATTACTCTGTGGTAGCTCTGGTGTTGCAGGAGTAGGATTAGAAATGTGAACTGCTCCTACGGATTGGTGACTTCTGTTACGGCCAGGTTGACCATACACAGCATTAGACTCCTTCTTTCCACTAGGGGGCTTCTTTGCAGTGCTTGATGAAGAGGCACCCACCTGTATCTTACCACTTCTTATGCCACTTTCCACACGCTCTCCAGTCATTATCAGCTCAGTGAAACCAGATGATGAGCTTCCAATGAGGTGACTATAGAAAGGACTATTAAGCGTACTCATAAACATATCCACAAGCTCCCTGTCAGTCAGAGGAGGTTGAACTTTGCCAGCCAGGTCTCTCCATTTCGGGGCATACTCCTTGAAGTTCTCCTTAGCACCCATTGACATGCTTTGTAGCTGCATGCGAGTAGGTGCTAAATCAGCATTGTATTGGTATTGCCTGTAGAAGGCCTCAGCAAGATCATTCTAATCACGGATATTGACACTCTCCAATTGAGTGTACCATTCCAATTGAGCTCCAGACAAGCTCTCTTGGAAGAAATGAATCCATAACTTCTTATCAGCAGTATGTGGTTGAATCCTCCGGACATAGGATCTTAAATGCAGCTTGGGACATGAGACACCATCATACACCACAAAAGCAGGAACCTTGAAACTAATAGGTATAACCACTCCAGATATTAAACTCAGATCTTCAAAATCTAGCCCAGAAGATTTTTGTAACTCCATAGCATTCATTCTATCCACCAGCATCTTGTACTTATCTTCATTAGGATCATGATAATAATTTGCTTCAGAATCAGAATCTCCCATAGTATCATGGGGACTACCTCCCTCTTTCTCAGAATTTTCAGACTCATAATCATCAACCTGTTCCTTTGTCTTGATAGGGCCTCTGAATCTTCTTCCCAGATTGATAAGGCCTCCTGATCTTCTAGTCTTCTTCTTCTTCTTAGCCAGCAATGTCTTCAACTCATCTTGCCCCTTGGACAAGTTCAGAATCAACTCTTGGAATTGTGCATTCTGAGCCTGGAGATCTTTGACAGTCTGTTCAAGAGCCATTTCTGCTGAAATAAATAGCGAGAAGATAAGATACCTGTTCATAAGAAACCTGTGATGCAATAATATGGTATGTAGAAGCTTATGCAATGTTTTCAAGAACCGTAGGATTTAAATTTGTGTAAACACCAAAAAAGTAAGCTTTTATTAGTAATAAACTTGTTTGCCCCTTGGGCTTGCAATAAAAATGAAATGAATACAAAAAAAAGGGGCTTTAAGTCTCCCATGGACGTTTCCTCTTTGTGTTGAGGTATGAGTTGAGATTCCTCTCCTCGTGAAGTTGTTTTGTTAGCTCCAGGATTCTTTCCTGACTTGCCTTGTAATGAGTCTCAAAAGTATCTCTTTGCTCCTTCAACTGGATCCAGGACCTCTGTAACTCTTCCATGTCAGTGGGCATGTCTGGATGAAGAATGATGTAAGAAGTATCTCCTTCAGCAACAGGCTCCATGGTAACTGGCAGGATAGCAGGATATGGCATCATAAGAGTCTGAGCACGAGATCGTACCCATCTAAGATATGGTTCCATAGGAATAGTGTACTTGAGTTCCAGAGTCTTGCTGTCAAACTTGTTCACTTTACCCCATGCTCGTATGAACCTTTGACGGTAACCTTGAAGATCATTGTCGTAGTCGAACATAATACCCTGAATAAGCATGTCATGAGGACCATCAGTCCGAGCGTAACCAAACTGACGTAGAGCTAAAGAAGGGTTGTAGGTAATGCCCCCTCTTATGCCAAGGAGTGGCACATTAGGGAACTCCCCACAACGGTCAATGATGGTAACATTCTCCATAGATCTAGAGCACCAATGAATATCTGAATGAGAAAGTGACATAATCCTCTTGGACCACCTGAACCCTTGTTCATTCTTCATCACTGATCGAGGAAGGTGAGAAATAAACCACCTAGATAATAGAGGTATGCAACACATCAGAGTTCCTCGTGCCTTCGTAGTACGGGTATGAAGAGAGTGTAAGATGTCTCCAAGTAATGTAGGCACTGGATTGCGAGTCAGAAATATGTTGATGGCGTGTACGTCTATGAACTGGTCTGGATTGGGGAACAGTACTAAGCCATAAATCAATAGGGCTAAGATCTCCTCAAAAGCATCATAACTCATAGCCTTCAGGAATACTTGAGCTTTCTCCACCAATACCTTAGCAAGAATACCCTTAACTCCACTCCTTGTTTCTAGGACAATGTCTGATTTCTTTAAATGTAAGGCTGCAGCAATGACTTCAGGTTTAGGCTCTTTTTCCAAGCCTGTGAAGGGTTTCTGATCAAGAATAGGTATACCCAGAAGCTTGGAGAACTCTTCCATTGTAGGAACCAGCTGATAGTCGGGAAATGTGAAGCAATGATGTTTAGGGTCAAAGAACTGAAACAAGACACTCATCATGTCTTCATTGAACCCTGAAGTGACTAGATCCAGTAGGTGACCATGCCTCTTGATGAACTGGAAGTTTTCAGAAACTTGAGAGACCAATTCCTTAAGCTTAGGAGGTATTCCTACAAAGTTGATCCGGATAGTATTCCTACGAGCAGAAGCCATGACCTGCAACAAAGAACAAAGATAAATCCTTTGGTCCTTGAAATGGTTAGTGAAAATGCTATGCTTATGATGCATGATGATGCTATGATGTTATGCTCAATCACAAACATGTGGCACACACAAACAAGTCACATAATAGCCCTAGGTTTGAAGGCTTGCATGAGGTTTAAAGGTAAGTACCCTTCCCTGAAGTTTAGTTGATTCATCCTGTCCTACAAAAGTAACCAGGTTCTAAGGGATCTCAAAATCATTGATCCTTCACAAGGGTGGTTGTTCAGTAGGCAACTTACTTGCCAACCAAAACCCTCCAAGTTTAGGATCTCAATGAGCGTAGTATCGAGTATCAACCAACTTCAGTCTTCACCAAAGCCAGTTATCTCACTACTTTCTAAAGGCCAAGATGGGATGACTAGGGTTCTAAAAGTCAGTTAGTGTATTGACAACATATGGCAGCCTCATATTATCCTCAACTTGCTTAAGGAACATAAGCACCAACCAAGAAGTCACACTAACTATGGCCACCAGATCAACCATATCGATATACGCCGTACAGTTTCCTTGGTCTATTGCCATTTACCTAAGGTACACTAGATCCGGGTTAGGGTCTTTCACACATAAGAGCACCCAACAGATAAGTATAAAGCAAACAAGGCAAACAATTTTAAAGTGATCTAATTCCTAAGGGTACCCCTCTTTTATTAAATCCCCAGCAGAGTCACCAGTTCTGTAACACGGTGGGAGAACTGACTTTAGTTAAATGTTGCGGATAGCAAGAGTCGCCACCGACTTTTATTTTATCCAAAAGGAAAGGAAATAAAAGAACAGGAAAGACCTTAAAAAGATTTTGAGTTCGGGGGGTAGGTTATACAAAGGGAAGGTATTATCACCCTTTATATCCATGGTTATCCATGAGCTCTTAGTTACTTAGCTCACTTTGTTTGTTTGCAAGAGTGTAGTGTGTGATTAGAAAAATTTCTTTAAGTACTTTGTAATGACCCTCGTATGGGTGTATACAAAGCCTAGTTTAGAAATTGTGAGGTGTAAAAGTAATTTCGAAAAGTGTGAGCAAGTAACTATGAGATACCTACCCTAGATTAAGTCTTTCGTGTTCTCGTATATTCTTTCAATGGTAAGACTGTCCCTATTATTAAGGAATAGGTAGTCAATACCTTGGATGTGTTTAAGGGACGGGCGTAGGGTCATCGTATGGTCAATGAAGGCAACATAAGGGGTGTCTTTAGCAACTCGTAGGGACTATCATCATATTTACCGAAGGGACAAGATCATTATATCGTAGGCAACCTCGTAGGGACTTGATCTTTTAAGTTTATAGGGACTTGATGATTTTTCTGTTTGAAGGGACTTTGCTTAAGACACCCCTTTTTTCGAGGGACTTGACCATTTAAAGAAGGCAACCAAGGGAAATACCCTAGGAAGTACAGATGGCGATCAAAGATCGACTTACGTGTGTGAGTGTTATTTTTCAGATATTTGTCTTGAATTTAATTTTCTAAGTTCAATTATTTACAGTTAGTTTTTTGCACTCCCTAAATTACTAACCACGCAATAAATATTTACAAAAATAAAATCCTAAACTATTACATGGCTATGGGACAAATACATAATAATCAGGCGAGAAAGAATAAATTTACAACCTATACATTTGTTCCTAATATTATAAATAAAACAAAATTAAAATATGGAAAATAATGAAGCAAAAATAGAATAGATAAAAGCAAATAATAATAAAATAATAAATAAACAATGGTAATAAAGCAATAATAAAATAACAATAATAATAAAGTGATAATAAAAAGGTTAGAATTTTAAAAGAAATTATTTTAGGTTAAACAAGTTAGATTTTTTTAGAAGTTATTAGAAAAATATGAGTTTAAAATAAATTAGTAATAATAAAAGAATTTAAAATACATTAATGTACGAATTATAAAATAAAAGAGTTATATGAAAAATATTAAGTTAGTTATTTACAAAATAAATAAAGATTATAGAAAATATCAAATTATTAGATTAATAGGTTTATTATTATTATTCAATTAGAAAAATGGTCAATTAGATTTTATTTATAAAATATATAAGGATTTATTATTATAAGTAAGTAATAAAAAAAGTTATTAAAATAGTTAGTATTTATTATTTATTTACAAAAAATATAAAGGTTATAGAAAAATATTAAATAATTAATTTAGTAGGTTTTCACGCCCTACATTACTAAACCACGCAGTTAATATAGGATCAATGGCAGGAATTTAAATGGCAGAAAAATAAATGACAGAAAATAAAATCCTAATTATTACAACGCCTTGGTGCAGTTACATAATAAAGATGGCGAAAAGTAAAACTGAAAATATTACAAGTTAAAACTTAAAATATTACAAGGGTGAAGCAGTTACAGTGTATGAATAACATAAATATGAGCGAAAATAGGAAATAATAATAAGGTTTGTTAAAGTTTAAGAAAAGGTTTATGGTTTAGAGGAAACAACACGGTTAAAGTTTTAGGTTTGAAATTTAGAGTTTGTGGCGAAATTGTCAGGGTTTAGGAAAAATCAGGGTAGTTAGTTATGAAAAAAATGTGCAGATCTAAATATATGTATATAAAAAAATATGAATTAAAAAACAACGGCGTTGCTAGCGCAAAATTGCGATCATCGCAACTGGATCGGATAACACAAATGTCACGCCTCATACACGTATATGTGAAAACGGCGTATTGACACGATCCGATCCGAAAACATAATCAAATTATAACATAAAATAGAAATATATATATATTTAACACACTAGTTACATATATGAACATGTATTTGAAACACAGTAACAAATATATCAACAAAATAGATAAAGTATATATCATATATAAACTATTACCAAACTGTGTGTACGATAGTATAGATCAGCCACTCTCAGTTTCTCTTTTTTGTTCTGTCTTTTTTGGCCTCCCTCTATCAGTCATGCTAGTAAATATATATAGGAACAAATTAGGTTAATGATAATGGGCCTAAGTTTATTTTGAAACCCAATATTAAATTAAAAACTGAATAAAGTTAAATAATTAAAATAGTTAAAATTAAAATAAAAACTAATTAACCTATTTATTTATTCTAGACCCAATATAAAAATAAATAGACTCAAAAAAAATAAAAGTCGGACACCAAAATGCTCGAAAAAATAAAATGAACACGTCAAAATAATCGGCGCGAAATAAATAACTCGGAAAAATACAGCGTTTGGTCGGATTTTGAAATAAAAATTATGACCGTTTAAACCGCTCAGACTGATCAACATATGACCAAAAATAGTCGTAAAAATATTTTTAGCATGTCAAATTGAACCACGTGAACCGCAGATTAATGTTACCGACATTTGCAAACTTAAACTTGACATTTTTTCGTTGACTAATTTTAGGCACAGTTAAAAAGTTAATTTGACCAGTCTGTTTGTAAATTCCGAGAAATTATTCCGGCTAATATTAAGACAGAAAAAAATGTTATGCTATGAAGATGATGCAAATGAATGTGAAACAAAAAATTGGTTAGAGTTAAAAATAGAGGGCAAATTTTGGGGTGCAACACCATCTTGATCTGATTATATCCGGAAAATCCATCCATAAACGAAAAAAATTTGAATTTAGCAGTATTGTCTATCAACATATCAATGTGTGGCAAAGGGAAATCATCTTTTGGACTGGATTTATTCAAATCTCTATAGTCAACACACATGCGGACTTTTCCATCTTTCTTCGACACTGGCACAACATTGGCCACCCATTGCGGATACTCAGCGGTTACAAGGAAACCGACATCAATCTGCTTCTGCACTTCCTCTTTGATCTTCACAGCCATATCAAGATGTGTTCTTCTCAACTTCTGCTTGACTGGCGGGCATTCTGGCTTCAACGACAATCTATGCTCCACAATCTCAGAATCCAACCCAGGCATGTCTTGATACGACCAAGCAAACACATCTGAATACTCTCGAAGAAGATCAATCAACCCCTTCTTGACTTCTGGACACAGTCGAGACCCAATCTTGACTTCCGTCACATCATCCTCGGAACCCAAATTGACTAACTCGACTTGCTCTTCGAATGGATGAATGGTCTTTTCATCTTGCTCAAGATGACGAGATAATTCATCACTTACTTCTACATCACTTTCCTCATCGGCCTCAAACACAGGGAATTCAAAAATTGGAGAAAGAGAAGGATCATTGTATTCAATGGGGTTTGGAACCAACCTGCATAATGATTTGATATTTTGATTTTAGAGAAGTGAATTTGTGACCAAATATTATGCAGATGGACAATTATATTGTTTATTTATGTTTTTTGTGATTACCATTTTCAGAATAAAGAAAAAAGTAAAAACAAACATCATAGATGTGGATGAATAGAATTAATTTTATTGATGATCAATTTGAAAATGCCCAAACAATGTTCGCTTCTCCCTTAGGCATAGGAGAAGGATTTTAAAATATATAAAAGCAATTACTTAGATTGATGCAAAATAGCAGGAATATCAACAGCATTTCAAATGTTGCAAGCCTTTCCATGCGTCACAAAATAGGTGCAGTCTTCCTCTTCGTCATCCTCTAGCACAGCAACTAAGTGTTGTTCATTTCCATGAACCCTTCGCTACGGAAGCTAAGTTGCATATCTTCAGACCTTGCAGTTGATGAACCTTTCTGGAACCCCAAACCGGTTCTGCCTTTGTTGTCGGAGACCTCTACCATGCGCCCCCATTGATCAACATCGCCTTCTTCCATAATCTTTTGAGCATCTTTCAACGAGGACATAGGTGCCCCAACCCTCTTTTCAGCAGTAATAGTTAAGGCTTGGAACGGAGTTCCAACCTCATCCTCAACTTCCACATAAGAGAAAGATGACAAATGGCTAACCAACAATGCCTTCTCTCCACCAACAATCACTAGCTTGCCATTCTTCACAATTTTGAGCTTTTGGTGCAAAGTTGAGGTAATAGCTCTTGCCTCATGGATCCATGGCCTTCCCAATAAGCAACTGTAGGCCGGGTGGATATCCATTACTTGAAAAGTAATTTGAAAATCACTCGGACCTATCTTAGCTGGATGGTCCACTTCACTAATAACCGTTTCGCGCGAACCATCAAAAGCTTTGACAATTACACCGCTATACCTCATGGGCGCTCCTTGGTAAGATAGCTTTGAAAAAGTTGACTTCGGAAGCACATTGAATGACGAAATGGTGTCAACAAGCACATTTGACAAAGCATCCTCTTTGCAATTCATTGAGATGTGCAAAGCCAAATTATGATTTCTGCCCTCCTCAGGGAGTTCTTCATCACAAAAGCTGAGATTATTGCAAGAAGTGATGTTAGCCACAATATGATCGAATTGATACACTGTAACATCATGTTCTACAAAAGCTTGCTCTAGAACTCTCTGTAGTGCTTCTCTATGCGCTTCGAAATTCATGAGCAGAGACAACACTGAGATCTTCGAGGGGGTTTGGAGCAACTGCTCTACCATATTAAACTCGCTTCTTTTGATTAACCGAAGTACCTCATCATCATCATTGGGTTTCAAGTTGCTGGATTCACCAGACTTATCTTTTGAACAACCAACTGGGTTTTCAACAGGCACTTCCACTTTCTTACTCACAACTGATTCTTCTTTATCCTTTGGGAACACCGACCCAAACACTCGACCACTGCGGGTCACCTTAGTAACATCAGTAATGCTCACTACTGAAGTAGTCATAGGTAACAGGACCTCTTGACCATCCTTCATCATTGTAGCATTATACTGATACGATATAACTTTATCAGATGAATATGGGACGGGGCCCGCTAACCGTATTACCAACGGCGATACTGATCTTTGACTGTTATTGTTACTGGAGTCATACTGAATCACCAAATTCTCAGGCTGCTTGAAAACAGGCACTATGACATTAGCATCGTCATCTACATGACGGGATTGAACAATTTGGATCATGCCTTCATCCATCAGTCGTTGGATGTCCCTTTTCACAACTTCACAACCCCTCAGATTAACACTACAAACATCACAACCATCATGGTCGTGCTCACATTCACTTATCAAACAATCATCCTTATGCATCTGCACTAAGGACCTCCTGATAAAACGCACATCAAAAACTTTAAACTCCCCAGAAAAACTATCCACCATATTCATAGAAGAATTCCCATGAGCGGGCAACAGGTTTGCTTTTACATTCGGTGCACGATCCTCGAAGGACACCATACCACTCTTCATCAATTTTTGAACCTCATACTTGAGCGGATAACAATTTTCAATATCATGTCCGGGTGCTCCTTGATGGAAAGCACAACGGAGCTCAGGTTTATACCACCAAGGAAGTGGTTCTGGAATCTGGGGTGGGTTTCTTGGTTGGATCAGGTCCTTGAGAACCAAGGATGGATAAAGCTCTGCGTAAGACATAGGAATCAGGTCAAAGGAGACCTTCTTCCTCTCAAAGTTTTGTTGCTGATGATTGTTGTTGGTATTGTTGTTGTTGTAGGTGTTCGTTCGTTGTTGCGGTTGTTGTTGTTGACGTTGTTGTTGTTGAACTGGTGTTGTTTGTTGATTAGAAAATACCGGGATAACAGAAGATACTTGATGATGATGATGATGTTGATGGGATGGTGGATTCCTTCTGATTTGAGGCCTCCTCTGCCTCCCACTGCTTATTGCATTCGTCTCACTATCTTTCTTCTTACCGAAATTACTGTCATACCTCTTGCTTGTTGATGCCTCATCTCTTGACAAACGTCCCTCTCGGACTCCTTCCTCAAGACTCATCCCCATGTTTACCATTTCAGTAAAGTCACTAGGGGCACTAGCAATCATTCGTTCATAGTAAAATGAACTCAGAGTTTTCAAGAAGATCTTTGTCATTTCTTTTTCCTCCAAAGGAGGAGTGATCTGGGCAGCCAACTCCTTCCATCGCTGCGCATACTCTTTAAATGTCTCTTTTTCCTTTTGAGACATAGACCTCAGCTGGTCTCTATCTGGAGCCATGTCCATATTATACTTATACTTCTTGACAAAAGCCTTCCCCAAGTCATTGAAAGTGAGAATGTTGACACTGTCCAATCCCATGTACCAACGGAGCGCAGCGCCGGTCAGACTATCTTCGAAGTAGTGAATAAGCAATTGATCATTGTCGGTCTGAGTAGACATCTTGCGAGCATACATCACAAGATGACTGAGCGGACAAGAGTTCCCCTTATACTTTTCAAAGTCAAGCACTTTGAACTTCACCGGGATCTTGACGTTGGGCACTAAACACAACTCAGCAGCACTCTTCCCAAACAGGTCCTTACCTCTCAACGTCTTCAATTCCTTGCGCAACTCAAGAAACTGATCTTTCATTTCGTCCACTTTCTCATAGACATCCGGACCCTCAGACGGCTCGGAGTGATAAATGGTATCCTCTACGCGAGGCAAGGTGTGCACAACGGGAGGTGGCACGGACATGACCGGGCTAGATGCCGACATGGAAGCAAAGGTAGGCGCAAAGCCTTCGGTCACAAAGTTGGACGGCATTCCCCACGGGAATCCGGCAGGCATCGTTGGCGCGAAATGGGCGGCAGCAGTAGGCACGATAGAGGTAGCCACCTCTAAAATAACAGTCCTCGCAGGAGGAGTTACATGCGTTGGAGAAGATTGACTCTGAGCGGAAAGAACTGACTCCATCAGGGCAGTCAGGCGGGCGATCTCGTCCTTAAGCTCTCTGTCCTCTTGCTCTAGGTGCTCCATGATTCTCAGATGATTGGCTCAGGTATTGTACCGGTGAGTCAGCTTGACTAAAGCACAGAAGAAACACCAATCAGACATCTGGCGAAAACCTGCTGATGCAAATGATGCATGAGATGCAATGCTTGATTGTTTTTATTTTTCAAGGAACTTACTATATCATTCACAAATATATACATTTAAATAACAATTGCAACAATTTGATATGACCAAAATCTCTTTTTATTTATATAAATTGGAAGGATTACACTGAGTATAATTTCATAAATAAAAATACAAGAGAAAAGGAGACTAGTCATCCTAAGGATCCCTAACAACAATGTCAGAAGATCTGGCTGTAGGCGCGTACTTCCTTCAAATGCGACGGATCTCGGTCTCAAAAGAAGCCTTCATCTGAGTCTTCTCGAGGACAAGCTGATCAACAATCTTCTTCCAAGCAACAGAAGGCTGAGGCATGCTAGAAGATGAAACCTTTGGCTCTCTCTGTCTCTTCGTCACTCGGTCTTCAAGTAGCTCAATAAGTGCATCTTTGTCCTTAGACTCCAACTACAACTCTTCATGCTTCTTTCTAAAAGCACGAAAATGCTCTCCCCACATGTCTTAATCTTGCTTCATCTTGATGAGCGCGTCTTCCAACTCCTCTACATCTTGTTTAGGGAGAGTTAATGACTCAACCACAACCATATACATAGGTCTTTCACAAGGATAAGGTGAAGGAGAAGGGCGACCCAAAACGCAGCGGAATTTAAAATTTCTCCTTTAATGATCCTTACAAATGGGCATGATCAGTGATAGAATCGTTACCTCTTGTGGCGATTGTAACCTTTGATGCAGATCTATGGAGCGATCACGAATATTGAACAATGACAACGCCTCTACTCAGTCCACACGAATGGATTCCTTCAATCTTAGTGCTAGCTGCTATGAATGAAGGCTTTGAGTGAGAGAGAGAGAGAGAGAAACGAAATTGCAACTGCGCTCATGCTTCTCCACAAGGGTTCTATTTATAGAACCACTTATGTGGGCTGCAAGCTAAAAAGCCCACTCAAGTGTATATGGACCATATCTTATAATATGCCAAAATCACTTAAGCGCGTGGTACCTTACCATATTTCATATTCTACTTAAGTACACCGTACCTTACGGTGTTCTACAATTCACTTAAGGGCACCGTACATTATGATATTCCTTAGTTACTCTATCTCTCATCAATCCGCCCTTTGTGTGTGACCCTGTAGGTTTTCGCGACATTGGCAATTATATTAAATCACGTATTTAACATAATAAACAGTGAGCGGTATCTAGCAACACATCACTGCTACCCAAGACATGAAAATGTCATGTGATCTGACAAATCCTTCTGTGATAATAATTATGTGTATAATTACCCTTTTGCCCTTATGTTTATATTGAACACAAGGCATAGATCGTGTCATCCTTGTCCAGTTCAATATTGGGCCCATAGACATTTATCCTGTTACGCAGGATGGGCAAATTCCATCTAGGTCACTCATGTCCCTTAGCATGCTTCGTGGAGTACCATCAACTGTCTTTATAGTCATCCAGTTACGAACAATGTTTGATCAACAATAAGACACTCGACTCTACATCTAGGGTCCATAGTGGTTTCAGGTTGAAGGGTGGTATACACCATTATAACCATGAGAATAACTTATGACACTTTGCATAACATTCTATATAGTATTCTCATAGCGGGTCAATCCAGTATAAATATTACTCTTAATATTCATACCTATGTTTAAGACTTGATAACTCCTTATCCATGATCCATGAGATGTGATCATCAGTCTATATACATAATAGTCTTAATGATTTAATGTTATCCCACTTCACAATAAAGCTCGACTATGGATACTTTAAGAATATTATCCTTATGTTTAATGTGATCTCATGATTAAGTCACACTTGATACATTAAACGGACTATCTATTCTAGGGACTTTATTAGACAAGCATAATAAAGAAAAAGCCTTTTATTATTAATAAATAATTCGATACAAGTACCAAAAGTATTGGCCTCTAGGGCTTACACCAACAATCTCCCACTATCACTAGAGCCAATCATGAATACCCCTAATGCCCATAGATCTAGTATGACCATCATGCTTCTGCTGCGCAAGAGGCTTTGTCAGTGGGTCAGCAATATTGTCAAGTGTATGTACTCTGCATATTTTCACATCTCCTATATCTATTATCTCTTGAATGAGGTGATAACGCCTAAGTATGTGTTTGGATCGTTGGTGAGATCTAGGCTCCTTAGCTTGTGCGATAGCGCCATTGTTATCATAATAGAGACCAATGGGATCCACAATGCTAGGAACTATGCCAAGTTCACTAATGAACTTTTTGATCCAAACAGCCTCATTTGCTGCACTTGAGGCAGCAATATTCTCGGCCTCGGTTGTAGAATCAGCAACTGTATCTTGCTTTGAACTTTTCCAGCTTACATCGCCACCGTTTAAGCAAAACACATAACCAGATTGCGATCTAAAGTCATCCTTATCTGTCTGGAAGCTAGCATCGGTGTATCCAATTACAACCAACTCTTCCTGACCTCCATATATCAAGAATGAGTCCTTAGTCCTTCTCAAATACTTAAGGATATTCTTGACAGCTACCCAATGAGCATCACCAGGATCAGATTGGTACCTACTCGTTGCACTTAAAGCATACGAGACATCTGGTCGAGTACATAACATGGCATACATGATAGATCCTATTTCAGATGCATATGGAATCTTATTCATGCGATCCCTTTCTGCCTTAGTTGAAGGGGATTGTGTTTTTGATAGACACATGCCATGTTGCATAGGTATGAATCCTTTCTTGGAATCATGCATATTAAAGCGTCTCAACATTTTGTCTATGTACGTGCTCTGACTTAGGCCAAGCAGTGTTTATGATCTATCTCTATAGATTCTGATTCCTAATATATAGGCTGCTTCACCTAGGTCCTTCATAGAAAAGCATTTCCCCAACCAAGACTTTACTTGTTGCAGGGTAGGGACATCGTTTCCAATGAGTAATATGTCATCTACATATAATACCAGGAAATTGATCATGCTCCCACTAACCTTCTTGTAGACACAAGGCTCATCTTCGTTCTTGATGAATCCATATTGTTTTACCGTTTCATCAAAATGAAGATTCCAGCTTCTGGAAGCTTGCTTCAATCCATAGATTGATCTTTGTAACTTAGATATCTTTTGGGCTTCTTTTGGTATGTCAAATCCTTCAGGCTGTGTCATGTACACATCCTCAAGAAGATTCCCATTAAGGAAAGCAATTTTGACATCCATCTGCCATATTTCATAATCATGATATGCAGCGATAACAAGTAAAATCCGAACAGATTTAAGCATTGCAACTGGTGAAAAGGTTTCATCATAGTCAACCCCATGAATTTGTTTATATCCTTTTGCAACCAGTCTTGCCTTATAGGTATGTACCTTACCATCCATGTCAGTCTTCTTTTTGAAGACCCACTTGCATCCTATAGGGTTAACTCCTACAGGAGGCTCTACCAAGGTCCAAACTTGGTTTGTGTACATGGAATCCATTTCAGATTTCATGGCTTCTAGCCACTTCTCAGACTCGGGACCAGTTATGGCCTCTTGGTAGGTCATAGGCTCATCTTGATCCATGAGTAATACATCACCTTGATCAGTTATGAGATACCCATATCTCTCAGGTATGTGACGTATCCTGCTTGACCTACGCTGGTCTTGTTCTACTTGAGCAGGTTGCTCTTCCATAACTACCTGTGTTTCCTGCTCTAATTCCTCCATAGGTGTATCAATGTTTTGTGATTCTTGAATTTCTTCAAGCTCTACTTTCCTCCCACTGATTCCTTTGGAAATAAAATCTTTTTCTAGGAAAACTCCAGTTTGAGCGACAAACACTTTTCCCTCAGAAGGATTGTAGAAGTAATACCCTCTTGTTTCTTTAGGATACCCGACAAATAAGCATTTGTCAGATTTGGGCTCAAGCTTAGTTGAAATTTGTCGTTTCACATAAACTTCGCAACCCCAAATCTTCATGTAAGACATATGTGGTTTCTTACCACTCCATATCTCATATGGTGTCTTCTCAACCTTTTTGGATGGAACACGATTAAGTGTGTAAGCTGCTGTCAATAGTGCATGTCCCCAAAAGGAGTTTGGAAGATCGGCGTGACTCATCATGGATCGGACCATGCCTAACAGGGTTTGATTTCTTCTCTCAGATACACCATTCCATTGGGGTGTTCCAGGAGGAGTAAGTTGGGATAGGATCCCACACTCTTTCAGATGGTCATCAAACTCTAGGCTTAAATACTCACCACCTTGATCTGATTGAAGAGTTTTAATATTCTTACCTAGTTGGTTTTGTACTTCATTCTTGAATTCCTTGAACTTTTCAAAGGACTCTGATTTGTGTTTCATTAAATACACATAACCATATCTACTGAAATCATTAGTAAATGTGATGAAGTACTGAAAACCTCCTCTGGCTGGTATGTTCAGTGGCCCACATACATCAGTATGTATGAGGGAGAAAAGATCATTAGCTCTTTCACCTTTTCCTATGAATGGGGACTTTGTCATCTTTCCAATTAAACAAGATCTGCATGTCTCATATGATTCATAATCAAAAGAGTCCAACATTCCATCTTTATGGAGTTTGGAAATGCGTTTCTCATTTATGTGGCCTAATCGACAATGCCAAAGGTAAGTTGGATTTAACTCATTAGGTTTCATCCTTTTAGTATTAATGTTATAAATAGGCATTTCAAGATCAAGGACATATAGTCCATTGTTCATTTGTGCAGTAGCATATGTCGCAACCTGAAAAATACAGTGCGCAAAAAAACAACCGGCGAAAGAAAATGACAGAAGAGTCGCCACTGTGCGTTATTCATCCCAAAGGAGGGAAAGGAAACGCTCGAAGTAAACCTGAAAAAGGAAAGGACAAGACGGGGTCTCGCAACCAAATCTCGGGTTCGGGAGTCGATTATGCGAAGGGAAGGTATTAGCACCCCTACGCATCTGTAGTACTCTACGGGATCCACTTTTGTAGTTCTTGTCTAAAGGGTGTGAGTTTATCTTGTGTTGTTTACCAAAAAAAAGGGTTAAATGAAAATGACTCGCGCGGATGTCGCATCCACTGCATACGTATCTCATCTGAATATGAGAATCAGAGTCTTCGTAGCTCGGCTGACCTATGGGTTGGGGGGATGTGTGCTCGCTAAGACATCGCGTCTTATGCCTACGTATCTCATCTGGAATGAGAATCAGAGCAAGCCGTAGTTCGGCTAACTACGGGGTTATGGAGTGGGTTTTGGACGAACGACGTCAATACACAATCTACCGGATGCTCGACCTTTGGAGACTTACTCGCCTGTAGTAGAAGGAGTAAACGTGTTGCTTTGGGTTTTAGGGTTTGAGGGTTACTCATGCAAAATGGCAAAAAGACAGTCCTTGACGAAGGAACCGCGCTACCTGCAGGGATACGAACACATACAAAACAAACATGTATAAAGTAAATGTGTCAACAAGGGGCTCAGAAGTAAATAAACAAAAGAAAACAAATGCCTCCTATCGAGGTCTTCCAGCTAAGAAAGCGATAAAATGCGGAAAAGAGGTAAAAGTACCACACGGATAAAGATCCGAAGTAACAACAATTAAAGGAGTAAGAAACCCAGGGATCTCCCAAGCTAATGCCATCAAAGAAAGGTGAGTCAGTACAGGTAATCGGAATGAACCTCCAGGGGGTATCCCACAAATAAAGTGGGAAAACCACGCAAACCATCTCTGCAAGAGTCTGTGAGCCCTCACAAAACTCAACAAAAGGGTTAGTGAAACACGATAAGCATTTTTTTCATGGATAACAGTATGGTTTCAGAAACCTCAAACCCTGTGGCATACATTTCAGAAATCATGTGATTAAACATTCAAGGCATAGGTTTCACCCATTCATGCATAATTAAACCCGTGGGCAAAAACATAATGAAATTCATCCATCATACCTCATACATTCAGATGATCCAAATTAAGAGCATAAAATCATGGGGAATGAGGCAAACCTGATGGGAGAGACCGGTTGAAATCAAATGGCACGGCTGGGTTTGCAAGACAATGTTAGGGTTTGCGTGAGATGAAAGTGTGTGAGTCAGATTGAATTTTTCAGAGCTGCCTGGGGGTTGCTCTGAGTTCTCTGTCAGGTTTCTCTTCAGGTTTTGTCCAGGATTTTGTTCCAAGGAAACCTCAGAGTATTTTGCTTCCCTTCCTTTTTCTGTCTGATCTCCCTCTTTTATAACCTGATTTTCATGGCTTTGTGGGCTCAAATGAGAGAGGTCAAAGTCCAAATTTTTCTATTATATATATATATATATATATTTTATTATTTTATTTATTTTTTTTTTTGTAAAAAATTATTATTATTATTATTATTATTTTTTTTTTAAAAAAGTTTCTTGGATCTAATTCTGATTGAAATGCAATATGAAATGCTAAATGAATGCATGAATGAGGAGGGCAAATTTTGGGGTGTTACAGCATATAATATATCATTCAAATAAATTGAGCAACAATTGTTCTTTATTATAAATGAAAAACCAAACTTGTCCAAACAAGAAACGAAAATAATATTCCTGCTAATTGCAGGTACATAATAACAGTTCTCTAACTGAATTATTAAACCACTAGGTAAAGTCAATACATAAGTTCCTACGGCTAAAGCAGCAACCTTTGCTCCATTGCCAACTCGTAGGTCGACTTCACCTTTTGCCAAATCTCTACTCCTTTTTAGTCCCTACACATTGGTACAAATGTGAGAATCGCATCCAGTATCTAATACCCATGATGCAGAAGTAGATAAATTAATTTCAATAACAAAAATACCTGAAGTTGAAGTCTCTACTCCATTCTTCTTATCTTCCAGGTACTTTGGGCAGTTTCTCTTTCAGTGTCCGGTCTTACCGCAATGGAAGCAGGTGTCTTCTTTTGTTATGCCTCCACTAGGCTTCAAAGCAGCAACAATGGATTTGGGTTTGGCAACTTCCTTTCCTTTCCCTTTATCACCCTGCTTGGTGGGCCTTTTGTTCTGTCTCTTTCCATTTCTGATCATCAGAATGGACTTCCCTTTTGACTTCAGATTCTGCTCAGCAGTTCTTAACATGGCTAGCAGTTCAAGAAGAGATTTGTCCATATCATTCATATTGAAATTTAGGACAAATTGACTGAATCTATTTGGCAACGATTGCAAGATCAAATCAGTCGCAAGTTCCTTTCCGAGGGGAAAACCCAACCTCTCAAGGTTTTCCACATACCCAATCATCTTGAGCACATGAGGACCTACAGGGGCTCCCTCAGCTAACTTGCCTTGAAAAAGGGATTTTGAAACTTCAAACCTTTCATGCCTTACTTGCTCTTGATAGAGCATCTTCAGGTGTTCGATCATATCGAATGCTGCCATGTTCTCATGTTGCTTTTGCAACTCTGAGTTCATGGTAGTTAGCATGAGACAAGCAGTTTCATTGGCATCATCGACATGCTTCTTATAAGCATCTCTTTCTGCCTTAGGTGCAGAACTAGGAGGTTCCTCTTCAGAAACAGGTTTCTCCAAGACATACAGCTTTCTATCATGTTTGAGGACAATCCTCAGATTTCGATTCCAATCCAGAAAATTTGTCCCAAACAATTTTTCCTTGTCAAGGATTGATCGCAAAATGTTGTTAGAGGTGTTTGTTGTCATGGTAATCTACATGAAAATAATAAAAATATAAGTATCAATAACATATTTAATTAGGCCTTTAATTAAATATGCTCCCACTATTTTACTCAAAACAAATGACCCTCACCATTTGATTTGGAAAATCCCGTTGGAAGATTTTCTAGTGGGTCGAGATCCATATTTCACTTTGTTTTAAGTCCGCGTAGGCGGATTACACAAAACTAGGTTATTTAGGTAGGAACTCCTTCCAATTGTATCTAATACAACTCTCGAATATTTTAGTTGGGTGAATAACTCCTTATTCCAATCCATCACATGGATCATTTCCAACTCTTGCTTCTAAACATATATAATCTTATTATAATTTATTTAGTTAAGTTTGACCCATTGTTTTAACCATTGGATATTACAATTATCCCATCGCACCTTACTAATATAGAACATGCACCTCGCGTAGGCGAAACCTACATTATCCGATACTAGTCTTGATGAGTGCTAAAACTTGGAAAGCATAAACTTAATATTTAATTTGAGGGAATTTGCAATTATTCTGATATCACCGGCTTATTTATCATATAAATCGTCTCTCACATGCATCAACATATATTCACATGCATCAACATACATACATAATGAAATAGTTATGGCCCCTAGCGCAATTGTTCTCCCAAGCCAATGAGAGAACCTAAGCTAACCTAATAACGATCTAAGCTTCTCCAAGCAAGGTCTTCAAGGTTGTCCTCCTTTGATATTGAATTCTTCTCTTTCTTCATAACATTACATTACATAAAAGAAACTCGTTTTACATACGAGGGAGTGAGATGAGAAAAGAAGTTACATTATCAGATTAAAAGAGAGGCACGACATGCAGGTCGTATTTTAAAAAACCCAAAACAAAATAAAGGAAAACTAAGGCCATAACCGATCACCACAAGACAATAATAATAAACACATTATTATTATTAATTTTAATTCTTTTAATTAATTAAAACCAAATTAAATTTTGGCGACCGATCACACTACGCAGAGTCAGTCGGGGGTCCGCTGCCCGGTGGTTCCGCTGACCGATCAGCGGACGGGGGTCAAGGGGGCAACACCCCTGGCCGAAATTTTTAATGAACAATTCATTTGAAATCGATGTCGTTTTTCGCATCAACACTTGATACTTTAAAGCACAACTCTTGCGCAGTCACAACCCTAATCGTATAACTCTAACACAACCCTTGTGCCGTCATTAACCCTAATGCACCAATTTCAGACCGTCAAACACATCTTGATTGTTGATTCAGTATGATTGATCAATACGTCATTGCTTCACCATACTAATGTCGGATCAAGAAGCAAACGACCATTGATCGTTCAAAGGAAAACAACCATTAAGTGTTTGAATGAACGAAACAGAAACAATATATCATATATACCATATTTTGCATCAGGATTACTTATATCATATATATAACTTGATCAATCTCAATTGTATAAGCTATGGACGATCGATGTATCACTACTTCACCATACTAATGTCGGATTCCGAAGCATAGTTAACATCAATCATCCAAATCGTACACACATGATGCCAAATTTAATTACTCGTTTATTCTTTGATTCATTCTGTCTTTTAATCATATTAATACAGAAAATAAATAGCTATCAGATGCATGGTTTTGTAAGTGGCTCTGATACCACTGAAGGAGAAGGGCGATCCAAAACGCAGCGGAATTTAAAATTTCTCCTTTAATGATCCTTACGAATGTGCATGATCAGTGATAGAATCGTTACCTCTTGTGGCGATTGTAACCTTTGATGCAGGTCTATGGAGCGATCACGAACATTGAACAATGACAACGCCTCTACTCAGTCCACACGAATGGATTCCTTCAATCTTAGTGCTAGCTGCTATGAATGAAGGCTTTGAGTGAGAGAGAGAAACGAAATTGCAACTGCGCTCATGCTTCTACACAAGGGTTCTATTTATAGAACCACTTGTGTGGGCTGCAAGCTAAAAAGCCCACTCAAGTGTATATGGCCCATATCTTATAATATGCCAAAATCACTTAAGCGCGCGGTACCTTACCATATTTTGTATTCTACTTAAGTACACCGTACCTTACGATGTTCTACAATTCACTTAAGGGCACCGTACATTACGGTATTCCTTAGTTACTCTATCTCTCATCAATCCGTCCTTTGTGTGTGACCCTGTAGGTTTTCGCGACATTGGCAATTATATTAAATCACGTATTTAACACAATAAACAGTGAGCGGTATCTAACAACACATCACTGCTACCCAAGACACGAAAATGTCATGTGATCTAACAAATCCTTCTGTGATAATAATTATGTGTATAATTACCCTTTTGCCCTTATGTCTATATTGAACACAAGGCATAGACCGTGCCATCCTTGTCCAGTTCAATATTGGGCCCATAGACATTTATCCTGTTACGTAGGATGGGCAAATTCTATCTAGGTCACTCATGTCCCTTAGCATGCTTCGTGGAGTACCCATCAACTGTCTTTATGGTCATCCAGTTACGGACAATGTTTGATCAGCAATAAGGCACTCGACTCTACATCTAGGGTCCATAGTGGTTTCAGGTCGAAGGGTGGTATACACTATTATCACCATGAGAATAACTTATGACACTTTGCATAACATTCTATATAGTATTATCATAGCGGGTCAATCCAGTATAAATATTACTCTTAATATTCATACCTATGTTTAAGACTCGATAACTCTTTATCCATGATCCATGAGATGTGATCATCAGTCTATATACATACTAGTCTTAATGCTTTAATGTTATCCCACTTCACAATAAAGCTCGACTATGGATACTTTAAGAATAGTGTCCTTATGTTTAATGTGATCTCATGATTAAGTCACACTTGATACATTAAACGGACTATCTATTCTAGGGACTTTATTAGACAAACATAATAAAGAAAAAGCCTTTTATTATTAATAAATAATTCGATACAAGTACCAAAAGTATTGCCCTCTAGGGCTTACACCAACATAAGGCATCTTCAACTCCAAAGCTCTCTTATTCACCCAAAGAGTGTAAGCATCCAAAGCTACACGATTGCACGGACGAAGCTCGGATCTTCCTTTCCTATGCACATTATGCCAAGCATGCATATTCTTCTCCTTCAAATGTTGGGGATCTTTACCCTCTTGATGGAAAAGATCTTCTAACAACATGTTATTAGGCTTGTTTCTCAAGGGGAACCCAAGTTGACGACGAGCCAAAGCAGGGTTGTAGTTAATTCCTCCTTGTGTACCAATGAGAGACACATTAGAGAATTCACCACAACTATCAATAATCTCCAAACTGCTCAAAGACGGATCATACCAAACCATATCATCATTAGTGAGAGACATAAGTCTCTGAGACCACCTTAGACATTGTTTGTTCTCCAAAAAAAGCAGGTGTCTGAGGCAAGTGCGAAATAAACCACTTGTACAGAAGAGGAATGCAACAGAAAATCGTTCCCCTACCCTTAGAAATCCTTAGATGTAAATAGAAATACATATCACCCAACAAAGTAGGCACAAGATTCCCAATCAAGAAAAGTCTAATGGCGTTAACGTCAACAAAACCGTCAATGTTAGGGAACAAAGCTAATCCATAGATGAGCAACACAAAGATAGCTTCAAAAGCGTCCACACTACCGGCTTGAGCAAAAGCAGTAGCTTTCTTGATGAGGAAATCAGATGACAACCCAAATAACCCTCCTTTCTTCACCCAATGAGCCTCTATCTCAGACTTCTTCAAGTGAAGAGCTTCAACAATAAGATTAGATAAGGGAATCTCCTCCAATCCACTAAAAGGCACTCTACTAGAAACAAGTATCCCCAAAAGATGAGAATACTCCTCCAATGTAGGCACAAGCTAAAAATCTGGGAAAGTGAAACAACGGTAAAGAGGATCATAAAACTGCACTAGTACACTCAAAAGTCCTTCAACCACATCAGCAGACAAGATGGACAAAAGCTTCCCATGATGTTGTTTGAAGTCCAACGAATCTAATATGAATGATGCCAGCTTCCTTAACTCTTTCAAATCTGGACGTCTGAAACTGTACTTCTTAGTGTTCCCTCGTCTATAATCCATGGTCTGAAAATATTTGCAAATAATACCTCAGTTCCTTGAAATTTTCGTGTGATGAATGTTATGATGCGCATGAATGCATGAATGCAACAATCACAAATAAGGGATCACACACAAGGCAAGCAAACAAAGGTCAAGGGATGAATCAAGTCATTGTCAAGATCAATAATCCATTTTGGTGGATTATGGTTCACACCTTATCAACACCCAAGTTCCATTGATATTGACAAGACTTGATTGGATCAACCAAGAATCAAGGGTTTGTTGTAAGTCACGAGCATGGGGTCTGGGTAAGAACCATCCCAAAGGAGTGAACTAAGGATAAAAACCTGTAGATCATGTTCTAAGAAGTTCCCAGAGTCTCAATTCCATCTATCGAATATTACAGGTTAAGATGACTGACTTATCGACCCATAATATTCTCAAGAGAAACTCGTCTGAGTGTAGTATCGCGTAACAACTGTTATCAAGTCTACACTTGAACAGTCTTCGCACTACGTCCTAAAATAGGCCAAGAGGGGGTAAATTTTCTACGATCCTCAGCTTCTCAGACCCAAATTAGAGATAGTAATGCCTAACCATAAGTACTTGTGTGACATTTCCAAATCCAAAAGAGTCTCCACTGAGCAGATGAATCTCAAGTCAACTTGTTAAGGACTACTCCACACAAGTCGAACATGACTATACCATCCTCTTATCTTAACTGCACTCAAGTTCGGGTTAGAACTTATCTTACCACTCAGAGATCATCAAGCACAACAAACAAATTATATCACACATACATATATACAAACATCACATATATACAAATATATACACACAAAAAGTGGGATAAACCCACTGGAGACTACTCCCCAGCAAAGTCGCCACTTAATTTCTGTAGCGGTAAATTCATGATCATCAAGCTATGGATAAGCTAGAGACCAAATAACAAGAGTCGCCACCGCGCTTTTATTGTTTCCAAGGGAAAAGGGAAAAAGTACGAACAAAACCCAAAAGTAAGAAGTTTTCAAATCAAAACTAATAAAATGTCAGAGATTACAGGTAAGGGGGTTGGTTACATAGTGGGAAGGTGTTAGCACCCAAAGTGTCCTAGGTACTCCTAGGGAGCCCTTTTTGTGTGCATATGTAGGCACAAGCTGAAAAGGCACTCTACTAGAAACAAGTATCCCCAAGAGATGAGAATACTCCTCCAATGTAGGCACAAGCTGAAAATCTGGGAAAGTGAAACAACGGTAGAGAGGATCATAGAACTGCACTAGTACACTCAAAAGTCCTTCAACCACATCAGCAGACAAGATGGACAAAAGCTTCCCATGATGTTGTTTGAAGTCCAACGAATCTAATATGAAAGATGCTAGCTTCCTTAACTCTTTCAAATCTGGACGTCTGAAACTGTACTTCTTAGTGTTCCTTCGTCTATAATCCATGGTCTGAAAATATTTGCAAATAATACCTCAGTTCCTTGAAATTTTCGTGTGATGAATGTTATGATGCGCATGAATGCATGAATGCAACAATCACAAATAAGGGATCACACACAAGGCAAACAAAGGTCAAGGGATGAATCAAGTCATTGTCAAGATCAATCATCCATTTTGGTGGATTATGGTTTACACCTTATCGACACCCAAGTTCCATTGATATTGACAAGACTTGATTGGATCAACCAAGAATCAAGGGGTTGTTGTAAGTCACGAGCATGGAGTCGGGGTAAGAACCATCCCAAAGGAGTGAACTAAGGATAAAAACCTGTAGATCATGTTCTAAAAAGTTCCCAGAGTCTTAATTCCATCTATCAGATATTACAGGTTAAGATGACTGACTCATCGACCCATAATATTCTTAAGAGAAACTCGTCTGTGTGTAGTATCGCGTAACAACTGTTATCAAATTTACACTTGAACAGTCTTCGCACTACGTCCGAAAAGAGGACAAGAGGGGTTAAATGTTCTACGGTCCTCAGCTTCTCAGACCCAAATTAGAGATAGTAATGCCTAACCACAAATACTTGTGTGACATTTCCAAATCCAAAAGAGTCTCCACTGAGCAGATGAATCTCAAGTCAACTTGTTAAGGACTACTCCACACAAGTCGAACATGACTATACCATCCTCCTATCTTAACTGCACTCAAGTTCGGGTTAGAACTTATCTTACCACTCAGAGATCATCAAGCACAACAAACAGATTATATCACACATACATATATACAAACATCACATATATACAAATATATACACACAAAAAGTGGGATAAACCCACTGGAGACTACTCCCCAGCAGAGTCGCCACTTAATTTTTGTAGCGGTAAATTCATGATCATCAAGCTATGGATAAGCCAGAGACCAAATAATAAGAGTCGCCACCGCGCTTTTATTGTTTCCAAGGGAAAAGGGAAAAAGTACGAATAAAACCCAAAAGTAAGAAGTTTTCAAATCAAAACTTATAAAATGTCAGAGATTACATGCAAGGGGGTTGGTTATACAGTGGGAAGGTGTTAGCACCCAAAGTGTCCTAGGTACTCCTAGGGAGCCCTTTTTGTGTGCATATGTATTTGGTACAAAGTGATGTTTACAAACAAATAGAATGGGGGGATGAGAAAAGAATTCATTAATTATATTTTTGTGTTTGGCCAGACATTCGGTCCTGTGCCTACGTACCAACATAAAAATGAGGGATCAAAACCCCGTAGTTCGTGATACAAATTTAAAAGTGGATGCATTGCTTTTAACAAAAAATTAAGTTTGAAAGGCACAAAGGCCTAAAAATGGTTTGAATGAGTTAGTTCTTTTTTTTTTTTTTTGCTTTTTTGAAAGTTTAAGTCAAGTATAGTTAAGTCTATTTACAAGTTTGATTTAAGAAAATAAGTTTGAAAATGGAATGGCACAAGGCCAAAGTTTCTATCTTTTTGCAAAAATGGTCAAAGTTTAGAACAAAATAAGTTCAATCAAAGAAGGTTTTGAAAAAGGAGGGAGATATTTTGAAATTAAAGAAATGGTGAGAAGATGAAGAGACTAATCCTATGTACAAAATTAAAAGTTAAGAGTTGAAAAGATCTGACCAAATGGGTAGCAATCCAATAGACAAGAATGTCAATAGAAACCCATAATTCCCTTGGACTTTTTAGAATCAAGCAACACACAAATGCACAATTATATTATCTTGAAGAGCAAGGCATCAAATAAAGATGGCCACATCCAAGCTTATCCATTCCATGATCTTCTTCAAGGTAACCCATGTAACAGGTGAATTTCACAAGTCACAGGTTCAAAATAACAGGTTCACAATGATCATGTTGCAGATGAACTCAGAGAGATCTTGAATGATGTATCAGATGAAGTTTCAAATTGCAAGCACTTGGTTTCTCAATAAGTTGGCATTGACCAAGTCCTTTAGCATAGGAATGTTCCCTAAATTCTAAGTCCATTTGTCCAAGATCAAGCCAACAGTCCACACAAAAGTTTTTTAGGGTTTTTATTGTTATTATGTACATTAATGGTCAAAGACCACACAAACAAGCAAAATATACACAAACAAAGTATATCACACAATACGGTCCAAGTGGACAAAGTGAAAATTGCATTATCATAAACAATTAGAATGATATTAACAATGGCAAATGTATAAAAGCTAGAATTAAATGACATTAAAGTAAATGACTTAAAATTAAAAGTTAGTAGTTAATAGGTTAGAAGTTAGTATTGTTTTTGCTTTTGCTTTTGCTTTTCATTCTTAGACATTCTTTGGAGAACACTCAACCCATTTATCACAAGCATGGATCCTTGAACCAAGACATCTTCCAAAGGAAGGAAAAAAGGCCAAGTTTCCACACAATACCATGAAAGAGGGGAGACTTACAATCTCACTAACTAGAATGCTATGCCTTTTATGTCACAAATTTAGCACTATGTTAAGCAATCGTAATTGGACTTATGTAGAAGTCACAACTATTTGAGGCCAGACAATAGAATTTTGGTGTTAATGCATGTTAGAGACATAATATAATGGACTATGCTCATGAAACATACCACACACAAAAAGAAATATGCAAAAGAAGTGGCCTAATCTCATCCATACTCATGTTAATTTTTCAATCAACTAGCTTTAGGACTTTGAGATATCATAGGCCAAATGAGATGGGTGCATAAAGAAGGGGAATGTGATGAAGAGGGAGGGGAATAAATGAAAACTCAAATTGATCAAAGGAGGACTTTTACCAAATTAATATCATTCATTCATTTTGGGAGATGGAATGTACATTCCATCAATCCTCTAAATCCAATGATATTAATTTGACAAAGTCCAATCAATCTTGACCAAGGCCCAACCAACAAGAGTCAAACACCAATAAGTCATCACAATTGGTCAACAAAATTATTTGGCATTTATTCCAATTAAAAAAAATACTAAAATAATGCATTTAAATTAAATATGGTTTGTCAAATTCCTAAAACCTCATCAAAACACCAAATAAATGGCCATGAAATTTATCATAGGTCAAACAAGGTCAAAGGACCTTGGAGAAAAATTTTCAGAATTTTAAAAGACTTAAAAGTATTTTTAAACAATTAAAAACAAATGAAAAATCAATTAAATCATGAAAAATATTAATAATGATCCAAAAAATAATTTTAATTCAGAATAGGAAGAGGAAAATATATGAAATTTTTTGGTGAAACTCTCATATTTTTTGGATCAATATTAAAATTAATATGAATTAATGAAAATCAAAGGAATAAACATTAAAATCAGAAAATAAAAAAAAACGTGGACCACTTGATCTGCCTCATTAATTGAGTTGACAGATCAAGTGGTGAGAAACATGCGTTTCATGGTACACGCTAGTCAGCGCGCCACACGCTTGGTCATTACAAGCAACGTCCCTGATTAAAACATTTTGAATCAATCTGATGGCTCAGGACCGTGCCACATCATTGCCGGAGCAAAGCGCCAGTTGTCTTCTCAGGCGACCTTGGCCGGATTGGTCCATTCATCGCCACATCATAAATGAAAAAGGAGGACATGATCTGAAAGGAAAAATGGTGTAGATCACGAATATCACCTCAATTTTAACTAACTCCTCACATATAGAAAGATATGAGGAGTTGAATTTTGAGGTATGTCAACTGAGTTGCTTCGATTTGACCTCTAAGCAACTCAATCTTCTTGCCTACATTGGCAGGACTTCAGACAACCAAAGAATCAAGAGAATTGAGCAAGATTGAGAGAGAATCGAAGAGATGAAATTTTCTGGAAAATACCTTCAATGTAGGTTCAGATTCAACTGTTCTTGCCTTGGCTCG
Source organism: Lathyrus oleraceus (assembly GCF_024323335.1). Lineage (NCBI taxonomy): Eukaryota > Viridiplantae > Streptophyta > Magnoliopsida > Fabales > Fabaceae > Lathyrus > Lathyrus oleraceus. The sequence goes on along the minus strand of NC_066580.1, from coordinate 174,079,938 downwards.
TGCTTGATCTCACTCAGAATGCTTACAGAAGTAGAATTAAATGCACAAAAGGTCTTGGATCCCTGGAGTTTTGAATCTCAAAACAGTGAGATTCAAACTCAATTTCAAGATGAAATTCTCAGGTTTATCCTCTCAAATGGAAGGGTTAGGGGTTTAGGATCAAAGCTAGCGCGAATGTGTGTTCAATTCTGATGCTAGAGGTCTCTATTTATAGCTGCAACTCATGATATTTGCACCTTCCAAATCACTTTCCAAAATTGGCAATTGATGATGCATGGGTGCATGGGCGTGTACAGGCCCATGAGATCATTGCTTTAGGTCTACAAATGAGTGTGAGAGAGTCTGAAATCAACTTGGATTGCAAGGCAAGTGTATATGGAAACTTGAAGTTTGATCTTTGCCAAATGATGATGCAATGTTCAAGCTATGCGCAACCTATTCAATTCTTGTCCAAAATGGATGAACTTGTACTTTTTGGAAAGGTTAGATCAAAAGGAACAACTTTCATGTTCAAAACTTTTCCATTTGAAGCTTGTATCATGATAAATTTTGAGGTGGAAGTTTGGAAATTTCAACATGTTGAAATTTTTTCTAAGTGTCAAGTCATATATCTCAATATTCCACCTTGCTTAACTTTTTATGTGAGCTTCAAATGAGAAAAGTGTCTTCATCAAAGTTGTAGATATTTAAAATAAATTGAAAATGGCCACCAATTTCATGTCATTTGGATTTGAAATGATAGAGTTATGAATTTTTGAAGTTTGGAAAAATCACTTGTTCAATGGTATAGGTCAAAAGTGACCTATAATGTAGCCTCATATCACATGCTTATAAATGTTGAATTAGCTCTCACTCCAAACATCAAAGTTGAAGTATACATCTTGAATTTGATTGTGCAACTTGGAAATCTTTCATCTCATAAAAATTGAGCAAGTTATGGCCTTGGGAAGTTGACTTTCAAATTAGGGTTTAGACAACATGGCCTATAATGTTTCAATATAGAAAATGATTTTCCAAGCAAAACTAGATCTAGGTCTCAACATGAAAGTTGCTTTTAATGTCATTTATAGTAAGTTGTATCTTGGAATCATTTTCATATGGTGAAAATTGTAGGAGATAGGGTCTAGGGAGACCCAGTTTTGATCAGATGAATTCATCTGGCCAACCACCATCAACCAACTTGCTAACCTTCAATTCTCTTGACTTTCTAGGCTCATGGTAGATCATATATGCATAAGATGATGAATTTTGAAGTTTCCCTTGAGAAATTTGATCAATTGATGAGATAGCTTGTTGGGGAAGATACTCAAGATACCCAGTCAAACAAGGGTTTCCAAGGCAAATCACCCTCAAACTCTTGAAGAAAACTTGACCAATATAACATGTAGAGATAATTGGGACTCATATATGATGCTCATAACCATTATTGTATCAATTCATGGTTGTGCTCTTTGTCATGAGGGTCTCAAACCCTAGATATGAACTTGATAGATCAATGGAGATCATGCCCTACCTACAAAAGAGTTAGGCAAATGCAAAGACATATTTTTGGTATTTGGTTAGTAAAATGATAAAATACAAGTATGATACAATCACAAAGTGCTTGGTGATCTCTCCCAAAACAAACCCAATGAAGGAGGGGTAAGGAGGATGCCAAGGTATGATCCCAATGCTAATGCTTATGATGAAATTGCATGAGGGATCTTAGGGTCAAAATTGGGTTTTTACAGTTTATACTCAAAATAATTCATCGGATATCAGAATTTCTCAACCGTTGTTAGGGAGTTCCAAGATATTCCCCCAAGAAGAGTCATGTATTCCAACCGTTACTAGGGATCATAACTGAATTGTTTTACTCCCTTTTAAGTCTCCCCAGAAGAGTCAGATATTCTAGCCATGGCTAAAGAATCATCATTATAATCCTTCTATCCTCTGCAAGTCAGATATCCCATCCGTTGCTGAGGATCATCATTCTCATTTATCTCTAACCAGAGTCGGATATTCTAGCCATTGCTATGAATCTTTGTTGAATTTATTTCCCCAAGCAAGGGTCATCTTTGAATTTCTTTCCCCAACATAGGTCAGGTATTCCGATCTTTGAAAGGAGTTTTTACTGATATGCTCTTTTCCCCCAACCGAAGTCAGGTATTTCTAGTCGTCGCTAGGAATCATCGTTGAACTTTCATTTCTCCTCAGCAAAATCAGGTATTATAGTCATTATTAAGAATCACCATCGAACTGTTCGATCTCCCCAAGAGGGTCAGGAATTTCTAGCGTTGTTAGAAAGATTCACTGAACTTCTATATTTCCTCAACCGAGTCAGGTATTCTAGCCGTCACTAAGAATCATCATTGTGCCTTCTTGAGAAATTTTGTCTCCAATAGAGTTAGATATTTCTAGCCGTTGCTAGGAATCGCCACAAAACTATTTTTTGGGATTTACATCCCCAGTCAAGTCAGGTATTCCATCCTTTTGCTAGGAATCGTTGCTAAACGACTTCTTTCCCCCACCGAGTCGGGTATTCTAGCTGTCGCTAAAAATCATCACATTATCTTATCTTTTCTCTCCAGCTAAGTCAGATTTTCCATCCGTTGCTAGGAATCGTCATTTGAACTCATTTATCATCCCCATTGAGTCAGGTATTCTAGCCGTTTCTAAGAATCATCACTGAATTTGGTTGGTTGATCCCCAATAGATGTCAGGTATTCCAGCCATCGCTAAGAATCGTCACTGAATCTACATTTCCCTATCAAAGTTTGTGTTCCAGCCGTTGCTATGAATCACTTTTTTCTCTCTCTCTCTCTCTCTCTCTCCAGCCGTTGCTAGGGGCAGTCACCCCTTTTGTTTTACCAATTTTCTTATTCCCTAGTATAGTTTATCCCCTCCATCTTCTTTGGAGTTGTTGACATCAAACTTTCCCTTTAAGAAGATACTTATGCATGATCATCATAATCATACATAATCCTCATCAAACCATAACGCTCTCATTCCCACAAGGGAAAATTTCCATTTACTCATATTAATATTTAATCCTTTCCTACCATGAACGCATTGGAAGCTGTTGCTATCCATACCTTCAGGTCCGAGAAGATTAAATAGGGGCAACTATCATACCCTCAAATTTACCCTACCTCCACATCACCATATTAGACCCTAGTCTATAAGCATACATCCCATACACGTCATCTCATATGCTTAATGATCTTCAAAAATCCACAAGCTCAAAGCATGAGGTTCATCTGCAAAGCCTCAAGACCCTATGATCATGTTAAGGTGTGCCCAAGACATCTTAACCCTAATCTTCATCCCCAAGCATCCAAAAAATCTTGGAGTATCATTAAAGACATCTCACTCACTCTCCAAACCCATTTTGGATGGTGAGTCCCCTTTGAAGATGTCTTAAGATTCATCTGATCACCAAGGACCCTAACCCTAGCTCTTGACCCTCATTTGGCTTGTACATGTCTTGATTCCCCATGGATCTTGACCATGTCATTGAGGATCCCTAAAATCCAAAGTTTGTTCATACCTCACACCTTTGAAACATCTAAATATGACCCTTGCATCTCAAACCTTAACTCATCTGGCATTGGTTCTTGACAAAACTTATGGCTTAAGAAACCCTAATTTGGGGATCCATTGATCACTGACCTTACTTAATTTTGATCATCCAATCACCCTAACATTAATTCAACATCATTTCTTTGAATCCATTGATCACTGACAAAACTTATGGCTTAAGAAACCCTAATTTGGGGATCCATTGATCACTGACAAAACTTTTTTTATGACTTATTACCTCTGTTTTGCTGAAACCCGAGGGGTAAAGTATTTAGATGATATTTCTTTGAATCCCAATAACTACATTTTATCACCTTTTAATTTTTAATGTTTTTTTACTACCTCAATTTTTTTTGAAAACAGAGTGGGTAAAGTAGCGCATTTTTTTATTTTATTTATTTATGACCAATTTGATGAAAAAATTAAGTAACAAATCTTTTCTGTCCATTTATAAAGTAACAATGGTTAAGACATTCCCAAATCATTAATCCATATGAAACGTTAATGATCTGCGTGAAACTCTCACTAGCCAATCAAAATATGAATGCCACAATTATCCATCTTGGATGTAAAATGCTGAAATTTAAACTTAACATATTGAAAGCAATGATAACGAAAGTAAGATCAGGAAAATATTTCATGGCTAGTTTCTTTACGTAATATTTTCTCTAGTAATTCTTGTTAAAAATATTTAATGTTAGTTAGAATAACATGAAAATAACTTATTAATGTTAATTGTAGTTGTATCATGTAAAATGTTTAATATTATCGTTGTTATTATCGTTGAAATTTAGTATTTAACGATTATGTTGATTTTTTGTTGTTGTTATTGATGAAGAAGATTTAGAATTTGTCAACAAATTTGATGCTTTGCATATTAAAACACAAAAAAAAATGGGTAAGAATAAGATTTTGTAAACATGACTTTACCCCTCGGTTATTGTTAAAAACCGAGGTAAAAAGTATTGTAGTTTTTACCATATTTTTTATAAAATAAATAATTCAGACAAAAATTGTACCTAACATAAATTGCATGTACTACAAAAGTTGTGCTAAACAAATCTAGCAAAATGACAATGCATAATTTCTTTAAGTTTAATGCTTAAGCGTTAACTCAAATACATAACTTTAAATATTAACTCAAATGCGTACACACAATAGACACAAAATGTCTAACATTACTTAATATTATAAGTTTAACACTTAGAAGTATAAATCTACCAAAATGACAAAATACACAGTTTCTTTAAGTTTAATGCTTAAGCACAAGCCTAAACAACAACATCCAACTTATTTAAGTTTGTCAAACTCATCATCATCTTCGTCATCCTCTTCATCATCTATGTTATCCTCTTGAAGCTCATCACCCATTTCATCCTCTTGAAGTTCTTCACCTACTTCATCCTCATCACTTGAATCGTCCTCATGAAATTGGTCACTTACACCGTCGTCCTCATCAACATCTTTATTGATATCTTGCTGCATAAGAAAATGAAAACAAATCAACTAAGACAATTCTTACAAAAATCTAAGTCAATACCTTCTTTTAATAACAAATATATCATTAACAAGATGAAAATCTACAACTAAGTCATCCGATCCAAACAATAAATGGAAGTCAACCAATCCCAACAATTAAAATTATAAATGAATGTGACTTTACAATGTTAAATGAATTGTTACGTTGGAATCTATACATGATTCATTCCTTACGTTGGATTGTGTACATGGTTCATTCCCCACAACTAACAATATTGTGCCACGACTCGTTCACCTCACCAACATAAAACAAAATCCAACACAATAATACTCCCATTCAAGAATAGTAGCCCATTTCTAGCATGCATCATTGGCAGCATAATTGGTAGTAGCAAAAGATTGAGTGCACCATAAGATATATATATATATATATATATAATATATATATATATATATATATATATATATATATATATATATATATATATATATATATTGTAATCAAAATGATGAGGGGATTCACGACAAACTGTAATTTATATATCCCATGTATAACATGAGACATTACTGCTAATATATTATTAACAGGATAAAACCCAATAACTAAAACAATAGCAAAGACAATAGAAATAATTTTCAACAACAAACCTCGTGATCGTGTAAATGAGCCAATTACAATAGTATAACATAAAACAATAATATTGATTTATGCAATTACCTTTAGAAGACCTAGAGCATGAGTTAATATAGAGGAATGCATTTGCGGGACACTCTCCTTTGGATCACTATTAACATCTCTATGGGATAATCCTAACAAATATTCTATTGATTCCATATTAATCTGAGGATTGCAATGTTGCATTAATGTCTTAAAAGCATTTTGCAATCTATCAATCTTATCTTCAAAATCGTGTCTCAATGTAGAAACTTCTTCATTGTGTATTTTTTTCAAAGCATTGATCTCTAACTTTTGCTTTATGGAAGTTTTAGTTATGTTTCTCCATAACAACGTACCCTACCAGGACGCTCATTTCCAAAAACAGCTTCAAACGCCTCTGTATCATTTCCCTCATTTTCAATTGTTTTTTTGAAGTTGGGACTAACAAAAGTTACAATTAAATGTTAAATACTATTATAAATAATGTTTTCCAAATATATTAAGTAAACATAATTTACTGTAACATTAAATTTTGACATACAATTATTTTTTCAGTTTATGCATCCATCTCTTTTCCTTTATTTCCTTTTTGAGTTTCAACAAAAATTTTAAATTGAGTGTGCTCTCTCTCTTCTTTTGCACGTTGCACAATCAGAATAAGTCCAAAACAAAATAAATGTCAATTGCAAAAAAAAAAGACATTAAATAAAATGCCTAATAAGATCCCATGAACTAAAATGCATATCGAAGGAAAATGACTAATTTTCACGAATCAAATAGAAGTTTTTGGGACCCATTCGATGCACCCACTTTAGTTGAGCTCTATTTCTAGTGTTCTTTTCACCGATTGCCTACATTTAAAGTTGAAGGAATTATTACATTATAAATCTTAATTGAATATATCAAAGATAAAATTGTGCATAATTTATAAATAATTATTCTTTTATGAATCTTACTTGTATAAGTTCCTTATTCCAATATTTGCAAAGGTTCCTAAAATGAGCTTTTGGAACCCTTGGAAGACTATGTTTGAGTCTCTCAGTCATGTTGGAATACTTTAAAAAATGATTCTTCTTGATTTTATGCTTATATCTTCTCCATGAATCTCTAACAGTAGTCAAAACCCAATTTCTTGCTTCAATCGGTAAGATAAACTTTTGCTACAAATACATATAAGATAAAACAAGATTAAGTAATCAATTTTTTACAAAAGTAATTAGACGTTCAAAGTCATACATACAAACACATACCTTAATATATCTCCAAAACGTTTTTTTCTTTGTTGGCATTCTTGTCCAATTTGTGAAAATCAAAGGACAAAATGTTGAGTTCCTAGCCAATGTTCCCAAGAAGAGGCTCAAGTCAGATACTACTTTACTAGTTGGTCCAATAGGTCGACCATCCTCATTAATGGTCACTTGTTCTCGCTCTTCCAAAGTTCTTCCATGAATCTTTTTGCACCATGTTTTCCCACAAGTTCTTTCTTTGATGTTCCTATTTTTAATATAAAGTAATCAACATAATAAAACAATGCGACACGTGTTACCATCATATATACATAATACATGAAATATTATCAAAAAATATGAAATTGAATACCTTTATATTCTTCTCTATTTATGTTTGTCTCTTCATTGATATTTTCCTTAACTTGTACAATACCTTCCATAACTTCTGGTTGTCTTAAATCTTCCCTTCTACTAACACTAGATAATGGATGAAAGTTGTTTCCCGGTTTTCTCCATTGTTGGATTTAGTTGCATCCTTTCCCTTTGGCTTTTGAAGTTCTACATAATCATCAATCAACATTGATGGGCATGTTGGCACCCTCTTTGCCTTTTTAGAGCATTGAGTTTTTGACATCACTGTGTCCAAAGAAATATTAGGTTTCTTCGATTTTTTATTTTTTGAAGTAATGAGGACATTCTTCACAAATGCTTTATCCACCTTTTGAATTTTCTCTCTATTATTCTCTTGTAGATTCTCTTGAGTTCTTTTCTTTGGCATTCCTAGTTTCAATATAATGTCATTAAAAGAATGTTTTCAAAAGAATATGCAAATTTAAAGTATATGCACAAATTTATTTACCTTGTATAACTTCTTTGTTTCCATGTGTGAAATCGTCCATAGTTTTTGGTTTTCCAATTTTCTTTGTAGCAATAGTCTTGTCCAATTTTAAATCAACCTTTGAAACTCTTTCTATATCATTTGCAGATAGTCTTTTGTGCGATCCATTAATTGTAGATTTTCCATTAGTTCTTTTTTGTGTTTCTAATTTAGTGAAAATACATAAAAATAAATAAATAAATATATATATATATATATATATATATATATATATATATATATAATATATATATATATATATATATATATATATATATATATATATCACAACCCATAACCAACAACACTTTTTCAATAATGATTTTGCTGATTAGTATTGTTTCAACAATATTTTTGCTGTTTCAACATTGTTTCAGATTCGTTTCAGCAACGTTTTTGCTATTTTTGCACTGTTTCAACAATATTTTTGCTTTTTCAGCACTATTTTAGTACCATTTCAGCAATGTTTTTGTTGTTTCTACACTGTTTTTGAACTATATCATATAGTACATCTTTCCTAACCAAATCAACTTCACAATCATCCTTTGATATATCAAGGTTTGTTGAAATATCATATTCTTGGCCATCTGAACTAAGACAATCTCCCATGTCAAATGATTCCCTTGGAAGTGTCTATTTTTGTTAAAAGGATCTTCAATAAAAAAGAATTGTTGAACTTGAGATGCCAACACAAATGGATCATTTTTGTAGCATTTTTGTTAGTGTAAACACATGTCGACCCATATTTGTCTTCTTCTACCACAAACCACTCACATTTAAACACATGAGCTTGGTTTTGAGACTTTTGATCAAGAGAAATTAGCTTCTTTCCCCCAATTGGATGACCTATATATGCTTGGAATATCATCACTATTTCGTTCCATGCTATTCATCCTTGTATCTACACCACTAGACAAATATCTTGAACAAAATGTTAAAGATTCTTTAACCAAGTATGCTTCAATGATAGAACCTCCTGGACGACTCTTATTACGAACAAATGATTTTAAATCTCCCAAATATCTTTCCATATAATACATACAACGAAATTGAACTGGTCCACTCAATCTGACTTCGTTTACTAGGTGAATAGGTAAGTGAGCCGTTATGTCAAAGAAACTTGAAGGGAATATATGCTCCAATTGACAAAGTGTTTCAACAATCTCTACTTCCAAGTGATCCAAAGTTTTAACCTCTATAACCTTTTGGCACAAACACCCAAAAAAGGAAAAAAGCCGAATCAAAGAAATAGCAACTTGATTAGGGGTTATCCCTCTTATTGCTACTTGCAACAAGTAATGCAACATAATATGAGCATCATGGTTCTTATACCCAAAAATGTTTCCTTCGTTAACTTGAACACATCGAGAAATATTAGAAGCAAGGCCATCGGAAAATTTTGATATCTTTAAAACACCAAAAAAAATAGATTTCTCATGCTTTGTTAGGGAGAAACATGCTTTAGGGATTTGATTTTTCTTACCATCACTTGTTGCCTTCAAATGAAGTTTTTTTTCTAATCCCCGTGTCTTGTAAGTCTAATCGAGCCTTTGCATGATCCTTTCTTTTCCCTTCAATCTCTAATAGAGTTCATTCATATTATCACAAAATTTCTTCTCTCTATATGCATAACATCTAAATTATGGCGTAAAGAATTATCATTCCAATATAGAAATTGCCCAAAGATAGATTTTTTCTTCCATGGAACACGCCTTTTTTTCTTATATTTCCCCCAATACATCAGGGATGTCTTTTAATTCTTTTAAAATCCTTTTTGATTTTAACAAGGAGGGTGGAAACCTATAGTCTACCTTTCCATCAAAAGAAACTGCATTTGATCTCGAAACATGATTTTAATCCAAAAAGACTCGATGACCCATATAACACATCTTCTTACTATGTTGTAAGTAAGTTGAAGTTCTATGATTACAAGCAGGGAAAACAAACTCCCCCTTAGTACTCCAACCAGATAACATAGAATATGCATGGAAGTCATTCACTGTTCACAAAAGAGCTGCACGCATCTGAAATGATTCATTTTTTGAAATATCATATGTTTCTACCGACATCCCACAATATCTTAAGTTCCTCAATAAGTGGCTGCATATACACATAAATTGAATTTCCGGGTGATCGTGGTTCAGGAATAAGTAATGACATCAAAAAATTTTCCGCCTTCAAGCACAAATTTGGTAGGTAATTATATATTGTTAATACGACAGACCATGTGCTATGTGAAAGAATCATAGTCCTACATAACTTCTTTCAACAACTCTAAGACATCAGTGAACGATGTGTTGCTCCATCCATGTAGACATTTCAACAAATACATTTGAATAGTGAATGATAATGAGGATAATTTTTCATAACCAGGATAAAGCTCTTGATTTGCATCATCAACTGGTTTATAATTTTTTTTTGAATCTTCATTTAGCCCTTCATGTGATTCACTTGCTTCAGCAACATCTCTAAACGTCTCAAACAGTAAACCATCAATATCATCAGATGATGTTTCATTATCATGTGATGAATTAGATGATGTTTTATCATCGATATCCCCATCAAGATCTATAAGAATTTTATCGTCACCATGGTAAATTCATTCGGTGTATCCCTTTACAAATCCTTTGCTATATAAATGGTCAAACACTAAGTCTCTTTTTTCCCAATTATCATTGCAACATATACCAGAAGGGCACAAAATATTTTTTTCTTCAACCATTCCTTTGGTGAATGCAATATCCAAAAAGTAATTTACACCATCCTTATAACCTTCACTGTGTGGAGTACTAAAAGAAATAAACTATTACTAGAAAACCTGTAAGAGAATGAGTAATTTAAGATATTATAAGGCTAATAGAACAAAGACATGGTATAGAAAAACAATAACCCATCAACCTAAAAGAACACAAGGATAGCCTATATTCTTCATCATAAACAACAAATTCAAATAATTTGGACAGACTATTTAATTCTAATTTTTTTCTTTGTGAAAAACTTATATGAAAATAGTCTCATCACATACTTATAATAATAATAATAATAATAATAATAATAATAATAATAATAATAATAATAATAATAATAATAATAATAATAATAATAATAATAATAATAATAATAATAATAATAATAATAATAAATACCTTTTAATTCTATGTCAAAATGATAAATTATGTTGGCAAGCTTAACTTTTCAGCTATGGAAATCTATCATATCCTGAAAAAAATAAAATGGAAGCATCATTATTATCGGTACAACACAAAAGGAAAGATAATTTACTTGTTTTTTTTCTTCAAAGTGAATGTGTGGTAGAAAACGTGACATGATACAGAAGATATACAAATATTTTGTCTATAAATTAAGAATGAACTAATGCAACACAACACAACACCAACCTAACTAGCTTTCTATTATATTATAAATATATTGTTAAAAATATAATATTATAAATATCTAATTTTTTATGATTTATATCTGGAATGTTAGATTTTCTATGTTCTTAAAACACTATCCAGTAATGCACGACTTACATCTTAATTTTTATAAATGTATATACATTTTAAAAATTCTAAGGTCAATATTAAATTTCAAAATCATAATTATATTTTAGTATGATGAATGTCTTAATAACTAAAATTTTAAATTGAGTGGCTATGGTCTATTCAGTTAAGAATTATAATATGTATAAACTTGTGATCATTTTATTGATCAATAATATATATATATATATATATATATATATATATTATATATATATATATAATATATATTATATATATAATAATATTATATATATATATATATATATAATATATATATATATATATATATATATATAGATGGGAAGAGAGATCATGATCCTACAATTAAGTTAGTATTGATGGCTATACACTGAATATGGAAACATAATATTGATGGCTATACACTGAATATGGAAACATAATATTCTAGCCTATAATTAGAACATAAATGTTATTGATTATACATGAAACAATAAGGGCGCGATGTTGATATTAAGGAATCATATTTTTAAGTTCAGCAAGTAATGACCGAATCCATGCTATTTCAGCAGCTAGGTCAACTAGGGCTCTGTATTCTGAATCAGTGCTTGATCTTGATACCACATTTTGCTTCCTTAATGACCAAGAAACAAGTGTTTCACCAAGGAACACACATTGACCAACCATGAATTTCCTGTCATCAACAATAGTGGCCCAGTCTGCATCAGAGAAGCCATGAATGTCCAAATCAGTGGATGACTTGATGTGTAAGAAATGATTTATGGTGCCTTGGAGATACCTAAAGATTCTTTTTATGCCTTGCCAGTGTTCAAGTGTTGGTGAGATCATGTATTGGCTGAGTTTGTTAACAGAGAATGCTAGATCAGGTCTTGTGTGAGTCAAGTATTGTAAGACACTTATGGCTTGTCTAAACACAGCTGGGTCAACTAGTTTCTCTCCCTCAACTGTGAATTGCCTACCTGTTATCATAGGTGTGGGACATGGTGAGGCTTTGTCCATCTTGAATTTACTCAGTAAGTCACTGATGTGCTTAGATTGTTTGAGATACATTCCACTAATATCTCTTTTCACTTCTATGCCCAGAAAGTAGTGTAGCTGACCCAAGTCTTTGAGAGAGAATACATCATTAAGCTGAGTGATGAAAGCTTGAAGGAACATGGTGTTGCTTCCTGTAATTATCATGTCATCCACATAGATAAGCAGAAAAGTAATGTGATCTTTACCTTTTAGGAGGAAAAGAGAGGAATCACTCTTTGTATTTTGAAAACCCCACTTCAGTAATGCAACCTTGAGACTATCAAACCAAGATCTTGGTGCTTGCTTCAGTCCATAGATTGCTTTAGATAGCCTGCATATGTGATTAGGCCTGGTTGGATCAACAAATCCTTCAGGTTGATGCATGAACACTGTTTCCTTGAGATATCCATTTAGGAAAGCATTGTTAATGTCTAGTTGCCTGACTTCCCAGTTGAGATGAACTGCAATTGAAAGAATGATTCTGACAGTGCTAGCTTTGACTACAGGGCTGGAGGTTTCTTCATAATCAATGCCATCTGTTTGTTGAAATCCTTTGGCAACTAGCTTAACTTTTCTACTTTCTATGGTACCATCTGACTTGTATTTGGTCTTGAAGACCCATTTTGAGTCAACTATGTTTTCTTTATCTTGATAAGGGACTAGTGTCCAAGTTTTGTTAGACATGAGTGCTTGAAACTCCTTTTGCATTGCTTCCTTCCATAAGGGCCTTGTGAAAGCATCCTTGGAATTTGTAGGTTCCACTGTATCTTTGTAGGTCTCAGATAGACCAATGTAAGGAAGCTTTGGCTTGTGAATGCCTGACTTGCTTCTAGTTTGTATGAAGCCTGCATTGCTTGCTTCACTTGTACTTTGCTGGGTTATGTCAGGTTGTATCTCTGGATGAGTTGCATCATCTAGTACAATATCTTCAAATTGTTCTGTGATATTGTTGTCAACTTCTGTGGCATTGTTGTCATCTTTTGATTGTTGCTCAATTTGTGAGTCAACTGAGTTCACTTCATCTGAGATATCTGCTTCAGGGATTACATCAGTGATAGGATTACCTGAAGGGCACAAGGGAAAAGAGAATGATGGATTGTTAGTTGTTTTTATAGGACCTCTTGTATTGAGAAACCCATCATGGAATGGGAAGTGATCTTCATTGAAAATAACATGTATTGATATGAAGATCCTACCATGGGAATTAAGGCATTTATACCATTTGTGAGAGTTACTATAGCCTAAGGACACACACCTGGTTGTATGAAATTGCATCTTGTGTTGATTGTAGGGTTTGAGGCATGGATAACAAACAAGCACAACCAAAGGGTTTTAAGAGCTTATAGTCAAGTTCCTTATGAAGCATGAGTGAGTAGGGGGTCTCATTTTGGGTAACTTGAGATGGCAGTCTGTTTATAAGGTATACTGCAGTGGAGAATGCTTCCCATCAATATTGGAGTGGCATTTGAGCTTGTGCAAGCAAAGTTAAACCAAACTCAACTATGTGTATGTGTTTCCTCTTAGCTCTTCCATTTTGCTGAGCAAAGTTAAACCAAACTCAACTATGTGTATGTCTTTCCTCACCACCACCATCACACTGAATTACTTTGATTCTCTTATTGTATTGATTTTCAGCCAAGGCTTTAAATTGAATGAAAGCTTGCGTAGTTTCATACTTTTGTTTTAAAGGATAAATCCAAGTGAACCTACTAAAATCATCAATAAAATGCACATAATATTTGAAACCTGAAGATGACATTATTGGTGCAGGGCCCCATACATCAGTGTGAACCAACTCAAGTGGTTCCTTAGCATGAGATGAAGAAGACTTAAAGGGTAAGAGGTGCATTTTTCCATATTGGCAGGCCTCACAAAAACTAAAGTGATCACTAGGTGATACTTTGACATTACAATTTTTCAAGACTTTGTCGAATGTGTTGTTGTTTGGGTGACCAAGTCTCCTATGCCATCTCTTCCTGACAGATATATAAGCACTTGGGCTCCTTTCAATTCCTGAGAGCTGGTATAATCCATCTTTGAGTATTCCTTTTAGTACTACCTTCCCTGTCAACTTGTCCTACACAAAACAACAATTCTTATCAAACTCAACAAGAATGTTATTGTCAGCAGCCAATTTAGATACACTTAATAGATTTTTGGTAATGTTAGGCACATATAGTATATCATGTAGATTAAGTGACTTGATTTTGGAAGAGCCTGTGGCTATAATTTCTAGTTGCTCACCATTTCCAATAATCAGAGAGTTCTTACTATGATGTTCATTTATTTCTTAGAATTTTTCAGTTTGATGTGTCACATGATTTCTTGCTCACTGTCAAAGTACCAGTCATATTCTTGATTGGTTCCTTGTGTTGCTAGGAATGCAGATTTCTCTCCCTCTTATGCTGTGTGACCAGTCTTTGAGCATACTTGATAGGTAGGTTTAAAGAACCTGCCTCTACCCCTGCCTCCTCTCCAACCTTTCAAGTTGGAGCCTCTCCAGTTTCCATTTGAGCCATGAAAGCCAAGTCTATTGTTTCTCCAGTTTCCTTTGTAATTAGTCTTGTTTGTAACATTTGTTGAGGCATCGAGACTTAAGCTGTTAAAGGAATTGAGCTGCTCAATTCTACTCGCAAAACTCAACAACTGAGATTGTAAATCAATCCAACTGAGATTGATTTGATTAAAGAGTTTTACCACTACATGATTGTACTCAGAATCCAATTCATTCAAGGTTTGAATGATTAGATATGAGTTGAGAATTGGATTTCCTTCCAGCTTGAGTTTATCAGCAAGATTTTTCATCTTGGACAGATAATCATGCATTTTCATTTCACCTTTCCTGGTACTGTGAAATTCTGACTTCAGGAAGGTGATTCTATACCTTGTATGTGCTCCAGCTAGACTTTGGGCCTCCTTCCAAAGTTGCTTTGAATTTTCACAATGCAAAAACTATGTTGCAATGTCTGCAATCATGGAATTCTTTTAACCAACCTAGAAGTTGTTGGTCATAAGCTTGCCAATCTTTAACCGAAGGATTCAACTTCTTGCTTGAATCTGAATTTGTGATATATTGCTCAGGACACTCCTTTGTCCCTAGCATCTATCCTTTAAGTCTGCAGCCTCTGATGATGGGCAAGACTAAGGACTGTCACAAGGGAAAATTGTCTCTATCCAACTTGACAGAGATAGTTGATGGAAGATCATTTTTGTTGTTTGTATTTGCAGCGGATGCCATGGTTTTTAATTGGATCACGAGCCTTTTGGCAACAACGCTCTGATACCAAGTTAAGAATTATAATATGTATAAATTTATGATGATTCTATTGATCAGTAACATACACATATATACAGATGAGAAGGGAGAGCCTGATCCTACAATTAAGCTAGTATTAATGGCTATACACTGAATATGAAAACATAATATTCTAGCCTATAATTAAAACATAAATGTTATTGACTATACATGAAACAATACAGACACAATACTGATATTAAGGAATCATGTTTCTAATTTATTCTAGCTTTTCCATTGTATCAGTGACATTGACATACATCTATATTGGAGTAGTGGAAGTTGTTTACACAAAATATGAAAATTTTATTTGTAAAGATTTTTAAAAGGTATACCTTTCTATTCATTCCGGAATTATGGCTTATGCTAATGCTAGCTCACTCTCTTTTTTTTCTTCTTCTTATTGGCCCATTTCATTTTCATTTGTTTTTGGAATTATATAGATTAATGTGCAATGACTAAAACATCATGGTCATCCATTAGGATTTTGCAAACTAGCATGTATAAGTTTATATTTTTACCTAATTTTTAATAAATATTTAATTTCATTAGACTAGTCGAGGCGAATATGAATTTCTGTTGTTAGTCATTAGCTTATCCAAACACAAGACAAATTCAATGAAAATAAGAAAGATTAAAAACATCTATCATATAGCTCTCTATTTAGGTGCTAAATATAGATCACTTTATATGGTGCCAACATATTGAAATGTCAGTCTTGTATTATTTGAGACCATTTGACAATTTTGTTGGTCACACCTTCTTATCATACTTACCATCCTTAATGTATGTAAAGAGACTAGTGGTATAATTTTCTTAAGTTTGAACTCTTGATTTAACTCATGACATTAGCTACTTCATTCTTTCATGTTTTATTCACAGATTTATTTTCAAGCTTCAATTTAAAATTCTAATGATAGCTATTGTGGACCATGCATCACTTGTTTTCAAGCTTCATAACTTGTCTCTTTTTAGCAGAATCTCACATATAAAATCAGAAAGATTCATATAATAAAACACAGATTAAAACACAAATCAAACCATAAACCAATCAACAAATCGACATAAACGAAACTGCTTTGAAACATATCGGAAAGGAAGAAACGAAGATGACCTACGACACACTGGTAACAAAACGGCAAGGCAACGGTATCTTTCGTAAAAGTTAGGTTTCCGAAATAGAGTTTCTCTGCTTCAAATAAAAATATAACTTCTCCCTTTCTTTCACAGTGGGCCTTATTTTTAACTGGTCCAATTGAATTTTTATTTTTTACTTAATGTTTTTTTTATGTACAAATTCTTTTATTTAATGTTATTTTAATGGTTTTTACTGAGTGTGTTTTATTTTATTTTTGTTTAATATTTTTCTTTTCATAGTTAATCTTATAAAATATATATTTTAATTAATAATTTAAATAAAAAAAATATAGTATATTAATATTAAATTATACTAATATTTAGTGACATTTATTATAGTTAAATTCTATTAATATTAAATTAATTGATAACTTTAGAATTATGTGTAATTATGATAATATCTACTTTTAATATATAAAAGTTAATTACCACCATAATTACTTAATTACCCTAATTACAATCCATAATACAACTAATTTCATGTTCCTATAAGTAATTTTGTACTAAACTCTATTTAATACTCTAACTAACTCTACCATTTTACAATTTAATAAATCTGCCTCGACAACATAAAAATTGATTCAACTATATATTATATAAAATATAATTAAAAAATTGATTCAAATATATCAAAATACATTAAAAGAGAGTTTTTCATTGGGTAAGGTGATGTATGATATGAGTAATTTCCAATGGGTGAATTATTTTATGGATTTGGGATAAAAAGAGAATTTTGAAATCTTGAATTATGGTGTGGATTTGGAATAAGAGGTGGATTTCCAAAATATGGGGTGTTTTGTTGATTTGGGATACAAAAAGGACTTCCATCATTTTGCATAAAATTGGAGCATGTGTTATGTTGATTGAGGTTCATTTTCAAATGAAATGTGTACACAAAAAAATTAATATTAAATAAAATAAATTGGTCAAATTTAGACTAGATGTGAGTGAAAAATGTGATAAAATAAATTACCTATTTATACTACTAAAAAATATTACCGTTATTTTATTGTTGTTGCAATCTTATCATTACAAAATGAAATCAATATCCTGAAATCAAATTAGTTATTATTGTAGTTTTTTTGCCAAATATTATCGTTGCTTGATTTTCTTTAAATGACAAAATGAATTTTTTTTAATAATAAATATTACCGTTATTTTATGGTTGTTGCAATCTTATCATTCCAAAATGAAATCAATATTCTGAAATCAAATTAATTATTATTGTAGTTTTTTTGCCAAATATTATCGTTACTTGATTTTCTTTAAATGACAAAATGAATTTTTTAAATAATAAATATACTGATTTTTTAAGTGGTCTTTCTGAGATGTCAAACCGAGAATATGAAAAGAGAGAGAAGTAATATGAAACGGTTTGATGAAGATTAGGGTTTTATTTAATTGAATAAATTGATATTATTATTATTATTATTATTATTATTAATATTGAATAAATTGAAAATTAGGGTTTTATTTAATTGAATAAATTGATATTATAAATTGAGATTATATTTGGAAAGAATATTGGAGGGGTTATCTATATTCCAAGAATGGATATGACTCCAACACAATCTCCGTGGCCATTCAAAATGACTAGAAGGCAAATTCCCATAACTATATGTTATGCTATGACAATTAACAAATCTCAAGGTCAGTCATTGGATTATGTTTGATTGTATTTGCCTAGAAGTGTATTTAGTCATGGTCAACTATATGTTGCAATATCAAGGGTCAAAAGCAAAAAAGGGCTTAAGATATTAATCCATGACAAGGATAACCATCCATTGAATTCTACAACAAACGTCGTGTTCAAAGAAGTTTTTGAAAACTTATAGAACGTAAGTTTTTCATTAGTTATATTATATCAAGAAATGTCGTTGTTTATTATTAGAATTTTATTCAATGAGTTGTATAAAATATACATTATGTTTTAACATTTGTTTATATGGATGTAATTGTTTTTTACAGGGTAATGAATCATCACTTCCTAAAAGGTTGCGGGCAGGTTTTGTATAAACCCAGTTTTTTAAGGACCAAAGAATTATACAAAGTTAAATTATTTCTCACAATTTTAACTAAAATTGTGAACCTTTTGTTTCAATATCTTTTGTTGCATTAAACCTTATTGTATCAATTGCAATTAATTTCAACATTTGGTAGTATTCATTACTATATTTTAAAACAAATGAGGTTCTGGTATTTCTTTTACATGGTTTATGTATTTTGGTTAAATAATCATTTATTATGAAGGTTAATATTTGCGCTTTTATACCTCAAATTAGTAACAGATTGGAAAATTTCATCTATTACTAAATAAATATATTTTTATTTCTTATGTCCAAAATCTCAATGATAAATGGAATGTTTATTCATAACATTAACAATGGAATGTTTATTATATATCAATATACCAATAAATTGTAAAAATATATTTGTATTATATTTTTTGATTATTTCCTTAATATAGTATACAAAAAAATTAAGCAAATTATATTACTATAAATTAATAATGTTTTACTTTATTATGTCCCAAACTGGAAAAAGTTATTTGTGGAAATTTTTGAACCCATTTATTGATCATTTAACATCCATTACATTAAAAAAAACTCTTATGCAATAAATTTGTGTACGTTGATCCAACTATATATATATAATATATATATATATATATATATATATATATATATATATATATATATATATATATATATATATATATATATAAACAAAAAAATATATTATATTTTAATTTTTTTAAAATAAATTATTGCACTTGCGCGACCCGTGCGAACGCACGGGTCCTTTACTAGTTATAAATGTGAAAAAATAATGAGAAATGAATCAATTAAATTAGAAGCAAATGCCGCCAAATTTTTTGTTGTCATTGAAATTTTTATGCAACATTTGAAAAATATAGCCTTTTATTAGTAATAATAAAATTGTCCTATAAACATTTAAAGGGACATTTATCTATTATTGCAAAAGATAAATTATAATGACACTTAAAAATCATCCCCAAAAATATTTTAGGGAACATTTGTAAGGTGTTGCAAGAATTCTATTGGCAACAATTGATCTTTTTTTAAGCGACAATTTACACATGCTGCATAAAATAGTGTTGTCAGAAGCAATAAATATCGTAGTGGGGTTCATACATTCAACTGATGATTGTGATTGCAAGAGTTTAATTCATTGTATTTCTAGGGTTTATGGAGAAAATTGATTTCGATTGAGAGGCGCAGAAAGTGAAAACACGGGTTGAAAAGCGATGTGTTGTGTTTCTAGGATTTTCTGTCACTTCAGTTTTGCATTCAAATTAATCAAAATAGGAAAACCAAGTTGTTATGTGAAAATGTTCTTAAAAGAGAAATTAATAAATTATATATAATGTTTGCTTCAGTAAAATAACAACTGAAATTCTTGTCCTAGTGGTTGATTCCTTGGTTCAATTTGTTGGTTCGAACATAATCTCAATATCAATATCAATCTCAAACTCAAACAGAATAACAACAAATATATCATAACATAAATATTTATTAAAGTCAACTAAAAACAACAACTTACATTAAACAACAACACACAACATCAACAACAACATTAATATGTTGAACAAGGTAAGAATATAAGTAATTGAAATTGTAAACTTTGCTTGATATTAAAAACAGAAAAGCGGACTGCATAAATAGCCTTACATAAACTGAACTTCCTATTTTTCAGCACACTATGCTAAAGAATAGGTCTTAACCTAGATACTCCTTTTGAATAGGAGTTTTATTGACTGACTAAAAACAAATACTAATTCAAAACAAATATTAATATTCCAACAATTCCTCCCCTAAGCTAAACATGCATACAACATTTTAGTTTAATCTTCTGCTGCCTGTACTCCCAGGTGCTTTCGAAATTTCTCAAATTGGTCCAACTTCAATGGCTTGGTCATGATATCCGCAAGTTGATCATTTGTTCCACAAAACTTTATATCCACAGCTCCATCCTTAGTTAGATTTCTCAGAAAATGAAACCTCACATCGATGTGTTTACTTCTTCCATGAAAGACGGGATTCTTGGCAAGCTTAATGGTAGAAGAATTATCGCAAAACATTGTAACACAGTCAGATTGAGTGTCTTTAACTTGTTTTAGGATGTGTTGCATCCAAATACATTGGCAAGCACAGGACGCAGCAGCTACGTATTCAGCCTCAGTCGTAGAAAGAGTAACTACTGGCTGCTTCTTGGATGCCCATGCAACAACTCCACCGCTTAACATGAATACATAGCCTGATGTACTCTTCCTGTCATCTATATCACCGGCATAATCGTTGTCTGTGTAAGCTACTAACTCGTCTTTGCATCCTTTTCCATAGAAGATGCCGAGATCAATTGTTGACTTGATGTACCTTAAAATTCTTTTAGCTGCAAGCATGTGTACTTCCTTTGGATTGGACATGAATCGACTAATAAGACACACATAATACATTAAGTCAGGCCTAGTTGTTGTCATATACATCAAACACCCCACCATCTGCTTGAAAAGAGTTCCATCAACTTGCTTCCCTTCCTCCCTTTTTGACAACTTAATACTTCCAGGGACTATTGGATTCTTTACTCCATTACAACTTCCCATGCCAAATCTCTCGAGAACTTCTCCCGCATACTTCTTTTGGCTTATGTGTATTCCTCTCGCATTTTGACGCACTTCAACTCCCAGAAAATACTTCATTTTGCCTAAATCAGTCATCTCAAATTCTCTTTTCATAGAAGTTTTGAAACTTTGCATCATGATCAAATCATTACTAGTAAAAATAAGATCATCAACATAAAGACTTACAATCAATATTTTATCTTCCTCTTTTTTATGAAAAGAGTGTGTTCATAGCAACTCCCTTCGAAACCTTCATTGACAAAGTAACTTTCGATCCTGCTGAACCATGCTCTTGGAGCCTGCTTCAACCCGTAAAGTGCCCTTTTCAGCTTGTAGACTTTGCTCTCCTCTCCTTTTACTTCGTATCCCTGCGGTTGTGAAACATATACATTCTCGTGCAGCTCTCCGTGCAAAAATGCACTTTTGACATCCAATTGATAGAGTTTCCAGCCATTTCTTGCTGCTAGAGCTATCACCATTCGGATGGTATCCCATCTTGCAACTGGGGCAAAAACCTCGTCGTAGTCTACACCTTTCTCCTGTGCGTAACCCTTGGCCACCAAGCGAGCTTTGCACTTGCTAACTTCACCGTTTTCATCAAGTTTTGTTTTGTATACCCACTTTACACCTATTATTTTTGCTTCTGAAGGAGCTTGAACTAACTCCCAGGTTTGGTTCTTTCTTATTGCTGCTATTTCCTTGTCCATGGCATCTCTCCAATTTTTCTTCTTCACTGCTTCTTCATAATAAATTGGATCATCAGTAGACATAAACATAAGAAAATTTTGTACCTCATCTTCGGACAATTCTCCTCCGCTTGTATAATCCTGAAGATAGGTTAGAACTCTTCTTACTCTTTTCTCTAAATTTGGTGGAGTTACCGATTCATTTGAAGAAGAATCAGTCTCTTCTAAGTTATCTTCTTCTGCTTCACTTGTGGTATTTTCATTTTCATGCTCATCTAATTCCTCAAGTGTTTCCTCATCAGCTTCACCCCAATCAAGTACTTCACTTTTCGATTCGACATCTGTCCTCCCCCAATTCCAGCAGCCATCTTCTTCAAAAATTACATCCCGACTGATTGTTACCTTCATTGTTAAAGGGTTTATCATTTTATACCCTTTTGACTTCTCGCTATATCCAATGAAAACCTGCTTTTGGCTTCTAGCATCAAGTTTGAGTCTTCTAGCATCTGGTACGTGAACATTTCCTACGCATCCGAACACTTTAAAGTGTTCGACACTAGGCTTGAAACCACTCCAACACTCTTCTGGCGTTTTGTTTTTTACAGCAGATGTGGGACTTCTGTTGAGCACATGACAGGCCCATTTTGCGGCTTCCGGCCAAAACGTTTTGGGCAGCTTCTTCTCTTCTAATATGCAGCATACCATATTCATAATTGTGCGATTCTTGCGCTTTGCGACTCCGTTTTGTTGCGGCGTATAAGCTGTTGTCAATTGTCGCTTGATTCCTTGAGCTTTACAAAAGTTTGAAAATTCATTTGAGTTGAATTCTCCTCCTCTATCTGTTCTTAAACAACACAGTGCCAAACTAGTCTTCTTCTCTGCCATAGTTTTAAATTCTTTGAAAGTAGTAAAGGCTTCACTTTTCTCATTTAAAAAGTAAACCCAAAGTTTACGACTGAAATCATCAATGAATGTCAGTATGTACCTTTTGTTTCCATGTGATTCAGGAGAAATTGGACCACATATATCTGAGTGAATAAGCTGCAGTTGTTGTTTGGCCCTCCAGATGCTTTTCTTAGGGATAGCTTCTCGATGTTGTTTTCCCACCATGAAACTTGTACAAATTTTTGATGAAGCATTTAATTTTGGAATTCCTCGAACCAAGTTCTTGTTATGCAGCAGCGCACGATTCTTATAGCTCAAGTGACCAAACCTTTTATGCCATATTTCACCGAGATCATCAACGTTTGCATTGAAACATGTAGGCACCGATATAAGAATGTTTGTTGTCACAAGAAACATTCTGTTGGTGGTCATCAAGCTTTCCATTATGTATCCCCTGCTCGGATGATACAGCTTGCAAACTCCATGCTTAATTACAATTGTGATGTCTCGATCTTGGAGCTGCCCAATACTCAGTAAGTTATTGCGTAGTTCAGGAATAAAAAATATGTCACTTACAATGTGATTACTTCCTCCGATCTCCAATCTGATGTTTCCCTTTCCCATTACTTCTAGCTTTGAGTTATTTCCAAGCTTGACTGAGTGCATGAAGCTTTCATCTAGCTGCATGAACCATTCCTTGTTTCCGGACATATGATTTGAGCATCCGGAATCAAGAAATCATACTTCTTCTTTCTTGTTTTGATGAGAATCTACTTGTGCCATCAGCAATATCTCTTCCTCTTCATTAAACTCGGCATAGTTCACTTTTTTCTCCCAGGTTGGGCATTCATACTGATAGTGTCCCAAATTATGACACATGTAGCATTCCACCGCAGCCCTATTCGTAAACTGTCGGCCTCTACCTCTTCCTCGGCCTCTCATCATGCCTCTGCCTCTTTCATAACGCTCCTCGTGTGTCACCTTCAGTGCCTGCTCCTCCTCATTTGATCCCTTCATTCTTTGCTCATGGATAAGAAGACTGCTTTGGAGTTCATCAATGGTTAGAGTTTCCACATTGTTAGACTCCTCAATGGAGCACACAACATAGTTGAATTTTGGCACAAGAGACCTCAGAATTTTTGCAGTAATGTCGGCTTCTTTCACAATCTCTCCGCAGGCTTTCATCCGTTTTGCTATGGAGAGAGCTCGTCCAAAGTATGCATTGACAGATTCTCCCTCTTTCATTTTCAGTATTTCGAACTCAGTCCTCAAAGTTTAAAGCTGAGCTCTCTTCACTCTAGTTGACCCTTTGAACTTTTGCTTCATTGAGTCCCATATCTGCTTTGAGGTGTCATCATTTAGTATTGTCTCCATGATTTCTCTATCAATGGCTTGATAAAGATAATTCTTCACCTTTCTGTCCTTCAACTGTTGCTCTGCAATTGTTTTTGTCTCCTCATCAGTTGGCTCCTGATTTTGTGGACCACCAACCACTCCATCCTCGACCAAGTTCCATATTTCTTTCGATCGGAGGAAGTTCTCCATCAGCTTCACCCAATGCTCATAGAAACCATCAAATTTGGGAATTGCTGGTTGCACAAATCTGCTGCTACTGGTATTTTCTGTCATTCTCACGGATTTTCCTCAACCTCTCTTTCTCTGATCAGGCCTCTTGACGAGGCTCTGATACCAAATGTTGAACAAGGTAAGAATACAAGTAATTGAAATTGTAAACTTTGCTTGATATTAAAAACAGAAAAGCGGGTTGCATAAATAGCCTTACATAAACTGAACTTCCTATTTTTCAGCACACTATGCTAAAGAATAGATCTTAACCTAGATACTCCTTTTGAATAGGAGTTTTATTGACTGACTAAAAACAAATACTAATTCAAAACAAATATTAATATTCCAACATAATAAACAACCTTTAGAGTTTTTAGGGTCTCAACAACAAGAATGATAAAAACAACAACATCATAAAAAAACATCAATAAATTTATAACATAAATATGTTTAATTAGCAACATTAACAATAAGATTAAGTCTCTAATGTTAATGGTCTCAACAACGAGTCTCAACAACAAGAACAACAATATCAACAAAAATATCATAAATAAACCTCTAATATAAATTTGTTTAAACAACAAAAACAACAAGACAAAAACTTTAGGATTTCAGATCTCAACAACACAACAACAATATTATTAGTGATGTTTGACGTACCAAATCTTTGAAGAAGAAGTAAAATAAAATGATTTATATCTATGAAGAGTAAAAGAGAGTCTTAAACACATAACATCTTCGTATTGAATGTGTTTATGACTCTCGTTGTTTAGGACTCTTTGTTAGGGCTTGTTTGTGTTGTTTAGACAAGTGAAACAAAATGTTACAATATATATATATATATATATATATATATATATATATATATATATATATATATATATATATATATATATATATGAATTTAATTGATATACACTGTCAGGGTAAAAGAATTTTACACAGTCAGTAAATTATAACCGTTGGATATTGGGACAAGTTTGACTTTTATTTTTAAAATTTATAAAGTAATGCAAACGGGTGATGGTGATGAATCGATAGTGTAAAACTTTTTACACTGACAGTGCATATTAATTAATCTCTCTCTCTCTCTCTCTTCTCTCTCTCTCTCTCTCTCTCTCTCTCTCTCTCTCTCTCTCTCTCTCTCCTCTCTTCTCTCTCTCTTCTCTCTCTCTCTCTCTCTCTCTCTCTCTCTCTCTCTTCTCTCTCTCTCTCTCTCTCTCTCTCTCTCTCTCTCTCTCTTCTCTCTCTCTCTCTCTCTCTCTATATATATATATATATATATATATATATATATATATATATATATATATATATATATATATTATTTTATATTAAAAATAAATATATTTTATATTAAAAAGAAAATATACGTGAAAAATGATATATTTTTATATTAAAAATAAAATATTCAAGAATGCACAATTTTTAATAAGATAAAACCATAATCTATATCTGTTGGGATTCAAAACATGTATACTAAATAAGTTTACCTCTCAATTTTTAAAATAACAAACGAAATGTATTTTACTTTATTTTTATAAAAAAATATGGTATGTCCATGAATTTTATCTCATTTTTCTTATATGTAAGGTGAAATCATTGTCATAAAAAAATAGTTTTTTTAATAGTGATAATGTGATGTTTACACTCCTTATAGAGGCGTAATGTCATGATCTGACTCCTAAGCGGGGGATAATGCAATGATCACACTTCTAAATGGAATACAATGCGATGACCACCGAAAGTGGGCGTAAACTAATTGAGACGGTTTTATGTTATGCGCGTAAAGAATGGTTAATATTATGTCTGACCCATAAATATGAGCCTATAAGCGAGAGTGTGATTGTTGCAAGTCATCTAACTTGTATGTTACGCCAAACATAGTAAACACTACCTGTAAACCCCTACTACATCTCATTGGTGAACATTGACGGTAAAGGTTTTGGAGGTTAAGAAAACTGGAATCCTTATATATGGCTCTATCCTATAAAGAACTAGCACTGTATCGATATTTGTGATTTTTTCATGTACTTTACTTTGGGATATTGTATGGTACATGTATTCAAATGTCATTTAGATACTATGTTTGTAATCGGTAACAAAATAGCGCTTTAAAAGAGGAACTGAGAACAACAGCAAAGAGATACGACGTTGCATGAAAGAGTGGTGGGAGGCACTGCTTGAGGTTTTTATTTTGCAATTTTAAACGGCCAATAGAAATTTGGATCCTGAAAGAAGGTAAAGCCAAATGCCAAGATTAAGATTAAAGCAAAATGCCATAGCAATTTGGATCCCGAAAGAAGGTAATATCAAATTATATTTTTCAAAAATATTTACGGATAAAAAGTTGTTGCCTGTACATTATAAATGAAAAAATTTAAAAAGATTAAACCCATAAAAATAAAAAACAATATATACAAGTATGTTTTATGAAATACATATAGAATTGGAATTTTAAAAAACATAAACGTTTTAGGTCAGACCGTCATCGACCAAAGTTAGAGAACATATTAATTGCTCAATAGTCAACTTAAGCAAATTAAATAAAATTATTTTGTATTAATAATAAGTTGGTTAGGAAGAAAATTGACTTAAAAGAAATTAAAAATATTTACAAAATTGCCACCATGTCTTAAGCCGAATCGATAACTAGTCAACCGATTTAAGAACTTTATTTAAAACGGAATTTTTGTATAAGTGAAATGTATGTGTGTTATTTTAAATTTATTGCTAACAGTCTATTTTTTGTATATATAAAATACTCTTGATTTGCTACCTAATAGGTCATGCATCACTCAAAAACTTCAGAATTTTAAACACTGGCTTCTTTTTAGAAATATGATTTTAAATACAAAATTATCATATGTTATCCAAAACTTGAAAATCAATTTCTAAGAGAAAAAAAATAAAAAAAATGGTAGCAATTATATATAAAGGAAAACAAGAGTAAAGTGCAATATATATAAATCGCTCAAGTAATATGACATCTAAAAATAAATCTAAAACAACAAAGAAACAACCAATTTTAAATTCATTAAAAACAAAAAAGGAACAAACATTTATTTAAATTAGAGGACATGTTTCACTACCATAAATTTTTTATTTTGCAACACATAAGTTCTAACAATTCCATAAAAACTTTCCTCTCTCTCTCATATAAATTAGTGAAAGGGAGCTCAATTGTCTTTGAAGAGAATAAGGATATGAAAAACCAACAGAAAATCCAAAACAAGAGCTAAATGTTTCTTAATAGCTAATACAAAATCTTGAAGTGATGAATTTCTGTATTGTCATCCTCTTGTTTGTTGAAATCAGCATGGGTTCTATTAGCATAATATTTTCCAAAATTGTATTCTTTATATTTTGCAGGATTTTGTTCACTCACTAGCTCTTCTGCAGGCTTCACAATAATATGGTGACCTGGAAAAAGGAAGAAAGGATAGGAAAACCTTTCTTTTAGTGAGTTTAATACAACCCTATGTTCTGCACTATCATACTTGTCATTGCTCCAAACCTGCATAAATAATTCGTTAATAATTCAATATTCTAATTTTATAAATAAATGTTCTATGTCCTAATCCAATATCAAGACTGCTTTGTCATTATGCTATTATAGGAACAACGCACCTGAAGAACATCACCCAGATTGACAACCAATGCCCCAGGAATAGGTTTAACTGGAATCCAACCATCAACTGAATTTTTCTTAACTTGTAAACCTCCAGTATCATCTTGTGCAACCACAGTCAAGATACAAGGATCCTTGTGAGGACCAACACCAAGTGCCAAATCAGGGAAAGGGCATGGAGGATAGTAATTGAGCCTCGTAAAGCTTAGTTGGTTCTTGAAGCAGTCAAGGAATTTGTCACCAGCTAAGCCTAAGCTCAACGAAATTAACTCCAACAACTTGTATGATAGCTTTTCTAATTTCCCACTATATTCCTCCATTGTTTCCCTAAGAAAAAAAAACATAATGATGGTTTTATGTTGCATTAGTTTAGAAACTATATGGAGTTTGGTTATATATAGGTCGTTTAAATCATTTGATAAAAAATAGAGTACCTAAAATGTGGAAGGGATTGTGGCCACTGATTTTTTTGAGTACATAGCTCCAAGTCATGTGGATCATCAGAAGAAGGGATTTGTACTCCATCTTTAACAAGAAAATCATAAACCTCTTTCCAATCCCTTGTTTTCTTAGTGTGCTCAGCATCATGATACCCTGTTGCATTAAATGCATCTCTTTTCAGTTTCTTTTTCTCCTCCATACTTAGCTCAAAAAACTTTTTGGCCTCATTATCAACCTTTATGATAAGATCAGAGGGAACTCCATGATTGATTACTTGAAAGAATCCCCATTTTTCACATGCCTTGCTAATCTTTGAGATGAGTTTTTCTTGGCTAGTTTCTGAGAGGTCGATGATTGGAATTTCATCAATTTCGACAAAAGTAGAGAAGTTGGGACGGTGTTCTGTGGATAGTATGTAAGCTGAATACATGTCTCCCATGTTTTGAGTGTTTTGCTTTCTTGTTTTCTAACAAAACACTTCCAATATATTAGAATTTTGTAGGTATATTTTTCTTTCTTCTTTGATTGTTTTTTGCCATCTGTTTATATTGAACTATAAGCATAATAAATACAGCTAATGTGGACGGTTTTCTAATTGAAGAATGAATATGATAAGGAATACAACATTATTTAAATTAGAGGAATATTAAGAATAATTTCTTTCTACCATTGATTCTAACACTCACTTTTTTATTGAGTAAAACACATATGAGTCTTATTATTTTATAAGGGGAATAAAGTAAATCTCAAACCATTACGGTCACTTATCAATCCGAATCCGAAGTAATATATATTCATTAGACGCCTTTCATTCTTTTTTAAACCACATATTATTATGGTTTTTTAAATCACATATTATTATGGTCCAACTGAACAACCATTGTGATATGTGAGGGAGTAACACTTTTCAAATTTCAACACGAACAATTTTATGTTTTTTCGTCACAAAAATTGTGTGTTCCCTTAATTTCAGTTTTTCAATAAAAATTAAATAATTTTCACCACCGTCCAGATTAACAACCGTAGTTAAATATCAGGATAGTTCACCACGGTTCCTTTCACAAATCTTTACTACTATGTAAACACCCCTTTCACCACAGTTGGAAAAGGGATATCGTGACGGTTAATCAATCTTGGTTAGGTAGGGTGTTATTGTAATATGTTACTTTCCACCACAGGCGATTGACCATAGTGATAAACTAGGTAGCGTACTACATATCACAACGATTATAGTGAATAACCGTTGTGATATATATAGTTCATGGGTTCGAAACCCAACATCAACTTAGATCATCCACTGTTTTTAGAATTGCACGAAAAAATGACGTATCTTGAAAGTTGTTCAATAGTACACTACTAAAAAAAGTATATACAACAACACCCAGGTTACCATTGTCCTTCGAAAGACCGTGACGATAACTCTAAATTCAGGCGCCAATATTATTTATTTATTTTTTAATTAAAAAATATTAACTTATACCAAAGTTGTTTATAACAAATATGGTGATATCCTATACCTTTCATGGGTTCGAATCTCAGAGTCAGTAAATTCGTGATTTCTTAAATATTTTAGTTGCTCCTTTCATTTTTATATATTTTTAGATAAAAATAAAAATGATATCAATATAGTTGTTTAATATAACCGTTGTGATATATTTTTTCATTTTTTTTAAATTTTTAAATGTTTAAAACCTGACACTTTTTTTATAAAATTACATTAACGTAAACCATATATCATCAGAGTTGTTTAATACAATCGTTGTGATATATTTTTCAATTTTTCTTTTAATTTTTAAATGCTTAAAATCTTATGCTTTTTTTGTAAAATTTCATTAATTAAACCATATATCACCATGGTTGGTTTAGAGAACCTTGTTGGAATGACTTATTCACTTAAAAGAAACACATCTATCTAACTTGTCATTTCAATTGCATTTTTTTTCATTTTCATTAGCGAAACAACGTCATTTTCAACCCTAACGAAACAACCTCATTTTCAACCCTGACGAAACAACATCATTTTTAACCCTGACAAAGCAACACCGCTTTAACCCTAAAAAAACAACAACATTTTCAACCCTAACGAAAGAACACAATTTTCAACCACCTTCATCGTTAGTTTCTTACGTACTGTCGATTAGGAAGTCGACATCAACTTCATCGTTCTTGGCTTAACAACCGTCAAGGAGGAAGACAAAGATTATGACAATATTTTTTTACTTATTCAACACGCTTTCGGTATATAAACCTTTCTCTCAATGCATCTACAATAAATTTTATTTCCATTGTGTTTGTG
Source organism: Lathyrus oleraceus (assembly GCF_024323335.1). Taxonomy (NCBI): domain Eukaryota; kingdom Viridiplantae; phylum Streptophyta; class Magnoliopsida; order Fabales; family Fabaceae; genus Lathyrus; species Lathyrus oleraceus. The sequence continues at coordinate 174,049,014 of NC_066580.1, read as the reverse complement.
TTTATGTTTATGTTGTTGGTGTTGAAATAATATCTTGTTGTTTATGTAGTTGTTATGAGCCATTGATGTTGTTACTGTTCTATTAGGTTTGATGATATGAGGTTTTTCTTGTGTTTCTAATGTAGAGATTTGAATTTGGAGGTTTAATTATATGAGGTTCCATTGTGTTTATATTTATGTTTTTGTTGTTGAAATAGTACGTTGTTGTTTATGTAGTTGTTAATGTTGTTGTTTATGAGTTGTAGATCTTATTTTATGTTAGAGTTTGAGATTTTTAGATTCTACCATAAGTTGTGAGCTCCTCATTAGCCTCACAAAGACCTCATTGATTATTTTCTCCTATAATGCTACAACTATAATGGTTTGTATAAGTTAAATTTTATTTTGTTGTTGCAATTGGTGTAATAAAAAAATAGTAGAGTAGAAGCACAAAACTTGTACCAAGACATTGGTGTAATATGAGTTTTGATGACATTCTTGTGTGTTTTACCATATGACATTAAACATAGATTTTATGAGTATTTTATGACATTCTTATGTGTTTTACCTTATGGCTTTGTGATTGATCTTTGTGTTTGTGTCTTGATGTTGAATATTTTATGTCTTGATAGACGATGTTTTCTTCATCTAGTAGCGACTAAACTACTTATACAAATGAAACTTGTAAAAATGATTCTCAATCTATAGACGAAAAAAAAATGTGCTACAATGATGGTTAAATTAGCAAAATTCCACAAGTCGGGTGTCAAATTAACGATCGAGTTTAGTGTCATTTATACGATACTTGATGCTCCTCGTTCTTCCCTTTTTAAGAGTTATGTTGCATTCCTTGGACGTAGCAAAGTTAGTATATTGAGAAACGATTAAAAAGATGCACCATAAGAGGTGAAAGCGAGCATATGAACTGACGTTAAGGTATTAATTATAATTTTCATCGATTCGATATTATAACTTTATATAATTACTAAAACATGCCTATTTATGTGACTATGCAGTTGACATTTGAGTTTTCCGATGATTCTAAGTCGGAAAAAAAAAGTGGATCACTTATTTAGGTACGTGTTGGAGGGGCTTTAAGTCACGTCTCACACGTGACTACATTAGGGAGCCTATGCCTAATCTTGAGCTTCTGTTGTTGAGATATAATTATCTTTACAAGAATGTTTGGAAAAAGTTTGTGAAATCTCGTGGTTCTGAGGAGTTCTTGTTTAGTACTAATTGTTTTTTTATATAACTTTATGCTTATTCTTTATAGATACAACCATGCAAGATAATATTTTTTATATATTTAAAACAGATTAAAAGTGAAACAAGAAAGCAAAATAAGGTAAAAAACAAATACCCTCATAGATTGTCTCGCGGGGATACATGAAACTAGAGAAAATAATGATTGCTGAAAAAAGACAATAACTAGGAAATAAGGACTCCATGAGTTGTAATCGCAACCCATCTCCACCATCATGATATGAGAAGTGGAAGATGGCTCGACAAAGACCAAATAGAGACTACACTTCAGATGCCTCAAGATTAGTTGCTGAGAAAATTGTAACTAGGATTTGTTATGCGTGTGTTATGTGTCATTTAAATTGCTTTGGTAATTAATAATGTATATCTTATCATGTTGTGTAGGATTTGTTGGTTATGTCGGTCTGTGAAGGTTCCTTTGTTCTAGAACCATGATATGATATATTAGTAGAAGTAATCAGAACAAAAGAGCATATTGGGTGTGTCTCTGGTTATGGAGATGGCATCGGCCTGAGAGTGTGGTTTGATACATCTAGAAAAAACATCATACATGTGCAAAAAAGAAACAATTGTAGATTTTAAGAGGAAGTTGAAAAGTCAAAATAAATATTTTGAAGACGTGTTAGCAGCGGAAAGTTGCAGGAAATACATGGAAGAGTTATATGCGGTATGTGAGAATATTGTGATATCTTTAATATATGATATGTATTGTGTTGATTATATTTTGTGTTCTTGTTATTTTTACTCTTCCATTTGCTGATATCAGAAATATATGATATATATTATGTTAATATCTGAAATATAAAGAAGCACTGGAACCGTACCACAATGTACACATGAAGATGTTGATGATCAATTGCCTGCAAAAATTGTTGTACATGGTGCAAGCACAAAAGGAAATTCTTCAGCCACCCCTACCGATAATAATATCAATAACGAATTATTGGCTCCTTCTGAACAATCATATACCAAAATGTTATGTCACCGTATCTACAAGACATAACTAATTCCTCTGGAGCTACAACATGATCGAGAGTTAGATTGTTTCTATCTCGATCATAAAGATATAAAAGATATGATCATTGGAAAATGGTGTCTGGACATATGGTTACTACAGGTTCGGTGCACGTAAGTATATAGAATTGAATATCTCATTATGGTATATTCATCGTTTTGTATAGAACTAATTCGTCACTTATTTTTTGAATTTTGTTTAATCATTTAGGTACATTCACCATGTTTGTATAGAATTAAATAAATCAGATATTTATGAATTCTTGGATCCAATTGGTATTCTATTTACAAATAATTCTGCAAAAATGATTGAAGAATACATAACATTATGGTTAGATGAAAAAAAGAGTGTTGCTTAGCACCATTTCTCCATAAGTGAGTAATTTTAAATTTGTGGTTTCTCTATTATATATAGTTAGTTTCCATGTTTAACCAAATACTAATTATATATGTTATGTTTTTATCCCGTGAATATTTTCAATTGATCATCGTAGCTCTTCGGACGAATTTGGTAACTACACCGTGTTTCTTACACCATCCACTTGAACCTAAGATGAAACAAATTATTACTAGGTAACTTTATGTTTATGAGACTTTTAGTAATATTTTCTTTGATTTTCTAATTAGTTTAGCATGCAATATTTTTAAATCATTTTTAATACAGGATTGTTGAGCGACATTATTATATGAAAAATTCTAAAAAAAAGCTCCCATTCTGTGAGCCCAAGGTAAGTGGATTACTTGTGAAATATATATATATATATATATATATATATATATATATATATATATATATATATATATATATATATTATATATATTATATTATATATATATATATATATATATATATATATATATATATATATATATATATATATATATATATATATATATATATATATATATATATATATTATATATATATATATAATCATGAAATGTGTAAATTTGTAGACGAGGAGACAATAAAAGTGATACAAGTGTGAGTATTATATAATGAAACACATGTTAAACATTGTGTCTGCCAACATTGTTGATTCTTGGGATCAAGTATATATTATGTCACGAAATATTTACAATAACATATTCTTAGCTTAAGTATGTTATTATATTTCAAACCATGTGATATAGAAGTTTCTTCATAGTTTTTTATAGACGTTTAACGATTGGACACCTTTCTCCCCCGATGACTAAAACGACATCCGTTAATATTGAGCATTTATTTTCAAAGCGCTACTTGAAAAGGATGCTAATGTATGACTTTGGTTTGATGTTTGTAAATATATGATTTTGGCTTAATTTGATGTTTTTAATATATGACAATGGTACATATATAATTTTGTTTGTAAATAATATTTTTGGCCTTTGATGTAAAATATATTTAGATAATATATGTATAAAATACAGGTACAAACAAAATATAGGTTTGTAATATATGGAAAAATAAAATAAAATAAAAATAAATAAAGTATTTCATCATGATTATTTATAATAACCGTTTAATAGGTAGTGCGTCAATTAATTAGATATCAGAACTTCAATGAATTTCGAACCCATGACCATTATATATATTGCACAGCGATTATTTATTCTAATTGTTGTAGTATATAGCGTCAATGGTGGAAAATAACATATATACAACCAAATCCTACCTAACAATGGTTGATCAACCGTGACTGTATCCCTTTTTCCAACTGTTATGAAATGAGTTTTCAGTAGTAGTGAGTATGAATATTAGAATCTATACAAAGAAAATGAAAGAAATCATATGAAGAACATGATTATCTTTTAGAAGAAGAAGAAGAAGAAGAAAGATAAAGAAGAAACAGTGTTGAACTTGACTATCTTTTAGTATGAAGAAGAAGAAAGACGAGTTATGTGGAAGAAGAAGAAAGTTTTTTTTGTTCAAAATATATGTGAAACATTTATATTGTTCTAAATATTTGTCCAACATAGGTTTATTGTTCTTATTGTTGTTAAGATGAGAATATAGATTTTTATATTGTTGTTTTTGTTGAGATAAGTAAAGGGTGTTTAAGTTATTTTTGAGGTGTGTTGCTGTTTTGTTAAGGTATTTTTTTTATTGAAGATGTTTTTGTTAAGGTATGTTGATGTTTTTGTTGAGGTATGTTGTTATTTTTTAAAGGTAAGTTGTTGTTTTTGTTGATAAATATTGTCGTTTGTGTTATTGTAGATGTTTATTATTAGATATATTAATGTTTTTATTAAGGTATGTTGTTGTTTTGTTAAGGTAAGTATTTATTTTTGTTGATAAATATTGTTGTTTGTGTTATTTTAGAGGTTTTATTGAAGTATATTGATGTTTTTGTTGAGGTGTTTAGTTAAGTTTTGAGAAATATTTGGTCATAAATGGAAGTAGGAAGAGTAGAGGCAGACAACAGCAATGAACACTTTATAACATCAATAGCTTTGCTTATGAGAAAGGTTGAAAACATTGTGAAGGCTAATTGGTATAAAAAAGAAAAGAAGTTGAAATTTTTATAATTGGTGCAAGTTTTCTTTGGAGGTGTTAAGATAATCCCATGGTTGTAATTGCTAAATCTGGTAAATCTTGTAATGATATTAAAGTGAATTTTGTTGTAATTGGATTAGAGTGCTCCTAGTACTCCTAATCATTATACTCTTTGATTATAAAAAAACATTGGTGTTTTGGTTTAGTGATAATAATGATAGTATTTATGACCGATTGTTAAATAATTAACATCTTCATGTATAATAGGCAACCAAATATTCTATAGTAAAATATTCTACATCACAGTTTTTTAGGAATGAAAAATCATACCATTGTCGTGAAAACAAGAAATGGCATAAAGAATAGATTTCTCTTAATCAGCTATTTTATCCTATGTGTTGTTTGTTTCCATATGTTGTGTGTGTGAAATATAGGGATCGCAGGAAAAAGAAAATAAAAGGCCAGCAAATGTATAATAGGTCAAAACACATCAAATTATGTGATGTATATCTATGCTAAGAATATTCAATATTATAAAGACTATAGAATATTGCACCCTTAGCGATTCCACCGTCTTCATTGGAATCACCGCCACTTGGTGTCACTATCTTTTTTTCTATCCATTTCTCTATTGTTGCATCAATGTTATCTTCATTAAAACCCTAATCATTTCCTATTTACTTCCCTTTTTCTCTTTTTCATTTTTCACTTCCCCTTATTAAAAAACTGATTTGATAATAGATAAATTAGTATATATTTTAGGGATGGCCACGAGCACGAGCTCGCATGATATGAGTTCAAGACACCATAATTTTAACGGTATCAAAATTATTATTTTTTATTTTTATATATAATAAAAGAGAATTTTCTATTTTGAAAATATTTGTTAGAATTTTTTTTCAAAAATACTAACTAACAAAATTATAGCGATACTACAAAGTCAAAATTAATAAATAAATGTAGTTTTCTTTAAATAAAATTTAGAGTAGAATAAAATCAATTAATTCTCCTAAAATATAATCAATTAATATATTCATAATTTTAGCAACTAAAGAGTCTAATCGGGACACTAAAATTAAAATAATGATATAAGAAATATTAATCATTGAAAAGTCAAATTTCAAATTCTTTATTAAGACTCAAAAGACACATATCGTTACACTAATTTATTAAGGATTTAATTGAAATACATTGACATTGTAAATGACTTTTACATCGTCAGTTAATCCTAGACGTTGGATATTGAAATAAATTTGACTTTTATTTTAAAAACCTATTAAATAATGCAAACGGGTGATGGTGATGAATCGACAGTGTAAATTTTTTTACACTGACAGTACATAATAATAATCTCACTTATTAATTTGTGTTCTTTTTAATTCTCAAATCTCAATCTAATTATAATATCTCCATCTCTCTGGAAAAGCAAAAATGCCAACAGCCAATTCAACAAGAAAATTAAAAAAGCATAAGTGTCTACTGTAAGTGTCAAATAATCAATGAATCAAAAAATTATATATATATATATATATATATATATATATATATATATATATATATATATATATATATATATATATATATATATATATATATATATATATATATATATATATATATATATGGTTATTATTTATTAATCAAAAATCAAAATATTTCTTTTATAAGATGTTAATTTTTATGTTGATTTTCACTTTTAAGGATCAAGTTTGATTTGGTGTTCAAAGACTTTTGGAATAAATTGATCAGAATTTAAGTTGAAGGTTAAAAATCAACATCAGATACTATTGTTTCATCTCTTTGATTGCTTGAAATGTTGCCTAGAAAACAATTGACTGGTCATCTAAAACGAAAAAGAAAAAAACTAATTGAAATTGATAATAAATCTCAAAAGGGTGTTATTCATAATTTTTTGGAAAACACCCTACAATTTCTATTTCAAATGATACAAATCTAGGTAATTTGAACCTTGAAGCTGATAGTTTAGAGAATGAACAACTAAATAAGATTGTTGAAGAGCAAAATATTTTGGTTGAAAACAATGAAAATGAAGATGATGATGAAGCTGGAATTTTTGACGATGAAGATTATAATAATGAAAATGAACATATCCCCGTTTTTGTTAGTGAACAACCTAACGAGTCTATTCTATTGGACATTTATGATCCAAGAACATGGAATAACCTTAACAATGACTTAAGAAATGAATTACTAAAAAATTATCCTAAAAGAGATGTGTCAATTGTGAATGGTCCTAAAGATACTTCTGGTAGGCATTTCTCATCATCATGTTATATTCGTTATTGTTCTAATGGAGAAGAGCGAGATATGAATTGGCTTGTTTATTCCAAATAATTAGATATAGTTTTTAATTTTTGCTGTAAGTTATTTGGTACAAGTTGTAGAATGAATCGCTTAGCAAATGAAAGTTTTAATGATTTGAAACATATTTATGAAAGGCTTAAAGAACATGAATCAAGCGATGCACACATGTCTTTCATGAGTAAATGGATTTACTTACAAATTAACAATTGATAAACATCTTCAAGAGCTTATAAGAAATGAAAACAGGCATCAGAAGGATGGCTTACTGAGGATAACTTCTGTTACTAGATATCTAAATGAGCAAAATTTAGCATTTCGTGAAAAAAAAAAGTGAGAGGATTAACGTGGAAAACAATGGAAACTTTATTTCTCTTGTTGAAATGATTACTGGATGGGATCCTGTCATGCAAAAACATTTTGAACGTATTAAGAATAATGAAATTCATTATCATTATCTTAGTCATAAGATTCAAAATGAATTGATTAACATGTTATGTAATGAAGTCAAAAGTGCAATAGTAAAAAAACCAAAGAAACAAAATATTTTTCTGTGATTCTTGATTGTACTCCTGATGTAAGTCGTCGAGAACAAATGACTTTCATTATACGTTATGTGGATGTTTCTACAAGTCAAATGAAAATTGAAGAGTTTTTTTGTAGAATTTTAGAAAGTCTATGACACAACAGGTCAATGATTGTTTGAGGAATTACAAAATATATTAGAAACTCTTGGTCTAGATATTAATAATGTGAGGGGACAAGGATACAATAATGGATCAAACATGAAAGGTAAACATCAAGGTGTACAAAGAAAATTATTAGATGTTAACCCTAGAGCATTATACCTACCATGTAGTTGTCATGGTCTTAACTTGACACTTTGTGATATTGCAAATTCTTGTACTAAAGCTAAAGATATTTTTGGAGTGTTACAACATATTTACACTGCATTTTCTCATTCGACAAAATATTGAAAAGTTCTTAGAGACAATGTGAGAGGTTTAACTATTAAACCATTGTCACAAACACGTTGGAAAAGTCATGTGAATAGTATATATGCAATTAAATCTTAAACTTCAGATGTAAGATAAGCACTACTTAAACTAGCTGAACACGATAATGATCTCAAAATTAAGAGTGAAGTCGAATCTTTAGCAACTCATAGAATTGTAAACTTTGAATTTTTAGTAGCTATGATTATTTGGTTTGAATTGTTAACTGTTGTTAATGAAATTAACAAAAGTTTGCACAAAAAAAAGACATGCGTATTGATGTGGGTATAGAACTAGTAAAAGGTTTGATCAAGTATTTGAAAAAATTTAGAGAATCTGGATTTGTAAATGCTAAGGCTAGTGCTGAAAAGATTGGGAATGAAATAGAGATTGAATGTGTGTTTATTAAAAAACGTCAAGTTCGTAGAAAACAACACTATGATGAAAATTCATCTCAACCCACACAACTGAATATTGAGTCTGCTGAAGAGTCTTTTCGAAATCACTATTTCTTATATATTGTAGATCAAACAATTGACTCATTTGATAGAAGATTTAAGTAGTATAACACGTACGAAAATATTTTTGGATTCTTGTTTAGTATTGAAAGGCTTAGATCATTATCGGATAAGGACTTGAAAGTATGTTGTAAATATCTTGAAACTTGTTTAAAACATGACGATTCTCTTGATCTTGATGGTAAAATTTTGTTTGAAGAATTGAAAGTTATTAGAGAAGTTTTAACAGTTGAATCAAAACCAAGCCATATGATATTGAGTTCTTTAAAGACTTTTAATTATTTTCCTAACGCATAAATAACTTATAGAATAATATTGACTATTCGTATCATTGTTGAATCTGCTGAGAGAAGTTTTCTAAATTAAAATTATTAAAATCTTATTTGAGATCAACTATGTCACAAGATAGATTAAATAGTCTTACGTTCATTTCAATTGAAAATGATTTTTTGAAGATTTTTGATTATGAAGGAATTATTAATGATTTTGCAACAAAAAATGTAAAGTGGATGATATTTAAATAATTTAAAGATTTGATCAATTTTTTTATAGGAAAAAAGATCATATCAAGAAGAAGAATAAGTGTCTTTATAGTGGTTTGTGTTTTGATGTAGTATAAACATTGATTCAAAGATCCATACTTATATTCTTTTTGCACAATGTCAAATAAAAATATGTTTTTTTATCCAATTATTTCTTTATCCTTATGTATTTATTGTTAAAAAAATTATCGGAACATCACTCTTTTGATTCGTCCAAGACATCCAAATTTAAAGGATCGACCCTGATATATATATATATATATATATATATATATATATATATATATATATATATATATATATATATATATATATATATATATATATATATATATATATATATATATATATATATATATATATATATATATATATATATATATATATATATATATATATATTGAAATCAAAGACAAAATTTGAATATATTAAAAATTTATACCAAAAAGGTCAACCCCTTTAACTCATGGCATAAAAGATACTTTATAAGCATCTTGAATTATACACAAAAAGGAATCGGAATTGATAAATTATTCTAAAATTAGTGCACACTAAAATATGGAAAATGAATTACATAACCATTAATCAAAACAATAATATCATATATACTCAACGAGAAAGAGAAAAAGAAAAAGGAAAAGGAAATGACACATTATCACATATATTTATTGTTATATATAAGTCCACCCGAGTTGTTTGCAATTTTGTATTTGATCAATTATTTGGTTATAAATAAAAAAATTAATTTTGACATCTTATAAAAATATATATATTAGTAAAAATCAACATATAATCAAAAGCAAAATCGTAACTTTTTAAAAAATTATATTCTAAAAATAATTTTTATGAAAATTTATTTAAAATAGCTTAAAAAATAAGTGGGCTTTTAAAATGTTAAGATAATGAAATACTTAAAATACAATTTTAGAACACGTATTCAAACCAAATTTTTACTTAAAACTTGCATTAAAAAATTATTTACAATTTTTTAAAACCAAATATATAACACTAAAAAAATCACTTTTACAAAAAGTTAAAACAATCAGACCATATTATAATAAAACATTTTATCTATATTAATAAATATTTTGGACTTGCAAGCTTTCTTACATAAAATTTAATTGAAATATACTTATAATAAAAAATAACTTTACACTGTTAATTAATCTGAGATGTTGGATATTATAAAGAATTTGACTTTTTTTATCATCTATAAAATAATACAAACAAAATGATGGTGATCAACGTAAAACTTTTTATGTGCATATTAATTAATCTCTATTACAAATTATAGACAATTTGACAGCAATTTTAGTAACTGCCATCCAAAGAGAAAAAAAGTAAAATTATGGTACATGCCTAAAACAAGGAGATTCACCTCAAAAACAAAATTAATTGGGTTTATTTGAATATTAAATGCAAAGCTTAACGAGACCCATTATAATATAATGGTGAAAAAGTTGGGATTAAAGGTTGGTAAAAAAAATTAAAAATAGAAACTGAAACCAACAACAGAGAGATACTACATTTCATTTTTTAATCTCGAATTGCTTGGGTTTCATGGAAGAGGGGTGAGTGGCATAACTTGAGGTTTCCATTTTGAAATTTTAAATTGCCAATAGCAGTTTGGATCCCTAAGGAAGGTAGATCAAAATCCCAAAATTAAGATGAAAGGCAAAAAGAAATGCATAAAACTCGATTTCGTGAGAGGGAAAACTGGTTTGGGTTTGAGGGGATAATCACTTTTGGGTGATTGAAGAATTTAGGTTGCCTCTATGAATGATATTGATATTGCTTTTTCTCCTATATTATTAGTTTCAACAATGAATAACATAAATATCCATAGTAATAAAACATAAAAACTTAATTTTTTTATAAATTATATCTTTTAAAAATACTTTTCGCGAGAAATTAATCAAATTATATCTTTCTAAAATATTTTCTATGAGATATTAAACAAATCTATATCTTTTAAAAATAATTTTAATGAAAAATTAATCAAATTATATATTTAAAACATATATAAAGCTAAAAAGTTGGTGCTTATACATAATAAATGATTAAAACCTAAAACGATTAAACTCGTGAATAAAAAATAACATAAACAAGTAAGTTTTATAAAATACATGTAGAAATTGGATTTTAAAGAATATAAAGTTTTAAAAACATAAACATTTTAGGTTAGGGAGTCAAGGACCGATTTATAGAAAAACTAGTAGATTGATTGCGTAATAGTCAATTTAATAAAATTAAATTAAATGATTTTGTATTGATTACAAGTAGGTTAGGAAGAAAATTAACTTCAGAAAATTAAATGTATTTACAAAATTGTCACCGTGTCTTTCGTTGAATTGGATAATTAGTTAATCGGTTTAAAAACCTTATCAAAAAACTGTTTTTGTATTGAAATTAAAGGAAATGCACTGCCATTGTAAATTAGTTTTACATCATCATTCAATAGAATTATAATATTTTGTCACTTAAAATTATATGTGTCATTTGGCGAGATACACGTCCATGATTGATCGACAGAGTAAAAATATTTTAAACTGTCAATGCATATTCTTTTTTCTCTTTTTGTATTAGTGAAATGTATTTGTGCCATTTTATATTTGTTGTAAAGAATTTACTTTTGTATATATAAAATACTCTTGATTTACTATCTTGTAAAAAACAAATATAGAATTTAATTGATATACACTGGCAGTGTAAAGATTTTTTACACTGTCAGTTAATCACAACCATTGATTTATTTAAAATATTTGATTTTTATTTTAACCACTTAAAAAGTAATACAAACGGATGATTGTGATGCATTGACAGTGTAAATTTTTTTACACTGACAGTACATAACAATTAATCTCAACAAATATATATATATATATATATATATATATATATATAATATATAATATATATATATATATATATATATATATATATATATATATAAAAATATAAGTTAAAATAAAAATGATGTAATATTTAAGTAATTTATATTAATAAAAAACATTGTTTTCTCCTAAGTTGTAACTCATAAATTCAGTAAATGCTTACATATCACGTCATACACTGCAACAAATTAAGAGGGAAAGGAGCGTGCGCTTTCCAATTTTTAAAATGTAAAAATATTACTAATGAGAATCGAATTCATGATCAATACAACCTTCTCCTCGAGTAAGATATAATTGGAGGAAAAAAGGGGATCGCTTTCCATGACACCTTCTTTACCTCACCCAACAAACATAGATAAAATTCCTTTTTTTAGCATAGGTAAGATCACTTTTCATTGTAGTTCTAACTCTTAAGAAATGCACACACACTTTTCACTATTAAGAAAAATACTTATAATCACAGTGTGATTGAATGTGAGTTATTTACAACCACGGTCCAATACCCATGATAAAAAACTAGAAAGCGTGTTACCTATAACCATGATTGTTTAAATACCCATGGTGAAAAGTCTGTCAGTATTTTTTATTTTTGTCACATGTTTTACCTGACTACATTGATAACTTTCATCACAATATATAATATTAAATATTTTTAACACAACAACAACAAGTACAACAAAAACAACAAAAATAATAACAAGAACAAAAGAAAAACAACAATAACAATAACAACAACAAGAACAACAAAAACAAGAACAAAAAAATAACAAGAACAATTACATCGACAAGAACAACTATAAGAACAACAATAACAACAACAAGAACAACAATGAGAACAACAACAACAACAGAAACAACAACAACAATAACAACAACAACAATAACAACAACAACAATAACAACAACAATGAGAACAACAACAACAAGAACAATAACAATAACAACAACAACAACAACAACAACAACGACAACAACAACCACAAGAACAATAACAATAACAACAAAGACGCCGAAAACAACAACAAAAATAACAAGAACAACAACAAGAACAAGAAAAAGAACAACAAGAACAACAACAAAATAAATAAATAGAATTGTTAAACAAGAACATTTTACCTGACACAACAATAAAAACTAACATTGTCAAATTGAATTCATGTTTTTCATGCCTCGTTCAATTTTGAGAAGAAATGAAGTAGTTCATAAACTCGTTAATGGAAGAAATATTTTTGAGTTTGGTTTATAGAAGAAATGATGTTTTCAAGTTTGATTTAGTGGATGAAATGTTTTGTAAATGGAAGAAGTTTGGAGGCAGAAGATGAAGTTTTTCTAAGTACATCTTGGACAAAAGTGAATGAATTACGAGTGTTATATATATATATATATATATATATATTTTAAAAGAAGGCACCACTATTCACCACGGTTGGAATTTCAACCATGGTGAAAAATGGCTTAAAAATAAGTTTAAAAAAAAGAAATGTTGGTCCTGAGATTAAAACTCATGACCAGACGCCACTTTTCACCACTGTTGGAATTTCAAACATGGTGAAAAGTGGTTTAAATATAAGTAAAAAACCAAAAATGTTGGTACCGAGATTTGATTCCATGACCAGACACCACTTTTCACGACGGTTGGAATTCCAACTGTGGTTAAAACTGACGCTTCCTAGTGAAACAGGGCCCAGTCTTAAGCATGTTCCTAGTGTTTTAGTGAATATTTTAGTAAATGCATTAGTGATAATTTTATGACTAATGAAGGAATTATGAACATAATTAACTTATATGGCATGCTTCACAATACGAAATATGTGAAAAGAGCTATTAGGTCATTGTGGATGTAACACCTCAAATTCGATTAATTTAATGAACTGAATTATTTATAATTTTTATTTAATTATTTGATATTTAGTGTGCCTTTAAATAAAATTTTGTGACTATATGTGTTGTTTGGTGTATTAGTAAAGGCAGTGTGTGGTTAGGATGTATGAGTTTGGTAGAATAATTTAGAAAATATTTATAATAATTAGCATTTTAACTAATATTAGAAATAAATTGAGAAAAATTGGCAAATAGGAGGAATTAGGTCAAATGTGTGATTTGAGGGAAATATGTGGAAAGAGGATCTCAATATGAGTGTATTAAATCATAGGGTAGAGAAGAGAGGTCCTTGCTCTCATTAGGGTTCCATGATTTTCTATGATGAATTGTTGTTGTGTTAGAAATCTGAAATTTGATTATTGATTATGTTTATGAATGTGGTTCTATGACCAAAATTATGTTTCAATTATCATGAATATGCATGTTTAAAATTATGTCATTGATGAATATTTGAGTGCTTGAATTTTATACATGATTGTTGAAGAAATTATTCATGAAATTGTTGATGAATTGCTATGAATCATGATGAATATAAGTTTGTAATATAGTGATGGTTGTGATAAAATGTTTCTCCTATTAAATTTGTATTCTGGTTTATTTGATTTTGGAAAAATTTGTTGGACTCATGTAGGGATGTTTGGGGATGATGGGGATGATAAACTATAGAGAAAACTGAGTTTTCTGGAAAAATTCATGATGACAATCAATTGACATCAGATGATAATCGATTGTAGTCTTTTATTTTTGAATTTTTTTCTTATGACAATCGATTGTAGCTGTGTATTTTTGGAAAAAATTCATATGACAAAAGATTATAGGAGGGGATCAGTCGATTAATTGTCTGAGTAAGAGCTATTGTGTTTTCTTCCTTGCATGTTTCTGATTCTGTTTGTATATTTAGCTTACACATTTTATCCACCATAGCCTTAGGAATATGGATATATAGGCTCATGTTTGGCTTACACATATGATTACTACTGAATAATTTGTCGGCTTGAGCTATTTGTTTTCTTTCTGCTTGTGTAGTTTTTAGCCATGGCCCAAGAGGGTTAACTTCTGTATCCCATGAGTATGTGCCTTAGTTATTTTGCAAAATTCCTCACTATGGCCCATGATACCATTTTAAAAATAGAAAAGTGGTTGTTTTTCGTATCGAATATCAATCTAGGTGATGACGTTACTTTTGCTTCCGATGTGCATTCCTGGAATAATGGATTTGGTGATGTTTAGGTTTATTTTAACCTTCAGAATGGCGTTTCAGTCAGGCATATGTATAGACCAACTTCCGTAGCCTCCCATATTTCCCCCCAGTTTTTGACCCATTTGATTAGTGTTTGCATTTAGTGGGAGACCCCACAATTGAACCCATGTAGAGGCTTTTTGGAAATCAGCTTGCCAAAGTTGGAGATGCCATACCATTCTTGTAATATTAACCAAGAATTTCTAAAAAACCATGGGTTCCCTCTCAAGATACGTTTATGGTCCTCAAACTTTTCCATAGAATTAGAAATTTGGAAGGTTCCACTTCCTTAACCATCAGGTTTTTGAGGTTACACCAAATGTTGACTAGGGTTGTTTGTAAGGATACTCTGCATATTGGTTTTTCAGTAGAAATTTTTCCCAACAAGTTGATCTTTCTTTGTGCCAGGATTTGCTTGAATTTCTTCCTCTTCATAGAGGAAAAATTCAGGATCTGTCATGTTTTTCTGATTTCGGTAACAAAATCTTTTTTGTTCAGAGATTTTCAATTGTGGTTGTTTCTTGGTCCACTTAGTGATGCATATCTGATTTTGCTGTTCCATAGTGATTTGATTTTCTATGCTATTCGATACATTTTGCCTATCTGATGTGGATTTGTTGTCAAGTATCACGATCCTATTTGTTTCTGAGCTAGTTCAATGTGCTCCATGAATGCACAGAGCAGAAAGTGAAAGATGGCAAAAGAAATCCGAAAACAGAGCCAAAACGAAAGACGCAAGATCCAAGAAACAACAAGGCCAAGAAAGCAAGAAAAAAACGAGAACAAAAGAGAAGAATGAAAAGAAAGAAGAGATAGGCAAGAAACACTAGGGAAAAGGGGGTTAGGGATAAAAGTCCACTAAATTAGGCCCAATCTTAAGAATGTTCCTAGTCTTTTAATGAATAATTTAGTAAATGCATTAGTGATAATTTAGTGACAAATGAAGGAATTATGAGCATAATTAACTTATGTGGCATGCTTCACAATATGAAATATGTGGAAAAGGTTGTTAGGTCATTGTGGATGTAATACCCCAAATTCATTAATTTATTTAATTTAATTATTTATAATTTTTATTTAATTATTTGGTGTTTGGTGTGCCTTTAAATAAAATTATGTGACTATATCTATTGTTGGGGTGTATTGGTAATGGCAGTGTGTGGTTGGAATCTAGGAGCTTGGTAGAATAATTTAGAAAATATTTAGAATAATTATCATTTTAATTAATATTAGAAATAAATTGATAAAAATTGGTAAATTGGAGGAATTAGGCCAAATGTGTGATTTGAGGGAAGTATGTGGCAAGAGGAGAAAAGATGGAAATTAGTTTGACAATAAGAATAATTAGGCAAGAATAATTATAATATTATATATTCTAGAAGTTGGAGAAAATTAGGTTTTTAGTAAACCTTTTGTCAGAACGTGAAAACAAGGAGGCGTAGAGAAAATAAGAAAATTTGGAAGCAAAGCTAGATTTTGAAGGGATAATCCATATGAGATGCTTGATTTTCCATTGTTGCTAGATATCTATGGTAAGGGAGGAGAAATGGCTAAATATGAGTGTATTGCACGATGGGGTAGAGAAGAGAGGTCCTTGCTCTCATTAGGGTTCCATGATTTGCTCTTGTGAATTGTTTGTGTTAGAATTCTGGAATTTGATGATTGATTATGTTCATGAATGTGTTTCTATGACCGATATAATGTTTGAATTATCATGAATATGCGTGTATAAATTTTTTCCGCTGATGAATATTTTTAGACGATAGGCTTAGATCTAGAGGGGGAGGGGGTGAATAGATACTGTCATACGGTGAACTGACTTGGGGTATTTTGCTTTTTATCGCAATGTCGCGGATAGCAAGAGTCGCCACCGACTTTTCTTTTATCCAATAAGGAAAGGTGGAAAAGAACAGGAAAGACCTCAATAGATTTTGGGTTCGGGAGGTACATTATACAAAGGGAAGGTATTAGCACCCTTTGTATCCATGGTTATCCATGGGCTCTTAATTGCTGGATCACTTATATTTTTGTCTGAAAAGTGTTCGTGAATTGTTTTAAAAAATGTTTCGAAAAGAGAGTTTAACTTTGTAATGATTCTCGTATGAATGTATACAAAGTATTTATCTCGTTTGATTTTGAAAACGGTTTAGAAAAATGTAACTTGGTAATGATTCTAGTATGAATGTATACCAAGTGGTGATTTTCTAGGATTTGCAAAGTGTGAGGGGTGGGAAATGTTTTAGGTTATGATCCAGCAATTGAGAGTTATACCTTCCTAAGGTCGTTATGAACGTTTCCTATCCTTATGAGGGTAAAACTGTCCTTACTATTGAGAAGTAAGTAATTTTACCCTTTGGATGTTTAAGGGTCATCGATAGGTCATTGAAGGCAACAGTTGTAAGGATACCTTAGCATTCGAAGGGACGATCATCATTTAACCGTAGGCTACACCGAAGGGTCATCGAGGGACGAAATCATATATTCGAAGGCAACATCCGAGGGACTATGATTTATTTTATGATGATTTAATCGAAGGGCCATTGCTAAGTGTATCCCCACATTCGCGGGACATGACCGTAATACCGTAATATCGTAGGGCAACAAAGAGAGGTCCAAAATCACATGTTTAAAGGTCATATTTTAAAGTCAATTAGGTGATTAGGATGAATCTCCACATTAAAATCAATACATTAAAATTAATACATTAAAATTAATACATTAAAATTAATTAGGCAATTTAGGGTGGATCTTCATAAAATTAATACATTAAAATCAATTGAATAATTCAGATTGAATCTCCATAAGGGTATCCCACCCATAAGGTGGAATGCCCAGCCGGCCATTTCCTTGGAAACATGTAAACCTTTACACAATTCAACACACGGATTAGAGCATCGAGGTAAAATATAATTGAAAGTTGCACCATAAAATAAACACAACAATCATGAACTCAAACCAAATGATGCAGAATTATAATAACATAAGATAGAACAGCCAAAAAAAGTGAAACAGCCGCTGTTCCATTCGCCCCTGCTTCGCCTAGCGAAGGCCTAGCGAGTACTCGCTACTGGCTCGCTTAGCGATGTGCTAGCGAGCGCTGCTGGTTTTTGAATATGATATCAGTAAAATCTCAACCAATTTTATGCCTTATGGATCTCATTACTGCAATTATACGATTAATCATTTAAGGTATGCATGGTATATACTAAAGTTCACATGCCAAGCTTAAGGTATTTCATAAATCTAAGCATAAAGTCATATGCAAATTAAGAATATGAAACAATGATAGCAATATAAACCTGTTAGCAGCTGAGTTGTGACTTCGAATCGGCAAATCGGATTGAATTGGGCGGAAGTGACCTTGTTGCCGCCGGCTTTCCCTTCAGGGTTTCCTTTAGGGTTTTCCGTCTGTGAGCGCTAGGGTTTGCTTGCTAGGGTTCTCCTTTCGTCCTTTTTCGTTCTCCTTTTCATTACGGAAGTGCTGGTATTTATAATGCTCTTTTTTGTGACCTAATGGGCTCAGAATGAAGCCCGAAATTTTCTGTTGTCTGTCAGCTTCGCTAGGCGAGCGTGTAGCGAACGCGTAGCGAACGTTCGCTAGGCGAGCGTGTAGCGAACGTGTAGCGAACAGGACAGTTTGGGCCATTTCCTGGATTGGGCCATTCGTGAGCTGGGCCTTCGTTCCTTTAAGATCAGTGTCATAAAAATGAGTCGGAGTGCCCTGAAAAATGTCTTAAAATATTAATGGGCAAATTTTGGGGTATGACAGATACCAAGTTAAAACTTTGACAAAAAAATAGTTTTGAAACATTTATGACGCGGAAGCAAGTTAAAATATCCCAGATAACCGAACCCCTTATCAAAAAGCTCGAATATGCGGAGTAGTGACAACGGTATGATAATGATTCACAAATCAATCAAACACAACTAATCACAACTAATTGAATGCAAAGCGATAGAGAAAGTCTAATTCCAATGATAATTCACACAAAAAATCAATTGAAGGAAATTTTCGAACACCTAGTGTGCAATCGATTTTGTTTGAAATTTTATGTGTTATTGTTGATCTTAAAACCTAATCAAAACCTAAGAAGTTGTGGTCAAATCAACAACACAAATTTCAAAATGTGTTTAAAATATTATCCAAAAAATTTGATCACACGATCAATGAAATTGACAATTTGCAAACCGAAAATAAAAGAGAGAGAGAGAGAGAGAGAGAGAGAGAGAGAGAGAGTACACAAGGATTTATTTAGGCAGTTCCCCAATCAACCTTACTATGGGTACGTCTCCACTCAATTCAAATTCGAATTGAGATAGTGTAATATATCTTACTTTGAAAATTTATGAATACAAGAGAGATGTAGCAATCCAACGCAACAAATCCTAAGTTTGATGTTGATTCTGACACTTTCTATTCCCTTAATCAAAGCTTGATAAAGTAACCAATAACGCCACCTTGATTCATTGTCTCAGGCTACTTATTTGCAAGAAACCCCTTATTCTTCAAAGATTTCACTCGGTCAAATCTCAAATGCTCACTTGTTGAAACCCAAGATTTACCAATGTGATCCACCGTCCCACGCTACTCCTTTGCAAGAATCTACCGCTCTTTCAAAGACTTCACTCTTTCGGATCCATATTTCCTAATCTTGTCCAAAACCTTCAAACCCTAAAAGATCTTGAAGGAAACCCCATCTCGGTTTTCTGATTTCAAACCCTCAAAGTTCTTAACCCAATTTAAAGTACAACAAACCTAAATTGGACATTATCAACCCTAATCTAGATGGAACCCAATCAAAAAATGATTATGTGTATTTTGATTGTGTGTATGCATAGAAAATGGTTGAAGATGATGTTATTAGTTTGAAATCCTAGTTTCGTATAGGTTTTACTCTCTAGAAACCTTACTTGAAAAAGATGCATGTACCAATATATATATATATATATATATATATATATATATATATATATATATATATATATATATAATATATATATATATATAATATATATATATTATATATATATATATATATATAATATATATATATATATCTTACAAGTCATGTGTCAACCTATACATGTTATGTGCCGACCCGTAAAGGAGGCACATGGAACAGATCTTACAGGCTTTAAAACTGCAGCACATGAGCCAACCTGTATATCGTATGTGTCGACCTGTAGAAAAACATTTCTTCTATAGGTCGACCTATGATGCGTATGTGTTGACCTGTAGACATTTTCTCACATAAAAGTGAATTTTTAATGCATAAAATCCTTTCTTGATGCATGAATCCATTCTAAACCATTTCCAAACATGTTTTCATGCTTCCTAATGCTAATATGCACAACTAGACTCAGATGATACAGCGCAATGTACATAAACGCTAAAGTATCCTAGTGTTTACATCATACAAAACACATCTAATGGAAAGTTGCACTCACAAGTATTTGAGTGCTTGAATTGTGTACATGATTGTTGACGAAATTGTTCATGAAGTTATTCATGAATTGCAATGAATCACGATGAATGTAAGTTTGTAATATGTTGATGGTTGTGATAAAAAGTTTGTATTGTTAAACTCGTATTCTGGTTTATTTGATTTTGGAAAAAAATTGGAGTCATGTAGGGAGGTTTGGGGATGATGGAATGATGAGCGTATAGACAAAACTGAGTTTTCCTTGAAAAATTCATGATGACAATCGATTGACATCAGATGACAATTGATTGCAGGATTTTAGTCTGGGAAACTTTTCCTATGACAATCAATTGACATTAGATGACAACTGATTCTAGCTGTGTATTTTTGGAAAAAACTTATATGATAATCGATTGCATGAGGGAGTCAGTCGATTAATTGTTTGAGAAAGAGCTATTGTGTTGTCTTTGTAACACCCTAAAC
Source organism: Lathyrus oleraceus (assembly GCF_024323335.1). Classification (NCBI taxonomy): domain Eukaryota; kingdom Viridiplantae; phylum Streptophyta; class Magnoliopsida; order Fabales; family Fabaceae; genus Lathyrus; species Lathyrus oleraceus. Next base: position 174,027,981 of record NC_066580.1, on the reverse strand, counting down.
CCCACACATAATTTATCGCATAAATTAAATATAAAATAAAACCACATAGGGTGTCACACATTCATAACACACATGGCCTGCTCCGTAACACGGGTTTCAACAGTAAATTTCAACACACACATTTGTAATAAGGATGTTTACACGACATCCTACTTATCTGAATCATACCTGGGATGTTTACACGACATCCTTCTCATCTGATCGGTATTATATATTCACAAAATAAGACATTCATAACTTGTCACTGCATCGTTACTGGGGGTGAAGGATCAGAATGGATCGTATGCTAGATCGTATCTGAGTTGTGGACTGAGCCGTCCGTTAGGCTGTATCGTTACTGGGGGTGAAGGATCAGAATGGATCGTATGCTAGATCGTATCTGAGTTGTAGACTGAGCCGTCCGTTAGGCTGTATCGTTACTGGGGGTGAAGGATCAGAATGGATCGTATGCTAGATCGTATCTGAGTTGTAGACTGAGCCGTCCGTTAGGCCGTACCTGATAATGAAGGGGGTAGTCATACGCCAGACTACACTTCAGAATGTACCGTATGCTAGGTAGCATTTGAGGGGATGAACCTCCAAGCGGGTCGTAAGACCGTCTCTGAGTAGCAGAACGAGCCGTCCGTTAGGCTGCATCTGATAATAAAGGGGTAGTCATACGCCAGACTACCCTTCAGAATGTACCGTACGCTAGGTAGCATCCGAGGCCTTGAAGGTCCAAATGGGTCGTATGCTGGACCGTATTGGAGTTGTTGAAGGTTGGAATGGATCGTACGTTAGATCGCATCTGAGTTGAAGGAGTCATATGTTGAGATGAATCAGGATGGACCGTATGCTAGGCAGTACCTGAGAAATGAAGGTCCAACTGGGTCGTACATTAGACCGTGTTGGAGTAGTTGAAGATCAGAATGGATCGTCCGTTAGATCATATCTGAGTGGAAGGAGTTATATGTTGGGCTGAATCAGAATGAACCGTACGTTAGACTGTATCTGATCGTATTTGTAGATGCTGTATTTGCAATGAATATCTGGGGTGGGCTTAAAGATGCCACCATTAGGAGGATAATTAACCTGAAAAATAAAGTTAGCTTCATGCCATGTCATGATGCATGAGATGTTTTATGCTTCTGAAACTAAATGCGAACAATGTATGCATGCGTATGTTGTGAAATGATGTAATGAATGAATTATGCATCGGAAAAGTTCTTCCAGGGAACTCTACTGGGGAAAATAAATCTCAATCTTCTGGTTGGGAGATACTGGTATCGATGACCCTTTCTTAGCCGGAGATGCTTGATTTCTGTCTGATGGTAGAAATGTTCAACAGAAGCCTGGCTGGGGGTGGAAGAGATGACCCATTTGTCTAGTAATGCCACTCTCTTCTGGGAATGACTGGCTTTGCTGGGGAATAGGATTAGCAACGGATTCATTGGAAAGCATGATTAGACCTTCTCCTCGATCCTGAAGCCTAATAGTAATCGCTATTCCTATTTTATGCACACATTTTTGGTAAACATCGATCATATCCAAATGCATATATTAATTCGAATTAAATCAATGGACGCTTATGCAAACAAAACAGAGAAAGTAAAACAAAAGCATTTTTTTTGAAACTAAAATTATATTGATTTCGAAAGAGGGCCTATAAACAGGCAATTTGTGTACAAGGAGACAAAAATCCTAGTAAGAGGAAATTGTCAAGAAAACAAAGAGAAAGCTATGCCGAAAACGTCCTATTGACTTTAATTCCACTACTGCCATTATGTCTTCAAGCCTCTCATCTCCTGCTGTCGGATAGAAGTGATTAGCTTGTTCAGTCCTTTGAACTTGGATGAAGCTGTCTGAGAACGGGACATAGTCATACGCTTTAATCCCTAATTTTTGCCTGGACCGCCTTTTCAGGTTTTCAATCCACCAGGATACCCCTTTTTGCCCAAGCCGCCTTTTCAGGTTTTCGACTTGCCGGGTGCACATTTTTTTTATGTTTATCCCTAATTTTTGCCCGAACCTTTTTGGTTCGCCGGGATGCCCTTACTTTTGCCTAGGTACGTCGACCTAGCAGATCTCTTTTATGCGTAGTATTTTTTGACTATGTCTGCGTTCACGGGATACGGGAAGTCTTCGCCGTCCATTGTAGCTAGTATCATGGCTCCACCAGAGAATACCTTCTTAACTACAAACGGCCCTTCGTACGTGGGAATCCATTTGCCTCTGGGATCACCTTGTGGTAGAGTGATGCGCTTTACCACCAAGTCGCCAATTTGATACACCTGTCTCTTGACTCTTTTGTTAAATGCCTGGGTCATGCGTTTCTGATATATCTGTCCATGACAAACAGCCGCAAGTCTCTTCTCATCAATCAAGTTTATCTGATCGAGTCGAGTCTGAATCCATTCATCTTCATCTAAGCCCGCCTCTTTCATGATTCTTAGAGAGGGAATCTGAACTTCCACTGGTAAAACGGCTTCCATTCCGTAGACTAAAGAGAAAGGAGTTGCTCCTGTCGAAGTGCGTACTGAAGTGCGATAACCGTGAAGAGCAAACGGTAACATCTCATGCCAGTCTTTGTACGTCACCGTCATCTTTTGTATGATCTTCTTGATATTCTTATTAGCAGCTTCTACAGCGCCATTCATCTTTGGTCGGTACGGAGAAGAGTTATGGTGCTTTACGTTGAACTGCATGCAGAGTTCAGTAATCATCTTGTTGTTCAAATTAGTACCATTGTCAGTAATAATTCTTTCAGGGATGCCATATCGACAAATGAGATTATTCTTGATGAATCGTGCCACCACATTCTTGGTGACAGAAGCGAATGAGGCGGCCTCTACCCACTTTGTAAAGTAATCAATAGCAACAAGGATGAAGCGATGTCCATTAGAAGCAGTAGGTTTAATCTCCCCAATCATATCAATGCCCCACATTGCAAAGGGCCAAGGTGCGGTCAACACGTTCAATGGAGCAGGAGGTGCATGTACTTTATCCGCATATATCTGGCACTTGTGACAGGTTCTGGAGTGATGGTGGCAATCAGCTTCCATGGTAGACCAATAATACCCTGATCTCAGAATCTTCTTGGCCATCGTATGTCCACTAGAATGAGTCCCAAAAATACCGTCGTGCATATCTCCCATAATCTTTTCTGCTTCCTTTTATCCACACAGCGAAGCAAAGTCGAATCATGGTTACGTTTGTATAATACTCCATTACTCAAAAAGAATTTAGCAGAGAACTTCCTCAGGAATTTTCTGTCATTGATAGATGCCCCCTCAGGGTACTCCTGAGTTTCTAAATATCTTTTTACTTCGTGGAACCAAGGTTTCTCTTCCACTTCATCAGTATTAAGCTCATAACAATGTGCTGGTTCATCCAATCGCTCAATGGTGATCATGGGAGCTTCATTGTCCCATCTGACTCTGAACATAGATGACATGGTAGCCAATGCGTCTGCCAACTGATTCTCTTCTCGTGGGATATGTTCGAATGTAATCTCTCCAAAGTATGGGATTAGTGACAACACCTTCTCTCGATAAGGGATGAGATTCGGATGTTTAGTGTCCCATTCTCCTTTGATCTGACTGATGACTAATGCTGAGTCTCCGTACACACTCAAAAACTTGACCCGCCGGTCTATAGCAGCCTTGAGTCCCAAAATACATGCTTCATACTCAGCCATATTATTGGTACAATGAAAACATAGTCTAGCAGTGAAAGGCGTATGGTAACCCTCGGGAGAAATGATTACCACACCAACACCATTGCCCAATGCATTAGAAGACCCATCGAAAACCATAGTCCATCGGGATCCTAGTTCGGGTCCTTCATCCGGTCCAGGTTCTTCATAATCAGTAACAAGCATGACATCCTCATCTGGGAACTCAAAATTCATAGATTGGTAATCATCCACTGCTTGATGAGCCAAATGATCGGCTAGTACGCTTCCTTTGATTGCTTTCTGGGTAGTATACTGGATGTCATACTCTGTTAAGATCATCTGCCATCTTGCTATTCTTCCGGAGAGAGCGGGTTTCTCAAATATGTATTTGATAGGATCCATCTTAGAAATCAATAAAGTGGTGTGATTCAACATATACTGTCTCAGTCGGCGAGCAGCCCAGGCCAAAGCACAACAAGTTTTCTCGAGCAGTGAGTATCTTGTTTCACAGTCGGTAAACTTTTTGCTAAGGTAGTATATGGCATGCTCTTTTCGACCAGACTCGTCATGTTGCCCCAACACGCACCCCATTGAATTTTCTAACACGGTTAAATACATGATTAGAGGTCTTCCTTCAACTGGTGGCATCAGAATTGGAGGTTCTTGAAGATACTTCTTGATTTTGTCAAAAGCTTCTTGACATTCCTCATTCCATATCATCTCTTGATTTTTCCTCAGTGGCTTGAAGAGGGGTTTGCAGGTGGCGGTCAAATGGGAGATAAATCGGGCAATATAATTCAAACGTCCCAAGAAACCTCTGACCTCTTTATCTGTACGGGGAACTGGCATTTCTTGAATAGCCCTCACCTTAGCCGGGTCAACCTCAATCCCTTTATCACTGACAATAAAGCCCAAGAGTTTGCCGGATCTTACTCCAAAGGTGCATTTGTTCGGGTTCAACCTCAACTTGTATTTCTTCAACCTCTCAAACAGTTTGTATAAATGATCGAGATGCTCTCCCTCAGTATAAGATCTGGCTATCATGTCATCCACATACACTTCTATTTCATGATGGATCATATCATGGAACAAAACCACCATAGCACACTGGTACGTTGCCCCTGCATTCTTTAAACCAAATGGCATTACTTTATAACAGAACGTGCCCCATTGCGTTAGAAACGTAGTTTTCTCCATGTCCTCAGGCGCCATCTTAATCTGGTTATAACCTGAGAATCCATCCATGAATGAGAATACCTTGTGTCGAGCGGTGTTATCTACCAGAACATCAATGTGCGGAAGTGGAAAGTCGTCTTTGGGACTCGCTTTATTCAAATCTCTGTAGTCTACACACATTCGCACCTTGCCATCCTTCTTCGGCGCTGGTACCACATTAGCAACCCATTGAGGATAAGAAGTAACAGCCAGAAAACCTGCATCAAATTGTTTCATAACCTCGGCTTTGATTTTCTCAGACATTTCAGGACGCATGCGACGAACCTTTTGCTTAACAGGACGACAATCTTCCCTCGTTGGCAGCCGATGTACTACTATATCAGTATCCAGTCCTGGCATGTCGTCATAAGACCAAGCAAAGATCTCTACATAGTCATGTAACATCTGAATCAACCTTCTTTTGACACTGTTTTCCAAGCCTGCTCCTATTTTGACTTCTTTCTTGTCTACTTCGGTACCCAGATTTACAATCTCAACTGGCTCCTCGTGCGGCTGTATAGTCCTCTCTTCCTGCAGTAACAGTCTGGCAAGTTCTCCAGGTACTTCACAATCTTCCACACTTCCATCCTCGGCTTGGTAGATCGGATCTTCAAAGTCATAATAAACAGTAGTAGAACTATTATCAACAGGATCCAGAGTGGGTATGGATCTGCAATTCGTTACGTGAGTGTGTGTAAGAAAACATAGCTTGTTTGGAAGATGACAAAAAAGACAAAGAGCGCAATATTTGAATGCAAAAAGTCCATTGATTTATTGAATATGAATATGCTTATGAAAATGACAAAACCCTTAACAAATTAGCTATTGTGCCCCGGGCATAGATACAACGCTTGGAGAAGTTCAATTGTAAAAAAAACAAAAATTTGCAACACTAAAATAGACAATAACAATTACTCCTGACTAAAGGAAATCGGGATAGTGTCTTCAGCCTTCCAATTATTGAGTCCGTCACTAATTGTTGGGAAAATCCAGCTATCCAGGTCGCAATCGCTGTCAGCATCTTCTACAGCATTAATTTGACTCTTGGCTACCTTCTCAGAGCTAAACCCCAGGCCAAATTTGTCAGACTTGTACGGTACGTCGATCAGTTGACCCCAGCCAGTACAACCACCATCTTCAACCACAGCTTGAGCGTCCTTCAGGGAAATCATAGCAGGAGGAGTCCGAATAACCTTGGGCACACCGGAAGTTGGCTTAAGGACAAGATTGGTCGGAGGAACTACTTCAAATGACTGACAAGGAGTCTCAATGAATTCACCATCCATCTCGACGTATCTGAAGGCATGCACACTACTGACAATGTACTCTTCTTCTCCACACACGGTGACAATTTTGCCCTCTGTGGGATACCTCAGCTTTTGATGGAGAGACGAAGCTACAACACCTGACCCATGAATCCAAGGGCGTCCCAGTAAGCAGGAATAGGCAGGACGAATGTTCATTACATGGAAGGTAGTATTGAAGACTTGAGGTCCTATCTTGATAGGGAGGACTACTTCGCCATGGACAACACTCTTCGCACCATCGTAAGCACGTACCACAATGTCACTAGGTTTCAGTTCGATGCTTTTACAGTCCAGCTTATCCAGCACAGCTGTTGGCAGCACATTCAAGGAAGAGCCATTATCGATCAACACATGAGACAAAGTGATTCCCCTACACTCAATGGAGATATGCAGGGCTTTATTGTGATTCTTTCCCGCTGGTGTCAGGTCAGCATCGGAAAAGCCTAGGCCATTGTCAACAGCCAAGTGAGCAACATAATTTTCGAACTGATCGACAGATGTTTCCTGGGGCACATGAACAGTCTTCAAGAATTTTATCAATGCATTGGCATGAGATTCAGAAGATAACAGCAAGGATAACATCGAGATCTTAGACGGGGTATGCCCCAACTGTTCTACCACATCGAAATCACTCTTGCGGATGATTTTCAGCACTTCTTCCATTTCTTGTTTGGCAACATCTTCGGGAGTAACTTCGACCGGTGTCACTGACTGAGAAGGATTGACTGGTTCCTTTCCTCGAGTTTCAAGGACAAGAGGTGAGATTTTTGGAGAGAAGATCCTTCCGCTTCGAGTAATTTTACTAGTCCCAACAATGCCACTAGTATTAGCAGCATTATCCACTTGCTTCACGCCATGGACGTAAACATCACCGCCATAATTCCACGGAATAGCTTTGCTTGAGGAATACGGGATCGGGCCAGGTGCAGTGATGATTAGGGGAGCAACCCTGGGCTCAACAGTAATCTTCACAGGCGCCCTGGTAGCGGTAATCTTCACTTGAACTTTGGACCTAGCAATCACAAATATTTCTTCAATAGGGTTTTCCGCCTTATGAATCCTTTCGAAGAGAACTGTACGATCGTCCATCAGCCGTTGAATACCATTCTTCAACTTCGAACAGTCCTCGGGCCGGAGTATGCAGAGATTGCAATCTTCAGCACAACCTGGAAATAAACCAGCTTGCAATAAATTCCTCTTTATGATCGGGAGAGGAGATGTTAAGTCCGCCACATTGGAAATGTGAGAATCGTCATCCATAGCATTAACAGTCTTGTCATGGTTAGGCATAGGAGCAGTGATGACATTAGGAGTCTCCGCAGGCTCAAACTCAATTTCTCCAGCTTCGATCATATCCTGAATCTTATTCTTCAATGACCAGCAATCGTTTGTATCATGCCCGGGGCTATCGGAGTGATATGCACACCTGTCATTAGGGTTATAACGAGAAGAAGTAGTGTTGGGATTCGTAGGAGGATCTCTGAGGGTGATCAAATTTGCCTTTAGCATTCCCTGCAGTGCCTGTGCCAAGGTCATATTGATCCTGGTGAACTGCCTTCTTAGCCTGTCTTGTTTGGGCTGGAAGTTTTGAGATGGTGGTGCTGCAATCGTAACTGCTCCGATGTCATGGTCACGGTTTTTCTTGTTACGACCCTTTTGACCGTACACATCATTTGATTCATTCCTCCCCTGATAGGACCTTTTGGTGCTTGCAGAGGCAGCCGCCTGTATCTTTCCACTTCGGATGCCGCTTTCAACACGTTCACCTGTCAATATAAGTTCAGTGAAACCTGATGAAGAACTTCCCAGTAGATGGCTGTAGAATGGGCCGGTCAGTGTGCCCATGAACATATCCACCAATTCTCTGTCAGTCATAGGGGGTTTGACTCTGCCAGCCAGATCTCTCCACTTTTGAGCATATTCTTTAAAGCTTTCTTTAGATCCCATAGTCATATTCTGCAACTGTAGCCGGGTAGGTGCTAGTTCAGAGTTATACTGGTACTGTTTATAGAAAGCTGTTGCTAAATCAGTCCAGGTGCGGATGTCAGAGCTCTCGAGCTGATAATACCATTCCAACTGTGTGCCAGACAGACTCTCTTGGAAGAAATGGATCCATAGCTTCCTGTCAGTGGTATGCGGCTGAATCTTTCTCACATAAGCTCTCAGATGCATCTGAGGACAAGACGCACCATCGTACTTAGTGAAAGTGGGGATTTTGAATTTGCGAGGAATGGTCACATCAGAGACCAGACCCAAACTTTCGAAATCCAGACCGGGCGCCTTCTGACCCTCCATAGCTAGCATACGTTCTTCCAGCAACTTGTACTTATCATCTCTTGGAGAGTACTGTTCATTTTCATAATCTTCATCGTCGTCCTCAGGGTTGGAGAAATCAGCATTCTCTTCCTCTGAATCATTCTCCGCCCCCTCTTCTGGACCATTCGGGATTCCAAACTTGACTCCTGTGGCCTGTCCTTTACGCCTTCTTCCCGGGTTAATGAAACTCACAGCTTTCTTGTCTTTCTTCTTTTCGAGCAAAAGAGCCTTCAGTTCCTCCTGCCCCTTGGATAAGCTTAGCATCATCTCCTTGAATTGAGCATTCTGAGTCTGGAGATCTTTGACAGTTTGTTCGAGATCCATTTTTCTGTTTGCAATGGAGACCGTGAGAACATTGAACTTGTAGAATACCTGTTATGCAGTGTTATGTTATGTTATGCAATGCATGAAATGTTTTCAAGGACTTTTGGAATTTAACTTTGCGTAAATCACCAACAAGAGAGAAATGTTTATTGCTAATTTCTTTGACCAATGTTCATTACAAAAGGAATAATAATAAAAAATACAATGAAAGCTCAAGTCTCCCAGGGGCGGCTTCTTTTCGGGCGAAGATACGCATTGAGTCTTCGTTCCTCATTAAGCTGACTGGTAAGTTCTAACACTTTCTTCCTTTCTACGACGAACTGAGTCTCGAAAGTATCCCTTTCTTCTCTCAACTGGATCCAGGATCTCTTTAGTTCCTCAACATTGGTAGGCATATCTAGATAAGGAATGATCTGAGGAGCACCTCCTTCAGCTTCAGGTTCGACAATCTGAGGTCCGATTGCAAGATATGGCATGACAAGTTCACGAGCTCTGGCGCGTACCCATCTGAGATAAGGTTCCATAGGAATAGAATTTTTCTGTCCTAACGTACCTCTCTTCACCATGCCCCAAGCTCGTACAAATCTTTGACGGAGGCCTTGGGAATCGTTGTCATAGTCGAACATGATGCCTTCGATGATCATTTCATGTGGACCATCTCTTCGAGCACAACCAAACTGTCGCAGAGCTAAAGCAGGATTATAAGTAATACCTCCTCTTATTCCTAGGAGTGGTACATTAGGGAACTCGCCACAACGGTCAAGGATGGTAACATTTTCCTTGAACTGAGGACACCAACAGATGTCTGGGTGGGAGGGCGACATTATCCTTTGAGACCATTTCAAATTCTGCTCGTTCTTCAAGACTGATTGAGAAAGGTGCGAAATAAACCACCTAGACAACAAAGGTATGCAGCACATGAGAGTCCCTTGCTTCTTCATGGTACGAGCGTGGAGGGAATGCAAAATGTCTCCCAGCAAGGTAGGTACAGGGTTATGAGTGAGAAATATCTTAATAGCATTCATGTCTATGAATTGGTCTGGATTAGGGAATAACACCAAGCCATAGATTAGCAATGCCAGGATGTCTTCGAAAGCACGGACATTCATAATTTTTAAGAATTCTCGGGCCTTATTTGTCAGGAATTTGGCAAGTAAACCCTTAACTCCACTCCTTGTTACCCAATTAGCTTCAATGTCGGACTTCGTCATGTGTAAAGCTGCGGCAACTTCTTCAGACTTCGGAACCTTTTCTAAACCACTGAAAGGTATTTGATCAAGGATAGGTATCCCAAGCAGTCTGGAGAATTCTTCCAGTGTAGGTACCAACTGATAATCTGGGAATGTGAAGCAATGATGTTTAGGGTCGAAGAACTGGAATAAAACTCTCATCATATCTTCTTTGAAACCAGTGGTAACCAAATTGAGGAGAGAACCGTGTTTCTTGATGAACTGGGCATGATCGGGGAGCTCTGACACTAAATTCTTCAGTTGAGGAGAGATTGCTACAAAATTGATCCGGATGGTCTTCCTGGGAGCCATAGCCTTACAAAACAGAGCAAAGTTAAATCCCTAAGTCCTTGAAATGGTTAGTACAATGTTATGATGTCATGATGTTATGATGTTATGATGTTATGAGGTTAAATAAATAACAAGCACAAGCAAGTCACACAACCATCATTCCTAGGTTTTAAGGCTTGCATGAGTTCCATAGGTAAGTACCCTCCCCACTGAAGTTTAGTTGGTTCAACCTGTCCTAGAATAGTAACCGGGTTCTAAAAGGATCTCCAATCATTGACCTTCCTTCAAGTCCACTTCAGTGCAACACCAAGTGGTTGACCGAAGCTTCCCTAAAGTCCAATCTCAAAGAGTGTAGTATCGAGTCTCAACCAACCCCAGTCGGAACCGAAGTCAGTTATCTCACTACTTTCTAATGGCCAGGATGAGTCAATTAGGGTTCTAAAGGTCTGGTTAATGCTTTGATGACACCACGCGGAAGCCAAATTTTTCCTCAAGTAAACATGAGGAACATCAGGACATCCAAAGCGTCACATTAACCGTAGCCATCATTTTGACCATTCCGGTATACGCCGGATAGTCGCGATGATCTATTGCTACTTACCTAAGGTACACTAGATCCGGGTGTAGGATCTTTCACTCAAGAATACCCAAGCAATCCCTTAAAAGTAAATCAGACAATTTGAATAAGTGATCTTGTTTTTAAGGTAACCTCTCTTTTTAAAGTGTCCCCAGCAGAGTCGCCAGTTCTGTCATACGGTGAACTGACTTGGGGTATTTTGCTTTTTATCGCAATGTCGCGGATATCAAGAGTCGCCACCGACTTTTCTTTTATCCAATAAGGAAAGGTGGAAAAGAACAGGAAAGACCTCAATAGATTTTGGGTTCGGGAGGTACATTATACAAAGGGAAGGTATTAGCACCCTTTGTATCCATGGTTATCCATGGGCTCTTAATTGCTGGATCACTTATATTTTTGTCTGAAAAGTGTTCGTGAATTGTTTTAAAAAATGTTTCGAAAAGAGAGTTTAACTTTGTAATGATTCTCGTATGAATGTATACAAAGTATTTATCTCGTTTGATTTTGAAAACGGTTTAGAAAAATGTAACTTGGTAATGATTCTAGTATGAATGTATACCAAGTGGTGATTTTCTAGGATTTGCAAAGTGTGAGGGGTGGGAAATGTTTTAGGTTATGATCCAGCAATTGAGAGTTATACCTTCCTAAGGTCGTTATGAACGTTTCCTATCCTTATGAGGGTAAAACTGTCCTTACTATTGAGAAGTAAGTAATTTTACCCTTTGGATGTTTAAGGGTCATCGATAGGTCATTGAAGGCAACAGTTGTAAGGATACCTTAGCATTCGAAGGGACGATCATCATTTAACCGTAGGCTACACCGAAGGGTCATCGAGGGACGAAATCATATATTCGAAGGCAACATCCGAGGGACTATGATTTATTTTATGATGATTTAATCGAAGGGCCATTGCTAAGTGTATCCCCACATTCGCGGGACATGACCGTAATACCGTAATATCGTAGGGCAACAAAGAGAGGTCCAAAATCACATGTTTAAAGGTCATATTTTAAAGTCAATTAGGTGATTAGGATGAATCTCCACATTAAAATCAATACATTAAAATTAATACATTAAAATTAATACATTAAAATTAATTAGGCAATTTAGGGTGGATCTTCATAAAATTAATACATTAAAATCAATTGAATAATTCAGATTGAATCTCCATAAGGGTATCCCACCCATAAGGTGGAATGCCCAGCCGGCCATTTCCTTGGAAACATGTAAACCTTTACACAATTCAACACACGGATTAGAGCATCGAGGTAAAATATAATTGAAAGTTGCACCATAAAATAAACACAACAATCATGAACTCAAACCAAATGATGCAGAATTATAATAACATAAGATAGAACAGCCAAAAAAAGTGAAACAGCCGCTGTTCCATTCGCCCCTGCTTCGCCTAGCGAAGGCCTAGCGAGTACTCGCTACTGGCTCGCTTAGCGATGTGCTAGCGAGCGCTGCTGGTTTTTGAATATGATATCAGTAAAATCTCAACCAATTTTATGCCTTATGGATCTCATTACTGCAATTATACGATTAATCATTTAAGGTATGCATGGTATATACTAAAGTTCACATGCCAAGCTTAAGGTATTTCATAAATCTAAGCATAAAGTCATATGCAAATTAAGAATATGAAACAATGATAGCAATATAAACCTGTTAGCAGCTGAGTTGTGACTTCGAATCGGCAAATCGGATTGAATTGGGCGGAAGTGACCTTGTTGCCGCCGGCTTTCCCTTCAGGGTTTCCTTTAGGGTTTTCCATCTGTGAGCGCTAGGGTTTGCTTGCTAGGGTTCTCCTTTCGTCCTTTTTCGTTCTCCTTTTCATTACGGAAGTGCTGGTATTTATAATGCTCTTTTTTGTGACCTAATGGGCTCAGAATGAAGCCCGAAATTTTCTGTTGTCTGTCAGCTTCGCTAGGCGAGCGTGTAGCGAACGCGTAGCGAACGTTCGCTAGGCGAGCGTGTAGCGAACGTGTAGCGAACAGGACAGTTTGGGCCATTTCCTGGATTGGGCCATTCGTGAGCTGGGCCTTCGTTCCTTTAAGATCAGTGTCATAAAAATGAGTCGGAGTGCCCTGAAAAATGTCTTAAAATATTAATGGGCAAATTTTGGGGTATGACAGATACCAAGTTAAAACTTTGACAAAAAAATAGTTTTGAAACATTTATGACGTGGAAGCAAGTTAAAATATCCCGGATAACCGAACCCCTTATCAAAAAGCTCGAATATGCGGAGTAGTGACAACGGTATGATAATGATTCACAAATCAATCAAACACAACTAATCACAACTAATTGAATGCAAAGCGATAGAGAAAGTCTAATTCCAATGATAATTCACACAAAAAATCAATTGAAGGAAATTTTCGAACACCTAGTGTGCAATCGATTTTGTTTGAAATTTTATGTGTTATTGTTGATCTTAAAACCTAATCAAAACCTAAGAAGTTGTGGTCAAATCAACAACACAAATTTCAAAATGTGTTTAAAATATTATCCAAAAAATTTGATCACACGATCAATGAAATTGACAATTTGCAAACCGAAAATAAAAGAGAGAGAGAGAGAGAGAGAGAGAGAGAGAGAGAGAGAGAGAGTACACAAGGATTTATTTAGGCAGTTCCCCAATCAACCTTACTATGGGTACGTCTCCACTCAATTCAAATTCGAATTGAGATAGTGTAATATATCTTACTTTGAAAATTTATGAATACAAGAGAGATGTAGCAATCCAACGCAACAAGTCCTAAGTTTGATGTTGATTCTGACACTTTCTATTCCCTTAATCAAAGCTTGATAAAGTAACCAATAACGCCACTTTGATTCATTGTCTCAGGCTACTTATTTGCAAGAAACCCCTTATTCTTCAAAGATTTCACTCGGTCAAATCTCAAATGCTCACTTGTTGAAACCCAAGATTTACCAATGTGATCCACCGTCCCACGCTACTCCTTTGCAAGAATCTACCGCTCTTTCAAAGACTTCACTCTTTCGGATCCATATTTCCTAATCTTGTCCAAAACCTTCAAACCCTAAAAGATCTTGAAGGAAAACCCCATCTCGGTTTTCTGATTTCAAACCCTCAAAGTTCTTAACCCAATTTAAAGTACAACAAACCTAAATTGGACATTATCAACCCTAATCTAGATGGAACCCAATCAAAAAATGATTATGTGTAGTTTGATTGTGTGTATGCATAGAAAATGGTTGAAGATGATGTTATTAGTTTGAAATCCTAGTTTCGTATAGGTTTTACTCTCTAGAAACCTTACTTGAAAAAGATGCATGTACCAATATATATATATATATATTATATATATATATATATATATTATATATATATATATATATATATATATATATATATATATATATATATTACAAGTCATGTGTCAACCTATACATGTTATGTGCCGACCCGTAAAGGAGGCACATGGAACAGATCTTACAGGCTTTAAAACTGCAGCACATGAGCCAACCTGTATATCGTATGTGTCGACCTGTAGAAAAACATTTCTTCTATAGGTCGACCTATGATGCGTATGTGTTGACCTGTAGACATTTTCTCACATAAAAGTGAATTTTTAATGCATAAAATCCTTTCTTGATGCATGAATCCATTCTAAACCATTTCCAAACATGTTTTCATGCTTCCTAATGCTAATATGCACAACTAGACTCAGATGATACAGCGCAATGTACATAAACGCTAAAGTATCCTAGTGTTTACATCATACAAAACACATCTAATGGAAAGTTGCACTCACAAATATTTGAGTGCTTGAATTGTGTACATGATTGTTGACGAAATTGTTCATGAAGTTATTCATGAATTGCAATGAATCACGATGAATGTAAGTTTGTAATATGTTGATGGTTGTGATAAAAAGTTTGTATTGTTAAACTCGTATTCTGGTTTATTTGATTTTGGAAAAAAATTGGAGTCATGTAGGGAGGTTTGGGGATGATGGAATGATGAGCGTATAGACAAAGCTGAGTTTTCCTTGAAAAATTCATGATGACAATCGATTGACATCAGATGACAATTGATTGCAGGATTTTAGTCTGGGAAACTTTTCCTATGACAATCAATTGACATTAGATGACAACTGATTCTAGCTGTGTATTTTTGGAAAAAACTTATATGATAATCGATTGCATGAGGGAGTCAGTCGATTAATTGTTTGAGAAAGAGCTATTGTGTTGTCTTTGTAACACCCTAAACCCCACACATAATTTATCGCATAAATTAAATATAAAATAAAACCACATAGGGTGTCACACATTCATAACACACATGGCCTGCTCCGTAACACGGGTTTCAACAGTAAATTTCAACACACACATTTGTAATAAGGATGTTTACACGACATCCTACTTATCTGAATCATACCTGGGATGTTTACACGACATCCTTCTCATCTGATCGGTATTATATATTCACAAAATAAGACATTCATAACTTGTCACTGCATGCTCACTTCCATTTTTAAGTATCATCGCGGCGGAATTATCATCACAATTATGGAAGATAAAGCAAGTAATAACATCTACTCTCAACTTCAATTTGCAATAACAAAATAAGAGAGTTCTAATCAATCAACTCAACATCTTAAGAATTTTCAACAACAAAATTAGTCTTATGACTTCAACATGATCAAACATAAGGAATAATGTAAGTGTTTAACCCAACTCGATGTTACATGATCAGAGCAAGGTACCACTAGTAAAAGCGACAAAATAAAGAAGTAATCCAAGAGCTACCTTCCACTTACTTCAGAAATACTACTCTTGAGTATCTGTACGATGCCCATGTAAAGGCAACATTCAAACAGAAGGGGTGAGAATTCATTTCAATAATAATGATATAGAATGAAGAATAGAGTACAACATCTACACAATCATGCACAACAATATATCATATTCTTACATCCAAATCATAATCAACATCATACACGACAACATCTCAATTATCAACAACATCATACAAAGCCATATGTCAATTATTATTAACATCATATGCAACAACATCTCATCCAATAACACATCAACAACAATCAATACAAATGCAATACTTATGCAATATACTCAACACCGACTCAACATGCACATGGTACCAAAATGAACACTCAGGTTCATCTCACTCCATGATCCCCACCATAGGATCGATTCCCTCTTGGAACCGGAGCACACAAAAATCGCTACCATCACCATAGGTAACGCTTCACTAATCCCCCGTAATAGGAATTATCTACTCGCACCCGATCCATCACCATGGGATCGAGGCTCACCAAAAATCGTTACCATTAACATATGTAATGCTTCACTAATCCCTCATAATAAGAATTAGCTACTCGCACCCGATCCATAACCATAGAATCGAGGCTCACCAAAATTGGACCGAAGCCCGTACACCAAGATGCATGACTCTCAAATAACAAGCATTAACACAATAAGGTTCACCTAAAGGATCCCCACACATATCTCATCATTTATGCATCACACCATTCATCATGCAACAACCAATTCATGTTACCACATGAATGATATCATCAAACAACAGCAACTTATCACCATATTAACATCATCGACATAACAATATAATTAGCACACAATGATATTACAACAATGCAACGATTCATCAACCAACGTATAAACCAATATATTTATTAATACAGTAGAAGAGTTAATATTATTAAATCATATAAACAATCATAACCATGTTTTTGGTATTAGCGTTAGCTTTCTAACTCTTCAAACACCATCAAAATCGGACTTACGAAATGAAAGTTATGACCAAAATCGTCGGGATGTGTCAACAATTCATTAACCAAACGTAAGAACAAAAACTTCACCAACACAGTAGGCATAGGAATAATACTCAATCAATTCACTTATCACCATCATATTATATCTCTTAGAGTCACCTTTCTTATGCTTTAAACCCTAACCCAAAATGATTCACGAGTTGAAAGTTATTATCAAAACCGTGCACGAAGGCATTACTAAAAAGTTGTTGTTTTCAAAATTTTCCAACATAATTTTCATCTTCTACAACCCCAAAAACATCCATGAAATAATCTCCAAAATTATTTTATTCCTGAAACAAAGTTATATTCCTCTGTTTCATATATTCAACGCTTCAAACGGTACTCAATTTGGACTTACGAATCAAAAGTTATGACCAAAATGATTTCGACCGAAAAACATAAAAAAACACTCGCGATTGCGACAGACAGAATGCAGAATTTTCTGCGTTTTTCATCGTTGGAGGTCTTTCGGACCTCCGATTTCGATTCCGTAAAAAGCCAAACGCTCAAAAAATTACAATCCATGTAATACTATAATTATATAAAGTTAATTTACAGTTTTAACACAATTAAATAATTTAATCACAACTTTAAAATTATGCCTAAAACCTTCGAAATTGCAACAATGGTGAATATAAGTTTAATCATCAAAACAGAAAACTACACACATGTAAGACACATGAAATTCATCATATCATAATCATATAATAATCCCCATAGCATCCAAATTCAAAGTTATGAATCAAAAGACTCAACCCTAAGGAGGTTAAGGGTTCCTCCATTCTATCCTTCTATCATATCATTTACTATTGGAACAAGTTCTCACCCTTACCTTAGATTTTCCAACAAGATGCGTACTTCAAGCTTTAACAATGGAGTTTTCCTTTAGCCCTAACCCTTGTCTCTTCTCACCATAAAATTCTATTTTACGTAAAATCCTTCAAACTCTCTTACTAACCTTTTTATCATTAACCTAATTCCCCCTCAATTAGGAACTTCCACCATTGCCCTCACTTATCATTTTATTTACCACCATACCCCTCTTGGCTCTAATTTTCTTTTAATAAAATAATACTAATAATATTCTTCTCTTTCTCCATACTATTTCTATTCTTCTATTTTATTCCAACCAATTAAATAAAATAGTTATAGGCTAATTATTAAAAATTCTCATTATCCCCATTAAATAAGTAAAATAACTAAATTTCATTAGTTAATTAAGATGCTCCTATTAAAGTTATTTTTATTTATTTATTTAATTAGTTCGAATAAAACATTATTTATTTCAATCACTAGTTAAAACTCTAATTAATTATCAACAACTATATCAAACTCTTACTCCCTCCATACTTCTATTTCAAGGATATCTATCCCCACAATCATACACAATTAATTTAAAACACCCATTAATCATATAAAAATTTAAATAATTCAAATTAATTAATTAATTAAAATTCGGGGTGTTACAACTCTCGCCCACTTAAGAAATTTTTGCCCTCGAAAATTACTTGAGGAAAATAGAGTCGGATACGACTCCTTCATATGCTTCTCACGTTCTCAAGTCATGCTCCCACCAGCTGGTCCACCCAAAACTATCTTCACTAAGGCAACCTCTTTACCATGAGTCGGTTTCACTCCCCGATCCTCTATCTACACAAGTGATACATCAACAGTCAAATTATCTCCCACCTACACATCATCCACTTGGATCACATGAGATGGATCCGAAATATATCTCCTCAACTGAGAAACATGAAACACATCATGAAGATTAGCAAGCAGCGACAACAAAACAATCCTATAGGCCACCTCTCATATCCTTTGTAAAATCTGGTACGAGCCAACAAAACATGGCGTAAGCTTTTGAGACTTCAAAGCTCGACCAAGACCAGTTACATGCGAACTCTCAAAAACATGTGATCTCCCTCCTAGAACTCAAGTGCTTTCCTCCTCTTGTCATGGTAACTTTTCTGATGACTCTGCGACGCTTTCATCATTTCTTGGATCATCTTGATCTTTTCAGTCGTCTAGTGAACAATCTCAGGTCCGAGCACAACACTCTCTCCTGACTCATACCAATACAAATAAGTTCCACACCTTCTATCGTACAACGCCTCATATGGTTCATTCTGATACTATAATACAAATTGTTGTTGTAGGTAAACTCAATCAACGACAAGTAGTTATCCCAAGTACCTCGTTGTTCTAACACACAAGCCCTCAACAAGTCCTTCAAAGACTGGATAGTCATCTAGATATGACCGTCCGTCTATGTAAGATAAGAAGAACTCAACTTCAGCTTAGTACCCAAATTAGCCCGCAAACTCTCCCATAACCTCAATGTAAATCTCAGATCTCTATCTGATACAATACTTGAAGGATTACCATTCGACTTCACAACATCATCAATATACAATTCATTCAGCTTCTACAAAGGATAATTGTCCTCATTGGTACAAAATGACCCGACTTGGTCAATCTATCCACAATCACCCAAATTGAATCACATCCCTTTGAAGTCTTCGGTAAATCTGTTACAAAATCCCTGAAAATACTATCCCATTTCCACTATGGAATATTCAATGGTTGCATCAGACCCAATGACTTCTGATGCTCGATCTTTGACTTCTGACAGGTCAAACAAGCATACACGACTTTAGCATCCTCTTTCTTCATTCTTGGCCATCAAACATCTTCTTCAAATCTTGATACATATTAGCATCAGGATAAATACTCAATCCACTTCTGCGACCCTCCTCAAGAATACTCCTATTAAATCCGGGTACATTAGAAACACAAATTCTATCTCTGGACATCATCACACCATTTTCATCAACTCGGAAATCACATATGTTACCTTGGTTGATTAATGTCAGACGATCTATCAAACTCAAATCAGATCTCTGACCTTATCTGATCTCTTTAAGGATACCACTCGTCAACTTCAACATACCCCACTTCACACTGTTAGGAGTTTCTCCACCCACTAACTCATATCTTTGAATTGCTCAATCAGTTCTAACTCTCGAGCCATAAGCATCGACCTGTGTAAAAACTTCTTACTCATTGCATCAGCTATAATATTAGCTTTACCCGAATGGTAACTCAAATTAAAATCATAACCCTTCAAAAGTTCAAGTCCACTCTCCTGCCTCATATTCGACTCTTCTCATCAAATAAATATTTCAAACACTTGCGATCACTGAACACTTCGAATTTTGAGCCAAATAGGTAGTGCCTCCAAATCTTCCACATGAATACCATTGTTGTCAACTCAAGATCATGCGTAGGGTAATTCCTTCCATGAAATCTCAATTGTCTCTAAGCATAAGCCACAACCTGACTATTTTGCATCAACACACCTCCTAGACCCATCTTCGAAGCATCACAAGATACAACAAAGCACTCACTTGGATTCAGCGAAATCAAAAATGGAGCAGACATCAACTTCTTCTTGAGTTCTTGGAAACTCTTTTCACAATGCACATCCCAAATATACGCTTGACCCTTTCGAGTCAACTGAGTTAACGACAATGCTAAATTTGAAAACCCTTTAATGAACTTCCTGTAGTAACTAGTCAATCCAAGAAAACTTCTAATCTCAGTGGCAGACTTCAGAGTCTCCCATAGTAACATGACATCTATATTCGATAGACCACGACTATACCACCACTAGAATCACATGACCAAGGAAACTCACTTCCTTTAACCATAACTCGCATTTGGAAAAAAATTGCGTACAAATGGTTCTCTTTCAATGCCTATAATACAATTCTCATATCACTCATAGCCTCACACTACTGTCCCTCTTCTTTCACTAATAACACTGACACACCCCACATAGAAACACTTGGTTAAACAAACTTCTTCTGAAGCAAATCTTCTAGTTACTTCTTCAATTCCCCAACTCTAAAGTAGACACCCTATAAGGATTCATCGACACCTGACTAGTACCAGGTACTAAGTCTATAGAAAAATCCACTTCGCACTCTGGAGGCAAATCACTGATGTCTTCAGGAAACACTTCAGGAAATTCACACACTCCAGGAAGATCACGAACAACTCCCTATCCTCTAGCTTCCAACGAAGCTAACATCACAAACACTTGTTTTGTATCCTTCACGGATTCTCTCACTTGCTTAGCTGATACAAACGTCAACTCTTCACCTCTATCAAATTCAAATTCACGCTCTAGAGGCAAGTTGTAGATATCTTTAGGAAAACATCAAGAATCACACACCACTGGTATAACATTAGTCGTCACACTTCTCTCTACTCTCCGAGAAATAACACTAACCATACCTGGTCGTTTTCCCTAAAGACTTCCCAACTTGACCAGCAGACAGGAATCTCGAATCCACAGCATCTTCAATGTTAGGAACAACACAACTTTAACATCGCCTGAGCTTTTGCAATCAGCGACACACTGCACCAACTTATCAAAACAATTGGTAAACACTTGGTCTAACTCCAACCAATTTATTCCAAGAATAACGTCAACTTATTTCAACAAAATACAAACCATATACATCCTCAGGGAACACGTCAGGATACTCAACACACCACTGGCTCATCTCTAGCCAAAACATCACCTTCCCCCCCACAAGGAAGCGACCAACGAGAACACCTGACCTTATTCCCTCAAGGATCACACCATTTTTCTAACCAACACCATCCTCGAATCCAACCTCTCTTCGGGTTCAAAAAAAGCACAACATTCTCAAAATAGGTTAACTAGCCAACACTGCACACTTGCATGCAACAACATCATGTCCAAGCTCGATACAATTGGAACATTCAAGATAAGAAGACGCTTCTCCCCCACTTATTTCATCCCCAACCTGCAAATGGAAAATAAAACAAGCATCGACAGTGTTCTCACACACATGTCGCATGCTAGGGAACAAACATAATTAAACAACCTGGCCGGACGGACCGACCTGCTTTGATACCACTAATGTAACACCCTAAACCCCACACATAATTTATCGCATAAATTAAATATAAAATAAAACCACGTAGGGTGTCACACATTCATAACACACATGACCTGCTCCGTAACACGGGTTTCAACAGTAAATTTCAATACACACGTTTGTAATAAGGATGTTTACACGACATCCTACTTATCTGAATCATACCTGGGATGTTTACACGACATCCTTCTCATCTGATCGGTATTATATATTCACAAAATAAGACATTCATAACTTGTCACTGCATGCTCACTTCAATTTTTAAGTATCATCGCAGCGGAATTATCATCACAATTATGGAAGATAAAGCAAGTAATAACATCTACTCTCAACTTCAATTTGCAATAACAAAATAAGAGAGTTTTAATCAATCAAGTCAACATCTTAAGAATTCTCAACAACAAAATTAGTCTTATGACTTAAACATGATCAAACATAAGGAATAATGTAAGCGTTTAACCCAACCCGATGTTACATGATCAGAGAAAGGTACCACTAGTAAAAGCGACAAAATAAAGAAGTAATCCAAGAGCTACCTTCCACTTACTTCAGAAATACTACTCATGAGTATCTGCATGATGCCCATGTAAAGGCAACATTTAAACAGAAGGGGTGATAATTCATTTCAATAATAATGATATAGAATGAAGAATAGAGTACAACATCTACATAATCATGCACAACAATATATCACATTCTTACATCCAAATCATAATCAACATCATACACAACAACATCTCAATTATCATCAACATCATACAAAGCCATATCTCAATTATCATTAACATCATATGCAACAACATCTCATCCAATAACACATCAACAAAAATCAATACAAATGCAACACTTATGCAATGTACTCAACACCGACTCAACATGCACATCGTACCAAAATGAACACTCAGGTTCATCTCACTCCATGATCCCCACCATAGGATCGATTCTCTCTTGGAACCGGAGCACACCAAAATCGCTACCATCACCATAGGTAACGCTTCACTAATCCCCCATAATAGGAATTAGCTACTCGTACCTGATCCATCACCATGGGATCGAGGCTCACCAAAAATCGTTACCATCAACATATGTAACGCTTCACTAATCCCTCATAATAATAATTAGCTACTCGCACCCGATCCATCACCATAGAGTCGAGGCTCACCAAAATTGGACCGAAGCCCGTACACCGAGATGCATGACTCTTAAATAACATGCATTAACACAATAAGGTTCACCTAAAGGATCCCCACACATATCTCATCATTTATGCATCACACCATTCATCATGCAACAACCAATTCATGTTACCACATGAATAATATCAACAAACAACAGCAACTTATCACCATATTAACATCATCGACATAACAACATAATTAGCACACAATGATATTACAACAATGCAACGATTCATCAACCAACATATAAACCAATATATTTATTAAGACAGTAGGAGAGTGAATATTATTAAAACATATAAACAATCACCACCATGTTTTAGGTATTAGAGTTCGCTTTCTACTGCTTCAAACGCCATCAAAATCGGACTTACGAAATGAAAGTTATGACCAAAATCGTCAGGATGTGTCAACAATTCATTAACCGAGCGTAAGAACAAAAACTTCACCAACACAGTAACCATAAGAATAATACTCAATCAATTCACTTATCACCATGATATTATATCTCTTAGAGTCACCTTTCTAATTCTTTAAACCCCAACCCAAAATGATTCACGAGTTGAAAGTTATGATCAAAACCGTGCACAAAGGCGTTACTAAAAAGTTGTTGTTTTCTAAATTTTCCAACATAATTTTCATCTTCTTCAACCCCAAAAACATCCATGAAATAATCTCCAAAATTATTTTATTCTTGAAACAAAGTTATAGCCTTCTATTTCAGATATTCAACGCTTCAAATGACACTCGATTTAGATTTACGGATCAAAAGTTATGACCAAAATGATTTCGACCGAAAAACATAAAAAAAGACTCGCGATTGCGACTGACAGAATGCAGAATTTTCTGCGTTCTTCATCGTTGGAGGTCTTTCGGACCTCTGATTTCAATTCCGTAAAAAGCGAAAAGCTCTGAAATTTACAACCCATGTAATACTATAATTATATAAAGTTAATTTGCAGTTTTAACATAATTAAATAATTTAATCACAACTTTAAGATTATGCCTAAAACCTTCGAAATTGCAACAATGGTGAATATAAGTTTAATCATCAAAACAAAAAACTACACTCATGTAAGACACATGAAATTTATCATATCATCATCATATAATAATCCCCATAGCATCCAAATTCAAAGTTATGAATCAAAAGACTCAACCCTAAGGAGGTTAAGGGTTCCTCCATTCTATCCTTCTATCATATCATTTACTATTGGAACAAGTTCTCACCCTTACCTTAGATTTTCCAACAAGATGCGTACTTCAAGCTTTAACAATGGAGTGTTCCTTTAGCCCTAACCCTTGTCTCTTCTCACCATAAAATTCTATTTTACGTAAAATCCTTCAAACTCTCTTACTAACCTTTTTATCATTAACCTAATTCCCCCTCAATTAGGAACTTCCACCATTGCCCTCACTTATCATTTTATTTACCACCATACCCCTCTTGGCTCTAATTTCTTTTAATAAATAATACTAATAATATTCTTCTCTTTCTCCATACTATTTCTATTCTTCTATTTTATTCCAACCAATTAAATAAAATAGTTATAGGCTAATTATTAAAAATTCTCATTATCCCCATTAAATAAGTAAAATAACTAAATTTCATTAGTTAATTAAGATGCTCCTATTAAAGTTATTTTTATTTATTTATTTAATTAGTTCGAATAAAACATTATTTATTTCAATCACTAGTTAAAACTCTAATTAATTATCAACAACTATATCAAACTCTTACTCCCTCCATACTTCTATTTCAAGGATATCTATCCCCACAATCATACACAATTAATTTAAAACACCCATTAATCATATAAAAATTTAAATAATTCAAATTAATTAATTAATTAAAATTCGGGGTGTTACAGTCTTCCTCACCTATTTTCGGTTCTGTTTATATATTTAACTTAGCCATTTTCTCCACCACAGCCTTAAGAATAGGGTTGTATAGGCTCATGTTCGGGTTACACATAGGATTTCTACTAAATAATTTGTGGACTGGAGTTATTTGTTTTCTTCTAGCTTGTGTAGTTTTTAGCCATGGCCCTAGAGGGTTAACTTCGGTTATCCCCTGAGTAGGTGCCTTAGTTATTTTGCAAAACTCCTCACTATGGCCCATCAAACCACAGTAAAAACAAAAACAAGGTAGTTTTTCGTATCGAAAATCAATCTTGGTGGTCCTGTTACTTTTGCTTCTGATATACATTTATGGACTAATGCGTTTGGTGATGTTTAGGTTTATTTTAACCTTCACAATGGTGTTTCGGTCAGACATATCGTATAGACCAGCCTCCATAACCTACTGAAGCGCGCGAAAAATACAGAGTCGCCACCGGATTTTATTTATTCCAAAGGAAAGGGAAAATAGCGATAAAACCCCAAATGAGAGAAACGGTCTTGCAACCAAGAGCGGATTCGGAAGTCGGTTATGCGAGGGGAAGGTATTAGCACCCCTCACATCCATGGTACTCCATGGGAACCACTTGCTCGTATCAAATGCGTATGGATGTTTATTTATCTATAAATTGCTTGCTATTGGGAATGAGATGAGAGATGAGATGGGAGAGAAAATAAGTTTTAAGTTAGTGTGCTCGCCAAGGATTTGGGCTCTCGTGCCTACGTATCCCCATACGTGCAATAGGGAAGTCAGAGCTTCGTAGTTCGGCTCAAAAATGACGTATTTGTGTGGTTGTTTTTACTGAACAGTATTGACGTTCGCGCGCTACTGTTCACTTGCTTGTATACTCTGTCAAGGGAGCAAAAAGTATTTGTTTGTTTGCAATAAAGTGGATACGCTTGGTTTGCACTCTAGCAGTTAAACATTACCTGCTCGCACATGGAGGCTTAAGCTTCGTTCACGGTAGAACGGAAATAACACGTCCTTATTGAAAGGTTTTGAATAGAGTGCACTAAGGAAAAAAATGATTTGATTGGTTGGGGGTCGAATTTATGCATGGAGACAAGCATTGAACCCTTGGCTAGATACAATCAACAGTCCAATAACTCGGGAGTTGAGAGGACAATGTTGTCCTAACCACTCTTTTTCATACAAAAAAGAGATTTGATTATGAAAGGAGTTTGGCAAGTTTAATCGTTGGAACTTAGAGGGAACAAGTATTTGATCCTTGACTAAGTACGGTTAACGATCAAAGTACTTGGGAATTGAGAGAACAATGAAGTCCTAACTATTCTTTTTCATCCTCATAGCACCTAGATCTAACTTGTTTGGATCATTAGATATTTTAAGGGGGAAAATCAAGTGTAGGGTCCTCAGGCTAGGTACGGTCGACAATCCAATTACTTTAATGTTGTGTACAAACACGTACATCCCATTTGCATTCCAATTTGTTATGAAAATGTTTTGAAAAGGGGTACTTTGAAGGTGAGAAAAACAAGAAAGGGGGGGTTTGAATTGTTTGAAAAATAAGCGCTTTTGCAAAATGAAATCACACAATGATTTTATACTGGTTCGCTTATAACACAAAGCTACTCCAGTCCACCCGGCCAAGGTGATTTCGCCTTCAACAAGGACTTAATCCACTAATCTTGAAAGATTACAAACAACCCCTAAGAGAAAAGAAAATCTCTTAGTCCTCTCAAGTCTACAGACTACAACAAGTCACTTGAGGAAATCAAATAAAAATAGATACAAGATGTGTAATCTAGAGTGCTTCTAAGAAAGCAAATATTACAAACTTAAGAACAAATTTTTCACTTGATAAGCAAAAGCTTAGTGAAAATCTTTGAAGAACAAAGATGTTTTTCTTGAGCGTGATATGATTTCAGTATAGTTTTGGCTAGTGATTTCTTCGTGTTTACTGAATGAGATTTCTTCTCTATTTATAGGAGTTGAAGTAGAGTTGAAGTAGCGTTGAATCTATTGGATATTGAGATGTAATTACGCCATTCCATTAATAGCTTCTGCAGTAGACTTTTTCACTTAGAAGTGACTACTTACCACAATTAGTATCTTTTCTCTTGGAAGTGGAGATTAACGTCTCTTTCTAATTGAGGAAATCCATTTGCAGAACTTTAACTTGGCTTAAACGTTACTTCATCATGATTAACAATTCTGATTAGAGTCTTTGTGTATCTGGAGAAATTGGCTTCTGATGTTATTTCTTGAATGTTCAGATGGCGCTGATAACTTCAGAGTTTGCAGAAGACATTTGTTCAGAGTCAGAGCTTCTAGACTTTACTTCATGTTCAGATGCTTCTGATACTTGCAGTTTTGTCCAGAGTTTAGAGCTTCTTGAATGAGATTCCTCTTTAGATGCTTCTGATACTTGAGATTTTGCATCTGATCTTGTTTTGCATCTGATGACATCATCAGATTTATTTCTTTCTTTAGAACCCTGCACACTTAGAAACTTTTCGTTAGGGTACCACTTTTGGTTTCATCCTTTGTTATCATCAAAATCATGGAATCTATTGTAGAACTATTTTTGTTCTTACAATCTCCCCCTTTTTGATGATGACAAAACAAATAAAAATTATCAGATGAAACATGAAAAATATTAGATCAGATAGACAAAAGCTCCCCCTGAGTTAGTACTAGGGAGTTCAGAAGTTCTTACCAGAGCTTTCCAAGTAATTAGGTTTTTGAAAACTTTCTGCAAATGCTTAACTTTAAAGTTAGAGTTATTTAATCAGAGCTATTATTTAATCAGAGCTATTTATATCAGAACTATTTCTATAATTGTTGCAGAAAGCTTAAGGTTTTAGACATAATTTTCATCAGAGCTATTTAATAATTTCTCCCCCTTTTTGGCATAATCAAAAAAGGCATAAAACATAAAAAAAATAGAGAGAAAAACACTTCATTAAACAAAAGCACAAAGGCAAGCAGCAGTCAAAACATCAGATTCAACAGAAATATCAGAGCTAAAAAAGAAAAGACAGAAGCAAAAACACTAGGCAAACAAAAAAATCCTAAGTGCCTAAGGGTTTGGAGGAGGAGGAAGTCTCTGTAGTAGCATGGCAAACATATTCTGGAGATTTTCATTCAGAGCGTCTTGCTTGTCCATCCTTGCCCGGAGCTCACTCTGATCTTGCTTGATCTCTTTCTGATCTTGCTTGATCTCCTTCAGAGTGTTAAGAATCAGAGGGATCGCAGAGGAAGACTCCCCCTGAATCAGAGCCTGCTGAGTTTCAGCTTCAGCAGCAGCTTGGGCTTCTGCATCTGCTTTAGCCTTGGCTTCAGCTTCCTGAATTCTCAGAAGTTCTGCTTCTTTTGCCAGGCGTTCTTCTTCCAATCTCTTCTTAGCTTCTTCTTCAGCTTCCTTAGCTAATCTTTCTTCTTCTAATCTCTTGGCCTCAGCTTCTCTAGCCAGTCTCTCTTCCTCTAACCTTCTGGCCTCAGCTTCTCTAGCCAGTCTTTCCTGGAGTCTTTCCTCAGAGTCTCTGATGTAGCCATTTCTGACTTGTTCAGAGATACTCTTCAGCCTATAAGACTCAGAGGTCATCCAACTAATAACTCTGTTCCAGTGTGTCCTAACAGATTTAGGATCATCACTGACTTCAGAATTTTTAGCCAGAGACTTGATCTTCTGGACTGAAGCTTCTGCAACCTGTATAATGGCCTCCTCAAGGGTAGGTGTGATAATTTTAGGTTCAGGTTCAGGTGAATGAGGTGGAGAGTTTTGAGGGCTGAGATTTAGAGGTTGAGGTTCAGTTTCTGGTTCTGGCTGGGGTTCAGATTCTGCTTCTGGTTGAAATTCAGAATCTGGGTCTGGTTGAAGACTGGGGGATGAAGCATAGAGTGGGTTTACATCTAATGGGTCAGAGTCTGGGCTAGGTACAGCGGGAATTAATGGTGGAGTGATATAAGGTTCAGATGGGCGAATTACAGATGGTTGAGTTTCAGAGGGTGTGGTGGTTGTTTGTGGTGGAAGGGAAGTTTGATTTTCAGAGGTAATGGTGGTTGTTTGTTGTGGAATAGAAGTTCGGAGGGGAGAGGTTACTTCAGTTTGTGTTTGAGTTTGTGGGGCGAAATTTTTAGCATAAATTTCAGCTATTGTTGGGGAGTTTGGGTCAGAGTGTTCTTGATCAGA
Organism: Lathyrus oleraceus; assembly: GCF_024323335.1. Lineage (NCBI taxonomy): Eukaryota > Viridiplantae > Streptophyta > Magnoliopsida > Fabales > Fabaceae > Lathyrus > Lathyrus oleraceus. Next base: position 173,999,032 of record NC_066580.1, on the reverse strand, counting down.
GGACTCATGATCAGAAGACTCTTGGTTAGAAGAAGGAGAAAGGTAAGGGGTGATTCATACTCAGAGGATGATGAAGAGCTGTGGTGATATAGTTGATTAGGGTCAGAGGTTGTTGTGAAGTTACGGGCAATTTTTAGAACAGGTGGAGGTTGAGAGGTTCTAATGGTTGAAGGAGGAATTTCTGAGGTTGTAAAGATGGGAGGTGTTGGGAGAGGAGTAGAAGAAGCCATTACAGGTACAGAAGTAGCAGGAGGAATGGACTTACCAGAAGAAGAAGAGACTTTCAGAGGAGCTTTGGTTCCAGAGGATTCTCCAGTTCTGGGTTTCTTTGCCTTCCTTGCTTCCTCAGCTATCTTCTTCTCAGAAAGGCCTCTTTTGTATCTGACCAGATCTTCTACAGAATCCAGACAGTCTTCAAGGCGGAAATCAGAAACGTCAATGCCTTCATCCAGACGATCCTGAAGGTAGATGGCAATGGCATCTCTGGGTTCATTCTTGAAGAACCTTTCAAGGCCATGAGGCATCTTCCTCTGATCCTTCAGAGCTTCCCAGGTCACATTCATAGTGGGCTTGACTCTGATGTCTTTGATGATTCCCATACTCCTCAGATTTTTGGCATTCAGAGGCTTTCCAACGTCAATTGCCAGATCATCCATACATCTGGTCTTCTCCAGAGCATCTACCAGCCCATGCTCAATGAAGATGTCAGAGAGCAATCTTCCCAGAGGAATGTAGGATCTGGGCTTCATATTATTCCTTGTTTCTCTGACTGAATCCCTCAGATATCTGAAGAGAAGAACAGGGAGGTTGATTGGAATACCCTTCTGAATACAGTAGAGGATGCATTTCTGATCAGCGTTGATATAATCTGAAGAGTTGGAGGCTGGACGATGATGGATTGTTCCCAGAATAATCTTCAACCAAACTCGGAGGTTCTGATGAAGCTCCTTGTTCTTAGATGGGTTTCCTTCAACGTTTGCTTTGAAGATAGTAGGGTTAATGACTTCTGTGATGCGCTTGGACCTTGGAGGAATGTTGTAAATCCTTTTACCTCCAGCCTTTTCCATATTCAGCAAAGAAGCAATAGACGCTTCTGTGATAATGATCTTCACACCCAGAACAAAAGAAACGATGAACTCATCATCAGCATCTGCACATCTCCAGAATTCTTTCACCAGAAGAGGATAGATTGGACCATACAATCTGTTGAAGTAGGTTTCCCAACCTTGCTTGCGAAGATCTTCAGTTAAATCAACGCCATTTCTTTTCAAATTTTCAAAATCCACAAGCGATTCACACAGTACATCCAAACCTTCAAAGGGAGTAGAAAGATGAATGTGTTGTTCACGTTCCAAAATGTGAGGTTCTTTGTAAACTGGGGTTGTGGTAACATCTACAACCATGGGTGTTTGAGTGTTTGAGGTTTGGGGGTTAGAAGCAGCTTCCATTTGTTGGGAGAAGTTAAAAACTGCTTGTTCTTGAGGATTCATGATGAAGATTGATGAAAAAGATGAAGAACTGAGAGAGTTGCAGAGAAAACTTCGAGAGAGGGTTTAGGGTTTAAGAGTGAGTGAGAGTGATAAGTGTGTGAAATGTGAGAAAAGTGTTTATATACCTAAGGGTAAAAACACATGCAAAACGACACAATTAATTGCGTTGGAACAGAACACAAATTTGCACGCTAGGGGAGGAAAAATGATTATAGCTAATAAATGAATGTCTAATCCCAACAGTAAGCACACTGCTCGAGGAGATTTCAAGCGTTCTGACCTTTGATTTCTTTTGACAGCTGTCTAGAAGTTCTAGGGTTAGACGCATGTTCCCCACGTGTTGATGTTTCTGATCTTCAGGAATACCAAGAGATTGGTTCTGAAGATTTCTAACTCAGATATCTTCTTAACTTGGTAGAAGTATCAGAGTCAGAGGCAGAAGTGTATTTGTTTTTATCAGATTCTCATTTTACATGTTCAGAGCCAAATTTTACTCAGGGCAATTTTTAATGTTCAGATTTTCTAATATAAAGCGAAATCTATCTTCAGCCAGAGGCTTAGTAAAGATATCTGCCCATTGATGTTCTGTATCAATGAACTTCAGCGTTACTATTCCTTTCTGAACATAGTCTCTAATAAAATGATGTTTAATTTCTATGTGTTTGGCTCTGGAATGCAAAATGGGATTCTTACTCAAACAAATAGCAGCAGTATTATCACAAAGGATAGGAATGTTACTCTCAAAGATTTGTAGATCTTCTAGCTGATGTTTCATCCAGAGCATCTGAGTTGTGCACAGTGATGCTGAGATGTATTCTGCTTCTGCAGTTGATAGAGCAATTGTTGACTGTCTTTTGCTAGCCCAGGAGATTAAGTTGTTTCCCAGAAGCTGGCAATTTCCAGATGTACTTTTTCGTTCTATTCTATCTCCTGCATAATCTGCATCACAATAACCAGAAAGCCTATACTCTGATGTTTTCTCATACATCAGGCCCAGGTTAGGGTTCCTTTCAGATACTTAAGAATTCTCTTAACAGCTGTTAAATGAGATTCTCTAGGATCTGATTGGAATCTGGCACAAAGACAGACGCTAAAGAGAATATCAGGACGAGTAGCAGTCAGATAGAGAAGAGAGCCTATCATACCTCGATAGAGCTTCTGACAAACCTTGTTGCTTACCTCTTCCTTCTCCAGAATGCAAGTTGGATGCATGGGAGTCTTTGCAGAATTGCATTCAGACATATCAAACTTCTTTAGAACGTCTTTAATGTACTTGCTTTGATGAATGTACGTGACTTCTGGAGTTTGATTGATTTGAATTCCCAGAAAGAACTTTAGTTCTTGCATTAGACTCATTTCAAATTCTGCCTGCATTAACTTAGAAAATTCTTGGCAAACAGAAATATTAGCAGAACCAAAAATAATGTCATCAACATAAATTTGGCATATCATGAGATCATTTTTATGATTTTTACAGAAGAGTGTAGAATCAACTTTCCCTCTGATAAAATTTTGTTCCAGAAGAAAATTACTTAAGCGTTCATACCAAGCTCTGGGAGCTTGTTTAAGTCCATATAAGGATTTCTTAAGTTTGAAAACATGTTCTGGAAAATTTGAGTTTTCAAAACCAGGAGGTTGATTTACATACACTTCTTCTGAAATATAACCATTTAGAAATGCACTCTTGACATCCATTTGGTATAATTTTATAGAGTGATTAATAGCAAATGATACAAGAAGACGAATAGACTCTAACCTTGCGACTGGAGCAAAAGTTTCATTATAATCAATACCTTCTTGTTGACTATAACCTTGAGCTACCAGTCGTGCTTTGTTTCTGACAACTTCTCCTTTCTCGTTCAGTTTGTTTCTGAAAACCCATCTGGTTCCAATGACATGAGTGCCTCTGGGTTTAGGAACGAGATCCCAGACATCATTCTTGGAGAATTGATCTAACTCTTCTTGCATAGCTGCCACCCAATCATTATCTTGAAGAGCTTCATCACAGGACGTAGGCTCAATCAGAGACACTAGTCCCAGAGGAATATCTTCAGAAGTTCTGAAGGTAGATCTGGTTCTAACAGGTTCATCTTTGTTTCCCAGAATCAAATCTTCAGATACGTTGCTACGACTCTTGACTTTTCTTGGAATTTCTGGAGATTTAATTTCTTCAGAGTCTGGAGTGACAGTTGCTTCTGGAGTTTTCTCAGATTCTACCAGAGTGATCTCTAAATCTGCAAACTTTTCAACTAGCTTTGACTTTTCAGGGTCAAGCTTATCATCAAATCTAACATGAATTGATTCCTCCACAATTTTGGTTTCTGTGTTGTATACTCTATAGCCTTTAGAGCGTTCTGAGTATCCTAACATAATACCTTTCTGTGCTTTGGAATCAAACTTGTTCAGATGTTCTTTAGTATTTAATATAAAGCAAATGCATCCAAAAGGATGAAAATATGAAATGTTGGGTTTTCTTCCCTTACACAGTTCATAGGGAGTCTTATCCAGAATAGGTCTAATAGAGATTCTATTCTGAATGTAACACGCTGTATTTACAGCTTCTGCCCAAAAGTGCTTTGCTACATTTGTTTCATTGATCATGGTTCTGGCCATTTCTTGGAGTGTCCTATTCTTCCTCTCTACAACTCCATTTTGTTGTGGAGTTCTAGGGCAGGAGAAATCATGGGATATTCCATTAGAATCAAATAATTCTTCAAAATCTTTATTTTCAAATTCTCCACCATGATCACTTCTGACTCTAATAATTTTAGAGTCAAATTCTTTTTGCACTTTAGAACAGAAACTGGTGAATACAGAGTGAGACTCACTCTTGTGCCTTAGGAATTTTACCCATGTCCAGCGGCTGTAATCATCAACGATCACTAGTCCATACTTCTTTCCATTGACTGATGCTGTTTTCACAGGACCAAATAAGTCAATGTGAAGAAGCTCCAGAGGCTTGGAGGTAGAAACAACATTTTTCTTTTTAAAAGATGTTTTTGAAAACTTTCCTTTCTGACAAGCTTCACACAGAGCATCTGAAGAAAACTTCAGTTTAGGTAAGCCTCTGACTAACTCAAGTTTAGTTAGCTGAGAAAGTTTCCTCATGCTAATGTGGCCTAAGCGTCTATGCCATACCCATTGCTCTTCGTGAACTGACATTAAACATTTAACATTTTGATCTTTTAAATCAGAAAGATTTATTTTATAAATGTTGTTTTTCCTCTTGCCTGTGAAAAGGACAGAGCCATCGTTCTGATTAATGGCTTTACACGTTTTTTGATTAAAGATTACATCATAACCGTTATCACTTAATTGACTTATGGATAACAAGTTATGCATTAATCCTTCTACATAAAGAACATCAGATATAGAGGGAAGAGTACCATTACCAATAGTTCCGGAGCCTCTGATCCTTCCTTTCTGATCTCCTCCGAAGCCTACAAAGCCAGCGTCTTTAAGTTCCAGGCTTTGGAACATAGACTTTCTTCCCGTCATATGTCGCGAGCATCCAGAGTCCAGGTACCATGACTGGTGTCTGAACTTTGCTGCATAGGATATCTGCAACATAGATAATCTTATCTTTCGGTACCCAGAATCTCTTGGGTCCTTTCAGATTAGTTTTCCCAGAGTTTCTTACAACTTTGGGTCTTCTAGCATTTTTAAATTTGTGTTCTTGTGTGTGTGTATAGTGGTATGAAAAAGGTGATTTAATTTGGTTACTGGTAGAAGTTTTATCAGAATCAGAATCATACCCAATTCCCCTTTTATTATTCTGACCTACTCCATAAATCATGGATGCCATAATACTCCTATTTATCCCATTCTTCAGAAATTGTTGAAAGGCTTCTTCATATTTATAAATAATTTCATTTGAAGTTTGTGGTGCTTGAGACAACACTTCTTCTAATTTTAAGCTTTTTGTTTTAGCTCCATCTCTTTCTAACGTTAAAGATTTGATTGTATCTTCATGTGCTAGAATTGTTGTCTCAAGTTCACTACATTCTTCAGATTTTGCTTTAAGAAGGCCTTTAATGCTTTTAACTTTTTGTTTTAATTTCTGAAGAGAGGTAAGAGTTTCTGATAAACATGATTCTAAGTCAGATCTAGAAAGTTCAGAAAATACCTCTTCAGATTCTTCATCTGAGCTGCTGGATGTGGTAGCCATAAATGCTACGTTGGCTTGTTCATCAGAGTCAGATTCTGATGATCCTGATTCACTATCGTCCCAGGTGGCCATTAATCCCTTCTTTGTTCTGAAGGCATTTTTCTTGAAGCTTTCTTTCTTGGAGTTATCTTTCTTCAGCTTGGGGCATTCATTTCTATAATGACCTGTTTCTTTACATTCAAAACAGGTAATATCTTTATTAGGTTTACCTTTTGAAGTTGACTCTGATCTATCCCCTCTGGGTCTTGATCTTCTGAAGTTGTTGTTGTTCCTTCTTTTCCAGAGTTGCTTAACTCTTCTGGTTAGTAAGGACAGTTCTTCTTCATCATCAGAGTCTTCAGGTTCAGAGTCGTCAGTATCTGCAGTTTCTGCCTGGAGAGCTTTGGTTCTGTCTGACTTCCGTCTTTCAGGTCTGGACTTCAGCGCCACTGACTTGTTCCTTTTCTGAGGCTCATCCTCCTCTAGTTCTATCTCATGGCTTCTGAGAGAACTAACAAGTTCTTCAAGGCTGATACTGTTCAGATCCTTTGATAACTTCAGAGCAGTAACCATAGGTCTCCATTTCTTTGGCAGACTTCTGACAATCTTCTTAACATGATCTGCAGTCGTGTATCCTTTGTCTAGCACTTTAAGACCTGCAATAAGAGTTTGGAATCTGGAAAACATAGCTTCTATAGCTTCGTCATCTTCCATCTTGAAGGCTTCATATTTCTGGATCAACGCCAGAGCCTTCGTCTCCTTGACTTGGGAGTTTCCTTCATGGGTCATCTTCAGAGAGTCAAGTATATCTTTAGCCGTCTCTCTGTTGGTGATCTTTTCGTATTCGTTGTATGATATAGCATTTAGAAGTATTGTTCTGGCCTTGTGATGATTTTTGAACTCACGTTTCTGATCTTCTGACATTTTGCTTCTGGGAACTTCAGCTCCATTTAAGGTTGGAGGTTTGTATCCATCTGTGACAATGTCCCAGAGGTCAGCATCATAACCCAGAAAGAAGCTTTCGATTCTATCTTTCCAGTAATCAAACTTTTCTCCATCAAAAACAGGAGGCTTGGCATTGTAAGAATCTTTCTCATTTGAGTGGGCCATTTGTTTTTCTCGCACTGGATCTCTCTACACGGTTAAGTGTTTGATTTGAAAATCAATAACAGAGCCGAAGCTCTGATACCAATGAAGGTGAGAAAAACAAGAAAGGGGGGGTTTGAATTGTTTGAAAAATAAGCGCTTTTGCAAAATGAAATCACACAATGATTTTATACTGGTTCGCTTATAACACAAAGCTACTCCAGTCCACCCGGCCAAGGTGATTTCGCCTTCAACAAGGACTTAATCCACTAATCTTGAAAGATTACAAACAACCCCTAAGAGAAAAGAAAATCTCTTAGTCCTCTCAAGTCTACAGACTACAAACAAGTCACTTGAGGAAATCAAATAAAAATAGATACAAGATGTGTAATCTAGAGTGCTTCTAAGAAAGCAAATATTACAAACTTAAGAACAAATTTTTCACTTGATAAGCAAAAGCTTAGTGAAAATCTTTGAAGAACAAAGATGTTTTTCTTGAGCGTGATATGATTTCAGTATAGTTTTGGCTAGTGATTTCTTCGTGTTTACTGAATGAGATTTCTTCTCTATTTATAGGAGTTGAAGTAGAGTTGAAGTAGCGTTGAATCTATTGGATATTGAGATGTAATTACGCCATTCCATTAATAGCTTCTGCAGTAGACTTTTTCACTTAGAAGTGACTACTTACCACAATTAGTATCTTTTCTCTTGGAAGTGGAGATTAACGTCTCTTTCTAATTGAGGAAATCCATTTGCAGAACTTTAACTTGGCTTAAACGTTACTTCATCATGATTAACAATTCTGATTAGAGTCTTTGTGTATCTGGAGAAATTGGCTTCTGATGTTATTTCTTGAATGTTCAGATGGCGCTGATAACTTCAGAGTTTGCAGAAGACATTTGTTCAGAGTCAGAGCTTCTAGACTTTACTTCATGTTCAGATGCTTCTGATACTTGCAGTTTTATCCAGAGTTTAGAGCTTCTTGAATGAGATTCCTCTTTAGATGCTTCTGATACTTGAGATTTTGCATCTGATCTTGTTTTGCATCTGATGACATCATCAGATTTATTTCTTTCTTTAGAACCCTGCACACTTAGAAACTTTTCGTTAGGGTACCACTTTTGGTTTCATCCTTTGTTATCATCAAAATCATGGAATCTATTGTAGAACTATTTTTGTTCTTACATACTTGACGTTGAATCAAGTGTTTGGATTTATTATGAGAATAGTGAGTGAAGAATGGAGGTGAGAGATAGAATGAGTTTGAGAATAGAATGGAGAAGATGCGAATAAAGGATCATGAGGTGGATGGAGAATACTTGACATTGGATCAAGCATCCACGTTACAATGGTGTGAGTTTTATTTGGAAAACAACTTGACGTTGAATCAAGTACCTTTTGTTTCTTTGGAAATGCTTTGTTTATCGTTTTGTAATTTATCTTTGATTATTAACATGCATGGTGGACTATCTAGAAAATAATAAATCTAAGCTATTACATGACTAGGGGGAGGGGGAACATTTGACCCACAATTTAGGGATGGATCCACACAATACAATGGAAAGGGAATGAAAGGAAAATACAAGTTATAAACTACTAAACTATGTACCATGCCTAAGGCATACAAGTGACATGGTACTCCAAACAATACAAAGTTATTGAATGAAAATGGAATGGTTAGGAGCATGGCTAGCTAAGAGTGAGCTTGCTTCTCCAAGTCAACTTGTGGACACAAAACAACAAACGAGTTACCATGAATGAGAACGAGTGAGAATGATGCAACAATATGTAAGTACATACAATGGCTAAAATCGATTTGAATGGTAATGGATTACTCAATAAAAACAATCAAGGATCTATCCTATGATCATGGCAAATGAAATTGGACATACATAGTATTCATCACCTAAATTGAAATGGGATTTTCAATTTAATCAAAATGATCATAAACCAAATGAATCGTTTAAATGGATAATTAAAGTGACTATTAATTCTAAAAATTAAAATCTACCTAAACATGAATTAGGATCAAAATCAATCGAATGTGACATTCACAATCCAAAATCAAGAATTGCTAACTACTATGATTATACAAATCAAATTGAGTGGAAATTAACCTAAGGTCTAACCATGGCAAAATCAATCATTAACCGTATTAATCTAAACATGAATTATATCAACAAAACGAATTAACCAAAATCTAATGGCTAATATCCAATCATGGCAAGGTTAATCAATGAAATAATTCTGGAAAATGAAACAAACTAAAACTAATCTAAAAATTGATTAAACCTTATTAACTAATCAAGGAATTAATGAACTAATCCTAATATCTAAAATCTAAAAATCAAGAAATTATCTAATTCTAACAAGATTAAACAAATCTAATAAGAAAGATTAATACGAAAAAAATGGAATTAAAACAGATTAAGAAATAAAATAAAACTCTAATCAAGCTTTAAGAAATAATTAAGAAAAACTGATATGGGCCAGTTTGGGGGTACGAAAAACGGAGGGGCGTGTATGGCCCATTTCAACAAAAATCCGCTTGGGCCAAAGGCCAAAGTCTTCAAGGGCAAGGTATGGCCCATTGCAACCTTTTCTCTGTTATATGGTGTTGAAGGTTTTTATGAGGGTGAAGTTCTGGTGTATGTTAAGTAATATGTGGAGAGAAGTTAGCAGTTGGAGAAGGAGGGTTCTGTTATATATTCTGTTGGAGGTTGTGTTTTCAGTTGGAGATTTGGTTATTCGGTTATTCGAGAGTTTATTACAGGTTTGGTTATAACAGTTGGGTATTGTCGGTTCATAATTGAAGTTGGAATCTGTTATGTGTTTGTTACCACAGGATTGTGATTGGAAGTGTTTTTACAGGTTTTTGGTAATTTGATTTTTGCTGCTTCTTTATGTCGGTTGGTTGATTTAGCGGGTTAGATTTGGTTATGAAGATTGGAGGGGAAATGAATGGTTCTCAGTTTGAGAAAATGAGGATTATTAGATGAAGGTCTTGAAGGAAATTTGAGATGGATTAGGATAGTTATGTTGGTTAGAGTTCTGTTATATTTCTCTTGGAATTTTTTCTAACTGACTTATGTTACATGATTTTCTTGAAGGTTAGAAGTAGTTCCAGTTTTTTTGGGAAAAGGTTTTATTTTTATGGAGAGCCCTTTTGACGAGTTCTCCCTCTGTTTCAATCCTGGAAGTTATTTGAATGGGAATTTTTTTGTTAAGTTGTGAAGGTTCGATAAAACAGTGAAGAGATTGTTGAGGTTCTGTTTAGCTCAAAAGGTTGAAAAATAAAATGAGGTTAGAGACAGTTCCCAGTTCTGTTTTCTTCAGTTTTGAAGGAGTTTGTTAGAGGGAAGTTCTAATTCTGTTAGGGAGTTTTTTGTATACTATTAGCAGTTAACTTGTGATAGTCTTTTGGATGAATGTTGTCATAGCTTATGGTGCTTATGATCAGGTTTGGGTAATGGTTAACATGTGATACTTTCCGGATGGGTTGAATTTGGTGTAATGATACTTGTACTTTTGATGCAGGTATCTCTTATGATATGCAAGGCCAGTGTGCTTGGAATGATTCAAGACATGGAAATGGAGGCATCATGAACGTTTAAAGTTTGGAAAAGGTAGCAAAGCAAGGCTTACTTGTGTATAGCTTGAAAATGTAACTTTGTAATGTAGGGTTATGTATGGAATTGAATAAGCTTAATGTTTAATTTTTTGTAACTTGAAGTTAAATTGTAATTTTGTCATAAGAATGTATATGAGGTTGAATGTAATATGGTTTATGGTTATGGAAGTTGTATGTTTAGAAATGGTTGTAACATGAATTTGTGGTTTATGGAAACGTAATAAAAAGGTTGAAATGGTTTATGGAAATGTAATGGTCTACGTGTGGTATTTGAAAACCTTGAATGAATTTGGAAATTGAATCTTGAATCAAGGTCTTAAAAAATGGAAAGTGGCTTAAACCATAGAAAATGGTTCAAGATTAAAATGGGCATTGGCTAGGTGATTGACCAAAAAGTCAACAGTGGACCAAAAGTCAACTTAGGTAAAAATGTGTACTTTCTTATGGAAAGATGAAAATGGACCATGATGACAATGCAATGCACCGATGAACTAGAACTATTGTGAGTCGATTACCCAAAGAACCAAACACCAACTAAGGTCTTAACCAACTATGAACATGAATGCACACCATGACTGAACATGGATATGACTAAAAAGCCCGATGTTCTTAAATGAAATGAAACATACCAAATTCCAAAACTCGAAACCCGATCAATCCAAACCAACCAAATGATACTTAACCAAGCAACTGTAACACCTTGAATGAATCTTAACCAATGAATCAGAACCATGAATCTTAAACAAACAACTGAATCATTTATAATGAACCAAACGAATCAGATGCAACCTCCTGGAATTAGAGTTTCCACCATGCTCTCTGATGAATACATGTAAGATGAAAAGTTCTAACACAACCATGTCCATCACATGAACCCTAGCCTGGAGATGAAAAGTTCCCCCCCCCCCCCCCCAACCCATGTAGGGGCTTTTTCGAAATCCAGCTTGCCAAATTTGGAGATGCCATCCCATTCTTGTAATATTAACGAAGAATTTCTGAACAACCATGGATTCACTCACAATATACATTTATCGTCCTCGGATTTTTCCATAGTAAGTAGGAATGTGGCAGGTTCCACTTCCTTATCCATCGGGTTTTTAAGGTTACACCAAATGTAGGGTAGGTTACACCAAATGTAGGGTAGGGATATTTGTAAGGATCCTCTACGAATTGGTTTTTTCAGTTGCAATTTTTCCCAACAAATTGATCTTTTTCATGCCAGGATTTTCTTGAATTTCTTCCTTTTCATAGAGGAAAAAAACAGGACCTGTCATGTTTTTCTAATTGCTGGAACTGCTTCTTTTTTCAAAGATTTTCATTTGTGGTTGTTTATTGGTCCACTTAGTGATGCATATCTGATTTTTCTATTCCACAGTGATTTCATTTTCTCTACTATTCGATACATTTTGCCTATATGTTATGGATTAGTTAACAGGTATCATGATCCTATTTGTTTCTGAGTTGGTTCCAATGTGCTTCATGAATGCACCGAGCAAAAAGTGAGAGATAGCAAAAGAATACTTTAAAAAAAGCCAAAACAAAAGACTAAGGATCTAAGAAACAACAAGGCCAAGAAAGTAGGATAAAAGGGAGAACAAACGAGAAGAATGAAAAGAAAGAAGAGATATGCAAGAAACACTTGGGAAAATGGGGTTAGGGAAGAAAGTCCACTGAAACCGAGCCCAGTCTTAAGCATGTTCCTAGTCTTTTAATGAATAATTTAATAGATGCATTAGTTATAATTTAGTGACAAATGATGGAATTAGGAGCATAATTAACTTATGTGGCATGCTTCACAATATGAAATATGTGGAAAGATTTGTTAGGTCATTATGGATATAACACCCCAAATTCGATTAATTTATTTAACTGAATGATTTAGAATTCTTATTTAATTATTTTGTGTTTGGTCTGCCTTTAAATAAAATTATGTGATTAAATGTGTTGTTGGGGTGGTTTGGTAATGGTAGTCTGTGGTTAGAATGTAGGAGTTTGATAGAATAATTTAGAAAATATTTATAATAATTAGCATTTTAATTAATATTCGAAATAAATTTCGAAAAATTGGTAAATAGGAGGAGTTAGGCCAAATGTCTTATTTGAGGGAAGTATGTGTTAAGAGGAGAAATATTGGAAATTAGTTGGGCAATAAGAATAATTATACTACTATATATTCTTAAAGTTGGAGAAAATTAGGTTTCCAGGGAACCTTTTGTTAGATTGTGAAAACAAGGAGGCTTAGAGAAAACAAGAGAATTTAGAAGGAGGATAGGTATTGTAGGGAAAATCCATATGAGCTGCCTGATTTCCTATTTGTGTTGGAGATCTAAAGTAAGGAGGGGGGGGGGGGGAACTCTCAATATGAGTGTATTGCATAATGGGGTAGAGAAGAGAGGTCCTTACTCTCATTCCATGATTTTCTCTGATGAATTATTGTTTTGTTAGAAATCTGGAATTTGATGATTGATTGTGTTGATGCATGTGTTTCTATGACATGAATTATGTTTGAATTATCATGAATATGCATGTATAAAATTATGCCATTGATAATATTTGAGTGCTTGAATTGTGTACATGATTGTTGACGAAATTGTTGATGAATTGCTATGAATAATTATGAATATAAGTTTGTAATATGTTGATAGTTGTAATAACATTTTACGATGTTAAATTCGTATTATGGTTTATTTGATTTTGGAAAATTTTGTTGGAGTCAAATAGGGAGGTTTTGGGATGATGGAGATGATGAAGTATTGAGAAAACTGAGTTTTCTGGAAACATGCACGATGGCAATCGATTGCAGGCTTTTATTTTTTGAAAATTTTCCTATGTCAATCGATTGACATTAGATCACAATCAATTGTAGGAGGGAGTCAGTTGATTAAATGTCTGGAAAATGTGAATTTTTTAAATCCAATAGCTAACCATCTTTGATGACAATCGATTGTCTTGGGCCAATTCGTGAAGAATTATGTTTTGCCTTTTGTTACATTGTCTGACGATTTTGGTCGTAACTTTAGTTCTGTAGGTCCGAATGAGGTGCCATTTGAAGTGTTAGAAAGCTAACGCATAGGACTACATCATGATAGTGCTTGGTGAAATGATTTAGTTGTAGTCGTTTGTCTACTATAGGAATTTATGTGATGACATGTATGATTAATTAGCGAATCATTGTGTTTGCGTAATAATATGTTTATGTTATAATGAACTAACATGATGGAATGCTTGTGAATATGCATTTGACGAGTTTCTGTTATTTGGTATTGTTTGTTAGTTGTCGTAATATTGATTACTTATTATGTATGGTGATAATGCATGTTGTTGAGAGTCATGCATCATGGTGTACGAGCTTCGGTCCAGTTTTGGTGTGCTATGGTCTAGTGGTATGGATTCGAGAGCGAGTATATGGTTCCAAATGGGAATCAGTGAACCGTTACTTATAGTGATAGTAACGATTTGGTATGCACTGCTCTAATGATGTAGATTCAGGAGCCAGTAGCTAATTCCAATGAGGAATTAGTGAAGCATTACTATATGGTGATTAGTAGTGATCTGGTGTGATATGGTTCTATGGTGGGGATTCAGGAGCCATATGGACATGTTTTTTCCATTAATGGTACCACATGCATAATGAGTTAGTTGTGGATTACATTGCATACATGTTTTTATATGTAATTAATTATTCATGATGTTGTTGAATATGTTGAGAATATTTGATGTAGTTTATGAATTGTTGTGAATAATGAGTATACTTGATGAATGTTTATGTTTCTATGAATGGGTGTGAGACTATGGTGTTGTTGATTGTGTATTCAATGTGTGTAGTATCGTATGTTCTCTACCTTATCATTATTTATACTATTCATTTTGAATGTTGTTTCCCATCCTTTTTGCTCATGTTGTCCTCCATGGACATACTGCAGATACTCAGGAGTTAGCATTGTTGATGTGTGTGGAAGGTGGCTTGTTTAGAGCTACTCTTTATTTTTATTCATCGCTTGATAATACCTTGATGGTTTATTTAATGCTCTGATTATGTAACACCGGGGACATAAGCTATTATGTTTTATGTTGATGTTGATTTTTTCGTTTTGGAGTTTAATACATTATTTATGAAGTTGCTATGAAATGTTTTTCCGTCGTGTAATATTTAAATGTTTTGATTTGTTTTTATCGGGTTGTCGTTGGTGATACCTTAACTTGTCAAGTAAAACTTTTCATATAAGTTTCGGGGTTTAGGGAGTTACATAGTGGTATCATAGCCTTGTTGGTCTGTCCGACCATGTTTTGTAATGATTTCTAGTCCATAGTATGCGTCATGTGTGTGTACAACGTCGGTGCATTGTTTTTTATAATGTGTGTTTGATGGTTTGAAAAATGGCTGGAAGAAACAGTCGCTCTATTTCTGAAGCTTTGGAGCAGTGGCTCAGGCACTCTAGAGTCACCAGAATCAAGCTGGTTAAGTTATGTGGTTTGGAGAATTTTTAGAGGAATAATCCGCCAACATTCAAAGGTTGGTATGATCCAAAGGGTGCTCCAGTATGGCTCATAGAAATTTAGAATTTTTTTAGTGATGGCCTCTATCGAGGAACAGAAAGTATTGTTTGGTACTCACATGTTATTCGAGGTAACTGAGGACTAGTGGGATAATGTGTGCTAAAGACCAGAGGTTGTTGGTGTTAAGATCAATTAGGCTATGTTTAGAGTGAAATACCCTGAGAAGTAATTTCTTGAGGATGTGCGAGGAAGAAGGAGATTGAATTCATTGAGCTTAAGCAAGGAAACATGGAATTCATTGAGTGTGCTGCCAAGTCTGAAGAGCTTGTGAATTTATGTCCTTATTATAATGGTTTTTCTGTAGAGGGGTCAAAGTGATTAAATAAGGCATCAATTATGAGGATATTCATAGGTTTCCTACACTAGTGAATAAGTGTAGGACTTATGATGAATGCTGCATGGCTCGTTCTGCATACTATAAGAGCATTAGTGAGAAGAAGGGAAAGACTCAGTATCGTGGGAAGCCGTATAGTTCTCTAGATGACAGAGGGAATCAAAGATCTTCATATGACAAAAATCCAAATGAGGTTGAGACTCCCACTTCCGTCAAGTGCTTCAAGTGTGGTGAGTTGGGCCATAATGCTAATGAGTGCAAGAATAATGTTCTGAGGTGCTTCAAATATGGAAAGACGGGTCACCATATTGCAGACTACAAGAGTGTTAGGCTGACTTGTTATAATTATGGAGAACAGGGACATATTAGTGCCAATTGTCAAAACCTGAAGAAGGCACAGTCTGAAGGGAAAATCTCTGCCTTGTTAGGATCAGAGACTACTAGCATTGACCGATTGATACGAGGTACATGTTTTATAAATTGTATCCGATGATTTCTATTATTGACAAGGGTAAAACACATTCGTTTG
Source organism: Lathyrus oleraceus (assembly GCF_024323335.1). Taxonomy (NCBI): domain Eukaryota; kingdom Viridiplantae; phylum Streptophyta; class Magnoliopsida; order Fabales; family Fabaceae; genus Lathyrus; species Lathyrus oleraceus. Next base: position 173,983,258 of record NC_066580.1, on the reverse strand, counting down.
ATTTGCTTGATTGTGTTGAGAGGTTGAGTTTGAAATTGTATTATATGGTTGGGATTATAATTGTTGATACCCCGACTCTAGGTCTGGTAACCACTTCATGGGTTTGTTTGAATTATACACTTACTATTTTTGGTAAGAATTTTGGGTTGGATTTAGTTTGTCTACATTTGGGAAATCTCAATGTTATCCTTAAAATCAACTGGTTGGAGTTCAACCGTGTTCATATAAACTCTTATGACAAGACGATATCATTTCAAGAGTTGGATGCAAGTGATGAGTTGTTTGTGTCTGCTAAGCAAGTGGACGAGTTCATGAAGGATGAGACCAAAGTGTTTATGATAATAGTTTCTATGAAGACTGAAAGTAAAGCTGTGATTGGTGAGCTTCTAGTGGTGTGTGATTTTCCAAAAGTGTTTCCAGGTGATATTAGCGATTTTTCGCCTGAGCGTGAGGTGAAGTTTGCTATAGACTTAGTACCTGGTACTAGTCCAGTGTCAATGGCTCGTTATAGAACTCATGATTCAGAGTTGAGAGAACTTAAGAAGTAATTGGAAGATCTGCTTGAGAAGAAGTTTGTTCGACCGAGTGTTTTTTCATGGGGTGCGGCAATCTTGCTAGTCAAGAAGAAAGATGATAACATGAGGTTGTGCGTTAATTATTGACAATTGAATAAGGTGACTATCAAGAACAAGTATCCACTTATGAGAATTAATGATTTGATGGATCAGTTGGTAGGTGCTTATGTGTTTAGCAAGACCTATTTGCGTTCGGGTTATCATCAGATTTGTGTGAAACTAGAGGATATTCCGAAGACTGAGTTCAGAATGAGGTATGGTCATTATGAGCATCTAGTGATGCCTTTTGGTGTGTCTAATGCGCATGAAGTATTCATGGAGTATATGAATAGAATATTCGATTCATACTTATATCAATTTTTGGTTGTGTTCATCGATGACATCTTGATATATTTAAAGTCTGATTAAAAGCATGTAGAATATCTGAGGGTTATGTTGCAGACTTCAAAAGATAAGAAGTTGTATGCGAAGTTGTCCAAGTGCGAGTTTTGGTTGCAAATGTGTGTTTCCTTTGTCATATGATTTTTAGTGGTGGGATTGCAATTTATCCATCGAAGATAGATGTTGTATTGCAATGGGAGACTCCGAAGTCTGTTACGGAGATTAGAATTTTTCAAGAGTTAGCTGGTTACTACAGAAAGTTTATTTAAGGATTTTTGAAGTTAGCATTGTTGATAACTCAATTGACTTGAAAGGATCAATCCTATGTGTGGGATGTGCATTGCAAAAAGAGATTGTAAGAACTCAAGAAGAAGTTGATGTCTGCTCCAGTGTTGATTTTTTCGAATCCAAGTGAGTCCTTTATTCTATATTGTGATGATTCAAAGATGGGTCTAGGTGGTGTTTTGATTTAGAATGGTAAGGTTGTGCATTACGCTTTTAGACAATTAAAAGTTCATGAAAGGAATTATCCTACGCATGATCTATAGTTGGCATTCATAGTGTTTGTCTTGATGATTTAGAGACACTATCTGTTTGGATCCAGATTTGAGGTGTTTAGTGATCACGAGAGTTTGAAGTATCTATTTGATCAGAAGGATTTAAATATGAGGTTGAGAAGGTGGCTCGAGTTTCTGAAGGATTATGATTTTGGCTTGAGTTACCATCCTGGTAAAGCCAATGTTGTGGTTGATGCATTGAGTAGGAAGTCGTTGCACATTTTGATGTTAACAGTTTGGGAGTTGGAATTGATCGAGCAATTCAGAGATATGAGTTTGATATGTGAAGAGACTTCTAATAGTGTGAAGTTGGGTATGTTGAAGTTGACCAGTGGTATCCTGGAAGAGATCAGAGAAGGTGAAAAGATTAATCTGGGATTGGTTGACCAATTAGTGTTAATCAATCAAGGGAAAGGAAGTGATTTCAGAATTTACGAGAACAACGTGATAAGATTCAGAGACAGGGTTTGTGTCCCAGATGTACCAAAACTTAAGAAGAGTATTCTTGAGGAAGGTCATATAAGTGGTATGAGTATTCATCCCGGTGCCACTAAGATTTTTCAAGACTTGAAGAAATTGTTGTGGTGGCTAGGAATGAAGAAGGAAGTAACTGAGTTTGTTTATGCTTGTTTGACTTGTCAGAAGTGGAAGATTAAACATCAGATGCCATTGGGTCTGATGCGACCATTGATTATTCCTGAGTGGAAGTGGGACAATATTTCCATTGATTTTGTGACAAGTTTTCCGAAGAGGATGAAGGGATATGATATCATTTGGGTTATTGTTGATAGGCTAACTAAATCGGCTCATTTCATTATGATTAAGATTAGTTTTCCTAAGTAGAAGTTAGGAGAGTTCTATATTGAGAAGATTGTTAGCCTGCATGGTATTCCGTCGAGCATTGTGTCAGATAGAGATCTCAGGTTCACGTCGAGGTTTTAGAAGAGTTTGTAGGAAGTATTGGGTACCAAGCTGAAGTTGAGTTATGCTTATTACCTGCATGCAGGTGGTCAGATGGAAATAACTATTCAAACCTTGGAGGATATATTGAGGGCTTGTATTCTAGAACATGGAGGTGATTGGGATAATTACCTGCCTCCAATTTAGTTCACTTATAATAATAATTTCCATTCGAGTATTGGAATGGCCCCGTTTGAGGTATTGTATGGTAGGAGGTGTAGGACACCTCTATGTTGGTAGGAATCTGGTGAGAGTGAGGTGATTGGACCTAAGATAATTCAACAATCTTATGAGAAGATCAATATGATCCAATGGAAGATGAAAGCTTTGCAGAGTCATAAGAAGACTTACCATGATTAGAGGAGGAAGGCACTTGATTTCCAAGATGGGGATCATGTGTTTTTGAGAGCTACTCCAGTAACTGGAGTTGGTCTAGCTTTGAAGTCTCGAAATCTAATGCCATATTTTGTTGGTACATACCGAATCTTGTAGAGGATATGAGAGGTCGCCTGTTGGATTTCTTTTCCATCGCTGCTTGCTAATCTTCACGATGTATATCATGTGTCTCAGTTGAGGAGATACACTTCAGATATGTCTCATGTAATCCAATGGATGATGTACAGGTGAGAGAGAACCTGACTGTTGAGGCATCTCCCACAAAGATAGAGGATCGGGAAGTGAAGCAGTTGTATGGTAAGGAGATTGCCTTTGTGAAGGTAGTGGGGGGGGGGACTAACTAGTGGAAGCATAACTTTGGAACTGGAGAGCCAGATCAGAGAGTCGTATCCGACTATATTTCTTTCAGGTAATTTTCGAGGGAAAAATTTTCCTCAGTGGGGGAGAGTTGTAATACCCCAAATTCAATTAATTTATTTAGTTGAATTATTTAGAATTTTTATTTAAGTATTTAGTGTTTGGTGTGCCTTTAAATAAAATTATGTGACTATATGTCTTTTTGGGGTGTAGTGGTAATGGTAGGGTGTGGTGAGAATGTAAGAGCTTGGTAGAATAATTTAGAAAATAATTAGAATAATTATCATTTTAATTAATATTAGAAATAAATTGAGAAAATTAGTAAATAGGAAGAATTGAGCCAATTGTGTAATTTGAGGGAAGTATGCGGTAAGAGGAGAAAATTTGGAAATTAGTGGGCAATAATAATAATTAGGAAAGAATAATTAGAATACTATATATTATAAAAGTTGGAGAAATTAGGTATTTAGGGATCCTTTTGTCAGCACGTGTAAACAAGGGCGTTTGTAAGGAGAGCAAGGTTTTGAAGGGAGAATCCATAGGAGCTATTTGATTTGCTATTGTCGTGGAAATATAAGGTTAGAGGGGAGAAAGAGCTCTCAATATGAGTGTATTGCATGATGTGGTAGAGAAAAGAGGCCATTTCTCTCAATAAGGTTCCATGATTTGCTCTGATGAATTGTTGTTGTGTTAGAAATTTGGAATTCGATGATTGATTGTGTTTATGCATGTGTTTTTATGTCCAAAATATACGTTTATATGACATATTAGAGAAGATAAATACCAAATAAAAGTGATAAATAAAATAAAAGAAGACAACCTCCAAGGCCATCGCCCAACTCACAAGCAACTACTTCTGCTGAGTACCTGATTGTCTATATTCTCGAAGAGCACATACACCATAACAACATGCAAAGGGTGAGAATACATCTAACAAATGATAACTTTGAAATTCAATCAAACAAGATAATAATAACGAATATAATAATATTCTCAATCACACTCAAACACAATTAAATAAATCGTAATGCAATGCCACCATCTTCATATCAAATGCATGTGGTACCATATTTTTGTGGATATCAGAGGTCTGTTACTTATTTGTTCCATGGTCTCCAGTCCCTCATCTGAACAGACGATCCCCAGCATATAAATCTGAGACCTGCCTCTAGTTTCTCAATTAGACCAACGATCCCACCAAATGGATCTGAGGCCACCAAATAGACAAAGTTCTACCTATAAGACCCCAATTTTGACCCTAAGATCCCTCATGCATTTTCATCATAAGCATTAGCATTGGGATCATACCTTGGCATCCTCCTTACCCCTCTTTCATTGGGTTTGTTTTGGGAGAGATCACCAAGCACTTTGTGATTATATCATATTTGTATTTTATCATTTTTACTAACCAAAATACCAAAAAACATGTCTTTGTATCTATCTAACTCTTTTGTAGATAGGGGCATGATTTCCATGATTCATTGATCACATCTAGGGTTTGAGACCCTCATGAACAAAGAGCACAACCAAGAATTGATTCAATAATGGTTATGAACATCATATATGATTCCCAATGTCTTCTACATGTTATATTGGTCAAGTTTTCTTCAAGAGTTTGAGGGTGATTTGCCTTGGAAACCCTAGTTTGATTGGGTATCTTGAGTAACTTCTCCAACAAGCTATCTCACCAATTGGTCAAATTTCTCAAGGGACACTTAAAGTTTCATCATCTTATGCATATATGATCTACCATTATCCAAGAAAGTCAAGAGAATTGGAAGTTAGCAAGTTGGTTGATGGTGGTTGGCCAGGTGAATTCATCTGACCAAAACTGGGTCTCCCTAGGCCCTATATCCTACAATTTTCACCATATGAAAATTATTATAATAACAAACTTACTCTAAATGACATTATAAACAACTTTCATGTTTAGACCCAGAGCTAGTTTTGCTTGGAAAATCATTTTCTATGCTAAAAGATTATAGGTCATTTTGTCTAAACCCTAATTTTAAAATCAACTTCCCAAGGCCATAACTTGCTCAATTTTTATGAGATGAAAGATTTCCAAGTTGCAAAATAAAATTAAACGTGTCTACTTGAATTTGATGTTTGGAGTTTGAGCAAATTCAACTTCTTTGAACATGTGATATGAGGCTACATTATAGGTCACTTTTGACCTATACCATTGATCAAGTGATTTATCCAAACTTCAAAAATGCATAACTCTATCATTTCAAATCCAAATGACATGAAATTGGTGACAATTTTGAAGGTACTTGAGAGAGATACAACTTTGATGAAGACACTTTTCTCATTTGAAGCTCCCATAAGAAGTTAAGCAAGGTGGAATATTGAGACATATGGCTTGACACTTAGAAAAATTTTGATATGTCAAAAATTTCCAAACTTCCACCTTAAATATCTCCAAGTTCCAAGCTCCAAATGAAAAAGTGTTCAACATCAAACTTGTTCCTCTTGATCTCACCTTTCCAAAGAGCTAAAATGCATGCATTTTGGATGAGAAATGCATAGGCTGAACATGGCTTAAACATGCTGATATCATTTGGCATGGATCAATCTTCAAGTGACAATGCACATGTACCTTGCAATCCAATCCATCTCCAAAGCATCTGATCATCAATTTGGACTTTCAAACCATCATTCCATGGGCCTATGCACGCCCATGCAGCATGCTTTCATCATTTGCCAAATTTGGAAGGTTGAAAAGAGTGTGCAAATATCACATGGATTTGGCTATATATACAACTGCATTTGCTCAGAAATCACACACACATTGCGCCAACTTTGAATCCCCATTGAAAACCCTTCATTCTAAGAGGATAACCCTGATAAATTCATTTGAAATTGAGCTTGAATCTCCACTGTTTTGGAATTCAATTCTCCAAAAGTCCATTGCTTCTAAGCCTTTCCATTCCTCTTCTGCAAGCAATTGAAGTGAAGCCAAGCACGATTCAGATCAAGATCTAGCAAGCTCAGACCTCCATTGAAGGTAATTTGTAGAAAATTTAAACTCTTCGATTCTCCTTGATTCTTGCTCAATTCCATTGATTCTTGAGTTGTATGAAGTCCTACCAATGTAGGTAAGAAGATTGAGTTGCTTTGAGGCCAAATTGAAGCAACTCAGATCATGAACCTCATTTTTCAATTCCACATATCTCTTAATATATTTGGAATTGGATGAATTGGAGGTGATATTCGTGCTCAGTGATGTTTTCTCTTTAAAATGATGTCCCTGTTTTGCATTTTGGTGATGGTTCATGTTGACCAGTCCGGTGAAGCTCACCGGAGAAGACAACCGGAGCTCTGGCTCCGGTGATGATATGTCTTGAGTCTGAACCGTGTGATCCATGCTCCACGTTTTAATCATAGCCGTTCCTTGTGATTACTCATGTTACAGCGCGTTTGACTAAGGTGTACGTGGAGTGCGCGTTTTGGATCATCAGATCTGCCACCTCAATTAATGAGGGAGATCTGATGGTCCACGTATTTTTGGATTTTCTGAATTTCATTTTAATTCCATTTTATTCAATAATTCATAATAAATTTAATATTGATCCAAAAAATATGGGACTTTCACCAAAAATTTTCAAAAATTTGTCTCTTTCATATTCTGAATTACAATTACTTTGTGGATCATTATTAATATTTTTCATGAATTAATTGATTTTTCATTTGTTTTTAATTGTTTAAAAATATTTTTAAGTCTCCAAAAATTATGAAATTTTTTATCCAAGGTCCTTTGACCTTGTTTGACCTATGATAAATCTCATGGCCATTTATTTGGTGTTTTGATGAGATTCTAGGATTTGGACAAAACATATTTGAATTTAATGCATTATTTAAATATTTTTAATTGAATAAATGCCATTTTAAATGTGTTGACCATTTGTATTGACTTATTTGAGTTTCTCATTTGTTGTTGGGCCTTGGTCAAGGTTGATTTGACTCTGTCAAGTTAATATTATTGGATTTAGGGGATTGATGGAATGTACATTCCATCTCCTAAAATGAATGAATAATATTAATTTGGTAAAAGTCCTCCTTTGACCAATTTGTGATCTCATTCATCTCTTTCCCTCTTCATCTAATTCCCCTTCTTCATCCATTCATTTTCAATTGGCCAATGACATCTCAAAATCCTAATGCTAGTTGATTGAAAGATTAACATGAGTATGGATGAGATTAGGCCCCACCTTTGCATATTTTTTGTGTGTGGTATGTTTAATGAGCATAGTTCATAATACTATGTCTCCAACATGCATTAACACCAAAAGTCTATTACCCGACCTCAAATAGTTGTGACTTCTACATAAGTCCAATTACGATTGCTTAACATAGTGCTAAATTTGTGACACAAAAGGCATAAGCATTCTAGTTAGTGAGATTGTAAGTCTCACCTCTTCCATGGTAAATTATGGAAACTTGACCTTCTTTCCTTCCTTTGGAAGATGTTTTGGTTCAAGGATCCATGCTTGTGGCAATTGGGTTGAGTGTTCTCCAAAGAATGTCTTGAAATCAAAAGTAAAACAAAACTAACTACTAACTTACTAACCATTAACTTTTACTTTCAAGCTTTTACTTTAATGCAATTTACTTTTAGTATTCTATTATCATTTGCCATTATACATATCATTCTAATTGTTTATGTTAATGTAATTTTCACTTTGTCCACTTGGAACATATTGTGTGATATTATTTTGTTTGCTTGTTTGTATGGTCTTTGACCATTAATGTACATAATAAAAACAAAAACCCTAAAAGACTTTTGTATGGACTGTTGGTTTGATCTTGCTCAATTGGACTTAGAACTTAGGCAACATTCCTTTGCTAATGGACTTGGCCAATGCTAATTTTTTGAATAACCAAGTGCTTGCAAATTTGAATTCATCTGATACATCATTCTAGTTCCCTACAGTTCATCTGCCACATTGATCATTGTTAAGCTATTATGTTGAACCTGTAACTTGTGAAATTCATCTGCTACATGGGCTATTCTGAAGAAGATCATGAAGTGGATAAGCTTGGATGAAGCCATCTTTATTTGATGCCTTTTCTCTTCAAGATTGATATAATTGTGCATTTGTGTGTTGCTTGATTCTAAAAAGCCCAAGGGAATTCTGGGTTTCTATTGACATACTTGTCTATTGGATTGCTCCCATTTGGTAAGATCTTTTCAACTTTAAACTTTTAAATTCTTGTATATAGGGTAGTCTCCTCATCTTCTCCCTATTTCTTTAATTTCAAAATCACTCCCTCCATTTTCAAAATCTTCTTTGTGTGAACTACTTTTGTTCTAAACTTGGACCATTTTTGCAAAAAGATAGAAACTTTGGCCTTATGCCATTGCATTTTCAAACTTATTTTCTTAAATCAAACTTGTAAATAAACTTAACTATACTTGACTTAAGCTTTCAAAAAGCCAAAAAGAACTAACTCATTCAAAACATTTTTAGGCCTTTGTGCCTTTCAAACTTAAATTTTGTTAAAACCAACACACTCATTTTGAAATTTATAGCATGAACTACGAGGTTTTGATCCCTCATTTATATGTTGGTACGTAGGCACAAGACCGAAGGTCTTGTCAAACACAAAAATATAATTAATGAATTCTTTTCTCATCCCCCCATTCTATTTGTTTGTAAACATCACTTTGTACAAAATACATATGCACACAAAAAGGGCTCCCTAGGAGTACCTAGGATACTTTGGGTGCTAACACCTTCCCTCTGTGTAACTAACCCCCTTACCTGTGATCTCTGACTTTTATTAGTTTTTATTTAAAAACTTCTTACTTTTGGGTTTTGTTCGTACTTTTTCCCTTTTCCCTTGGAAACAATAAAAGCGCGGCGGCGACTCTTGTTAATTGATCTCTAGCTTGTCGATAGCTTGATGATCATGAATTTTCCGCTACAGAAATTAAGTGGCGACTCTGCTGGGGAGTAGTCTCCAGTGGGTTTAGCCTACTTTTTGTGTGAATATATTTGTATGTGTGATATAATCTGCTTGTTGTGCTTGGTGATCTCTGAGTGGTGAGATAAGTTCTAACCCGGACTTGAGTGCAATTAAGATAGGAGGATGGTATAGTCATGTTTGACTTGTGTGGAGTAGTCCTTAACAAGTTGGCTTGAGATCCATCTGCTTAGTGGAGACTCCTTTGGATTTGGAAATATTACACAAGTATTTGTGGTTAGGCATTACTATTTCTAATTGGGTCCAAGAAGCTGAGGACCTTAGAACATTTAACCCATCTTAACCTATTTAGGACGTAGTGCGGAAACTGTTCAAGTGTAGACTTGATAACAGTTGTTACGCGATACTACACTCAGACGAGTTTCTCTTGAGAATATTATGGGTCGATGAGTCAGTCATCTTAACCAGTAATATTCGATAGATGGAATTAAGACTCTGGGAACTTTTTAGAACATGATTTATAAGTTTTTATCCTTAGTTCACTCCTTTGGGATGGTTCTTACCCAAACTTCATGCTCGTGACTTGCAACAAACCCTTGATTCTTGGTTGATCCAATCAAGTCTTGTCAATATCAATGGAACTTGGGTGTTGATAAGGTGAAAACCATAATCCACCAAAATGGATGATTGATCTTGACAATGACTTGATTCATCCCTTGACCTTTGTTTGCCTTGTGTGTGATCCCTTAGTTGTGATTGTTGCATTCATGCATTCATGCGCATCATGACATTCATCACACAAAATTTCAAGGAACTAAGGTATCATTTGCAAATATTTTTAGACCATGGATTGTGGATGAAGGAACACTAAGAAGTACAGTTTCAGATGTCTAGACTTGAAAGAGTTAAGGAAGCTAGTATCTTTTGTATTAGATCCCTTGGACTTCAAACAACGTCATGGGAAGCTTATATCCATTTTGTCTACTGATGTAGTGGAAGGATTGTTGAGTGTATTGGTGCAGTTCTATGACCCTCTCTACCATTGTTTCACTTTCCCAAATTTTCAGCTTGTGCCTACCCTGGAGGAGTATTCTCATCTTTTGGGGATACCTATTTCTAGTAGAATGCCTTTTAGTGGATTGGAGGAGATTCCCTGATCTAGTATCATTGTGAAGCTCTTCACTTGAAGAAGTCTGAGATAAAGGCTCATTGAGTGAAGAAAGGAGGGTTATTTGGGTTACCATCTGTTTTCCTCATCAACGAAGCTACTACTTTTGCTCAAGCTGGTAGTGTAGATGCTTTTGAAGCTATCTTTGTATTGCTCATCTATGGATTAGCTTTATTCCCTAACATTGACGGTTTTGTTGATAATAACGCCATTAGACTTTTCTTGATTGTGAATCCTGTGCCTACTTTGTTGGGTGATATGTATTTCTCTTTGCATCTAAGGAATTCTAAGGGTGGTGGAACTATTGTCTGTTGCATTCCTCTTCTGTACAAGTGGTTTATTTCGCACTTGCCTCAGACGCCTGCTTTCGTGGAGAACAAACAATGTCTAAGGTAGTCTCAGAGACTTATGTCTCTCACTAATGATGATATAGTTTGGTATGATCCGTCCTTAAGCATCTTGGAGATTATTGATAGTTGTGGTGAATTCTCTAATATGCCTCTTATTGGTACACAAGGAGGAATTAACTACAACCCTGCTTTGGCTCGTCATCAACTTGGGTTCCCCTTGAGGGACAAACCTAATAACATGTTGTTAGAAGGTCTTTTCTATCAAGAGGGTAAAGATCCCCAACATTTGAAGCAGAAGATTGTGCATGTTTGGCATGCTTGGCATAATGTGCATAGGAAAGGAAGATCCGAGCTTGGTCCGTGCAATTGTGTAGCTTTGGAAGCTTACACTCTTTGGGTGAAGAAAAGAGCTATGGAGTTGAAGATGCCTTATCCTTGTGGAAGACCTATGTCTATGGTTGTGGTTGAGCCATTAACTCTCCCTAACCAAGATGTAGAGGAGTTGGAAGACACGCTCATCAAGATGAATCAAGAGAAGGATATGTGGGAAAAGCGTTTCCATGCTTTGAGAAAGAAGCATGAAGAGTTGCAGTTGGAGTTTAAGGACAAAGATGCACTGATTGACCTACTTGAAGACCGAGTGACGAAGAAACAGAGAGAGCCAGAGGTTTCATCTTCTAGCATGCCTTAGCCTTTCGTTGCTTGGAAGAAGATTGTTGACCAACTTGTCCTTGAGAAGACTCAAATGAAGGCTTCTTATGAGACCGAGATTCGTCGCATTCGAAGGAAGTACGCGCCTTCAACCAGATCTTCTGACATTATTGTTAGGGATCCTTAGGATGACTAGTCTCCTTTTCTCTTGTATCTTTTTATTTTTGGTTTCTGAAATTGTACTCAGTGTAATCCTTCCAATTTATATAAATAAAAAGAGATTTTTGGTCATATCAAATTATTGCAATTGCCATTTCAATATTTTATATATTTGCAAATGATATAGTAAGTTCCTGGGAAAATAAAAATAATCAAGCATTGCATTTCATGCATCATTTGCATAAGCAGGTTTTTGCCAGGTGTCTGATTGGTGTTCTTCTGTGCTCTAGCCAAGCTGACTCACCGGTACAACACCAGAGCTAATCATCCAAAGATCATGGAACACCTTGAGCAAGAGAACCGAGACTTGAAAGAGGAGATTGGCCGACTAACTGCCATGATGGAGTCAGTTCTTGTTGCCCAGAGCCAAGCTTCTCCAACTCCTAGAACTCCTCCTGCGAGGGCTGTCATTTCTGTAGTGGTCACCTCTACTGTGCCTGCTGCCACCGCCCACTTCGCTCCAAATCTTCCTACTGGATTCCCTTGGGGAATACCACCCAATTTTGTGCCAGAAGGTTTCGCTCCCACTTTTGCTTCCATGCCGGCATCTAGCCCGGTCATGTCTGTGCCACCTCCAGTTGTGCACACTTTATCGCGTGTAGAAGATACCATTTATCATTCCGAGCCATCTAAGGGACCGGATGTCTATGAGAAGATGGATGAGATGAAGGACCAATTTCTTGAGCTGCGCAAGGAATTGAAAATGCTGAGAGGCAAAGATCTGTTTGGGAAGAGTTCTGTTTAATTGTGCTTAGTGCCCAATGTTAAAATCCCGGTGAAATTCAAAGTGCCTGATTTTGAGAAGTACAAAGGAAACTCTTGTCCACTCAGTCATCTTGTGATGTATGCCCGCAAGATGTCAACCCAGACAGATAATGACCAGCTGCTGATTCACTATTTCCAGGATAACTTGAAATGTGTTGCACTCCGTTGGTATATGGGGTTAGATAGTGCAAGCATCCGCACTTTCAATGACTTAGGTGAGGCTTTCGTGAAACAGTACAATTACAACGTGGATATGGCGCCTGTTGATTCTAAGTATTGGCAGCAATTTTGGTAAAACAAAGAGTGTTCACAAGATGTCATGTGCGATGTCTTAACATGAGATATCCTATGTACCTGCTGGAGTTCAAGATCATATGCATGCAGGATTGTTTCAGAATGCCACATACAATGACAAGGCTTCTGATATTGGTTATACCTGCTGGAGCTTAAATGAAAGACATGTTCTTGCATGATTGTTTCAGATGACATACACAATGTCATGACATCTGATATGGCTGTACCTGCTGGAAGTTATAAAAGGAATTATTGGATTATGCAGGATTTTTCCAGGATGTCAGACCCGATGTCATGACATCCTGTACACAGAACATTCAATATGAATGTCTGGTGTTTTGTGATTGCACAATTAATGGCAATCTTTGGATGATTGAAGATATGGCTAGCTGGCGCATTCAATCATGGATTACAACCAGATTTACTTATTTTCCAAGGAGATCTATACAGCTGTTATAAAAAGATTTGATTGGAAAATAGATTTAGGGTTTTCAAGATGTCCAAGCCCAGCTGGAAGCTTCAATAAAAAGGGACTTAGAAAACCTGTTTGAACACACAACCAAGACTGGGCGAAATAGAGAGAGAGAGAGCTAGGGTTTGTGTCTGTTTTAGTCGTAAGACTTGTAGGTCATTCAAGTCATCCATTGATGATTTAATTGGACTGATTTGTGGTTGTAATTTGTCACTCTAAAGCTGTTAAGCAAGAGTGTGTGTCTACTTGATCAAAGTTGTGAAGCAAGATCAAGTGTGGGTCTTCTTGATCAAAGCTGTGATGCAAGATCAAGAGTGTGTCTTCTTGATTGAAACTGTGAAGTATAATCAAGAGTGTGTAATTGAAAAGTATTTTCTTTTCACAAGGGATTGTTGTTTAAAATCACTGGTGTGTGATTGTAAGGGAGGTGAGTGGGTTCTCATATCTAAGAGTGCTTAGGTAGAAGTTGCACGGGTAGAGATTAGGTGAGAAAGACTGTAACTTGTTGAAGTGTACGGATAGTCTTTGAACTAATTCTATTTTAGTGAATTTCCTTCCTGGCTTGGTAGCCCCCAGACGTTGGTGAGTTGCACCGAAATGGGTTAACAATTGCTTGTGTTATTTTCTTTACCATTCTGTTTATCTTATCCATTGTGTGTTAGCAGATATCAGTGTCGTAACATTACCTTCGGCATCTTATATCTGATACCAGAATTTCAATTGGTATTAGAGCAGGCATCCTGCTCTGGTTCTGGGTGAGATCTAGGGGCAATACTTTCTGGTACAATGGAGAGAGATGGAGGATCTGTTCATAGACCACCAATTTTGGATGGTTCTAACTATGACTATTGGAAACCTAGAATGGTAGCATTTTTGAAATCCCTTGATAACAAGGCTTGGAAAGCTGTGTTAACAGTTTGGGTACATCCTGTCATTACTAAAGAAGGAGAAGCCACCACTAAGAAGCCTGAAGAACAATGGTCCAAGGAGGAGGATGATCTTGCTCTTGGAAACTCTAAAGCCTTGAATGCAATATTCAATGGGGTAGACAAGAATATTTTCAGGCTGGTAAATAACTATGAAGTGGCCAAAGATGCTTGGAACATTCTCAAGACCACTCATGAAGGCACCTCTAGAGTAAAGATGTCTAGACTTCACCTGCTCACCTCCAAGTTTGAAAACTTAAGGATGAAAGAAGATGAAAACATTCATGAATTTCACATGAGTATCCTTTAGATTGCTAATGCTTCAGGAGCCCTGGGAGAGAAGATGACAGATGAAAAGTTGGTAAGAAAAATACTCAGGTCACTCCCTAAAAGATTTGCTATGAAGGTGACTGCCATAGAAGAGTCTCAAGACATATCCAACATGAGGGTAGATGAGCTAATTGGTTCCCTCCAAACCTTTGAGTTGGGATTAAATGATGGTGTTGAAAGGAAAACAAAGAGCATTGCCTTTATGTCAAACACAGAAGAGGATAAGAGTCAGGAGGATGATGAAGATCTGGTCAATGAAGTAGCAATGTTGGGAAGGCAGTTCAATAAACTATTGGAAAAGATGGATGTAAGATCAAGGGCAAATGTCAAGAACATCTCATCTGACATTAGTAAATCCAACAATACTGGAAGAAGAGCAAGATCAGATGAAAAGCTCAAAGAAGGAAAAGAGGTTCAGTGCTATGAATGTGATGGGTATGGACACATCAGGACTGAATGTGGAACCTACCTCAAGAAACAAAAGATGAGTCTTGCTGCCACTTGGTCTGATGAAAGTGAAACAGAGGAGGCTGCAAATCTTGTGACAATAATGACAGGAAAATGGGGATCTGATGAAGACTCAAGTGATGATGAAGTAACCTTTGAAGAGTTGACCTCTACCTACAGAAAGTTGTGTCACAAAAGTGTAGAGCTGTGCAAACAGGTTGAAAGCCAGAAGAAGGAAATAACCCAACTTGAGAATGAGAAGGCAGAATACTTGGAAACCATCTCCAAGTTACAAACAGAAGCAGTGGTTCTGAATGCCAAGCTAAATCCACAAGCTGAAAATCAGAAGATAGCACAGCTGGAAAGTGAGAAGGCAGACCATGCAAAAACCATCTCTAAGTTGAAGACTGAAGTCATGTTACAAAATTCTAAATTGGAAGAAATGACCAAGTATGTAAGAATGTTAAGCAATGGGTCTGATTCCTTAGACAAGATTCTTCAAACTGGACAAATAACAGGAGACAAATCTGGTATTGGGTATAATAACTCAAAGCCTGAGAGCAGTTACACTGGTGTCAAACCTCAAGCCAAACTTAAGTGCACTCAAAAACCTGTGATGTCACATCATATGTCACAACACCAGAGGAGAAAACAGTTGAAAGGAAAACACCAAAGATGGAGATGCCATTACTGTGGGAAATTTGGTCATCTGAAGCCTTTCTGCTATAAACTGTATGGCTATCCTAGGCCTGTTCGTCATCAGGATCACTATCAATTCAGATCCAAACAGCACATGCCTAACATCAAAAAGCAATGGGTCCCTAAGACTAAAGTCACAAGTTTGATAGCTCACATTCCCCTCAGAATCTCAGCCAAAGAAGAATGGTACTTTGATAGTGGATGCTCCAGACACATGACTGGAAACCAAGACCTGCTAACTGATCTGCATCATCATACCATAAGTCATGTAACCTTTGGAGATGGAGCAAAAGGTGAAATCAAGGGAACAGGTAAGCTTGATTGCCTTGGAGTAGCTAGACTTAACAAGGTTCTACTAGTCAAAGGCTTGACTGCAAACCTCATAAGCATCAGCCAACTATGTGATCAAGGCCTGAATGTTAACTTCACCAAAACTGAATGTCTAATCCTTGACATAAATAGTGAAGTAATTATGAGAGGAATCAGGACCAAAGACAATTGCTACATATGGAGCTCTCAATTGGATTATCCCTTTAAGTATTGGTTGAGTACAGATGCTCCCAAGAGTGATGAAAAACAAGGCTGGGGGAAATGTCATACAAAGATGTCACACCAGAAGCTCAGAGGAGAAAAGGTAATGATGGCTCAAAAAATTGAGAGGTTAGATCAAACAGGTGGACATATGACCAGTCACAGGGAGAATGGAACTGTTGGGACTAAGCCACAAGGGACTCTATGCAAAAAGGCCAAGGACAACATGGAGAAGATTTGGATGACACCTGTGAAAGGTATAGAAGATGATAGCAGTTGGGCTCAACTGGGTTGGATGAAACTATTACTGATTGCATACAATGTCACACACGATGTCATAACATTGTATTATGACTTCCTGAATGCTGAAACTAGATCCAAAAATCAGATTCAGCACAAATGGACAAAGTATTATTCTTGCTATTATTACTCCATTAGAAAATTTGTGGAAGACAAATTCAGAAGTTTAAAGCTTGGACTGGAACTAGCAGACAAGCTTGCAAGGAATTTGGGTAAAATTGAATATGAGGGAGGGAAATTAGGGATTTGGACTGTTGTGGAATTATGGCAGTTAAAGTGGAAAAATAAAGAAAATAAAAATAGTTTCTACCCTCTTAAAAGAAAGAGCCACATTAATGATAAATCATTCCCTGGCATTGAAAATAATATCTATTCCCTTAGCACACTCTACCTAAACGCAGCAATCTCCCTCTCCATTCATCTTCTCATAAAAGCTCAGCTAGGGCAAAGAAACTTTTCTCAAAAGTCCTACAACATGTCTCAACATTCATCATCAACTAGTTCACATTCATCATCTTCTCACTATGGAAAAACTCCCTAAATGGAGTTTGTAGATGAAGATGTGATGGACGTCACTCCACTCTGCAGGATACTAAGCGACACCCCAGGTCCCTCGTCCAAAGCTGGAGATAAGCAAGGTAATACCTCTGGTAACTCCTCTCTCCTAAAAGACATGCATTATGCTGATCGTGCAATAAGGAACCTAGTCACTAGAGAAGGACATGAAGTCAAAGGGGTTTCTACCCCTCTGTCTAGAAGGGAACCCTCTCCTGAGGAGGAACCTCATGCTGATAAAGATGAGGACTCGTCTAAATCAGAAAAAGAAGGTGCTGCTGAAGGGCTATGCTCTCTAGGTAAAACTCTACCTAGCAAGAAACCAGCAAATATGTCTCAGGAGAATGTTATTGACCTAGAGGAAGAAAGCTCTGAGAAGGAGGATGATCCTTTGGTTAATCTTGTAAAACCGAGTGTTGCTGAGAAACTGAGAACTAGGCAAGGGAAAAGTGTGGCAAGAATGAGAACAGGAAGAGTGAAAAAGACGGCTGGTATAGGACCCTCAAAAGCTTGGAGCAAGGTTGAGGTTAGGAAAAGGAAAGAAAGAGATAACTCTGACTCTGAGGAAGATGTCAAAGACATTGTCTCAGACATCTCCCCTGCAAAAAGGCAGGCTGATCAGAAGTCTCCTGGCAAGACTGATGTTGTGCACTTAGACAATATCTCCTTTCATTTGGAAGATGGGGCAGCAAAATGGAAATATGTCATTCAGAGAAGAGTAGCTATTGAAAGAGAGCTTGGACAAGAAGCTGTAGAGGTAAAGGAGGTAATTGAGTTGATCAAAAAGGCTGTACTCATGAAGACTGTGGTAACTCTACCCCAATACTATGAGGGGTTGGTAAAAGAGTTTATTGTTAATATTCCTGAGGATATTCAGGAAAAGAGCAGCAGGGAATTCTGCAAGGTGTTTGTACGGGGAAAATGTGTGAAATTCTCACCAAGTGTCATCAACAAGTTCTTAGGAAGAGGAACAGATGGAGGAGTAGACCTAGAGACTACAGACAATGAGGTCTGTAGGGTTATCACAGCTGGCCAAGTTAAGGAATGGCCTAGTAGGAATTACTTATCAGCTGGAAAGCTCAGTGTTAAATATGCCATCTTGCACATGATTGGCTCAGCTAATTGGATTCCTACTAATCATGTCTCTACTATCTCCATTAATCTTGGAAGAATCATTCATACAATTGGAACAAGGGTTAACTATGATTTTGGCAAGTTCATATTTGATCAAACCATTAGACATGCTTCTACAAATGCTGTGAAGTTACCCATTGCCTTCCCCTCCCTTATTTGTGGCATTATCCTGAGCCAACAACCAGGCATTCTGAGTACAAGTGACATTCCAAGTAGGAGAAAATCCCCTCTGTCCATTCATTATAAGCTATTTGAGGGAAGTCATGTCAATGATGTCATGACATCTTCCAAAAGGGAGTCTACATCTCAAGGGAGCTTGGTTGATCAACTAAGAGAAACCTGCAAGGAATTGGAAAATGGGATAAGGGTGGCCAAGGCCAGAAAAGAAGCATTAGAAGTTCGGATCTGTAGCCTGGAGAAGGAAGAAGTAGAGAAGGCTGGGAAGGACTCAAATACAAGATCAAAATCTCAATCCAATGGAAGTTCTGGATGCTCAGAAGACTCTGAAGGTGTAGGAGAAGATACAAGTGAAGGTGAAGATGATTCTTCTTCTTCTGATTAATGGTCCCTGGCTAAATTGAAGACTAAGAGGTGTGCTGGGAAGTTTGGTGGAAGCTGGTCTGTTGTTTGGAAGGCTGTTGTTCTTACTGTTTTTTATGTATTTTGTGGCAGTCCTTATTGATGCCTGTTATGTAATATTTAGGGCTCTTAATGAGTTCCCTGGATTTGTTCATTATGCCAGCTATCACAACTGTGTTTAATGATGGTGTGTACTTCCTGAATATTTTGTTTTAACATGCTTAATGTTATAACATCTGATCTAACATTCTCTGCTAGGCTAATAGACATTTATTTTGTCTCATTGGTCACCTTTGGTCAATTTTGACTAAAAAGGGGAAGAAGTGTTGATGTGGAAGTTGTATGTGGCTGGACAGAAGGACAACTATTATTGAAAGGAGTGCACAGGTGCTAAAACAGAATGTAATTCTGTTTGTTTACAGATGTCAAAGAGGATGTCTGATATGGTGCACAAGTGTTGATGTTGAAGCAGATGTCAGTATGACATTCTGGCTGGTACAGGTACTGGAGTTCAGTAGCTGTTATGATTGTTGTATGCACAGATTTAGGGGGAGAAGGAGTACCCTTGTGCATTGTGCATTTGTGTGTCTTACTAGATGCATCCATAACTAGTAATTCTGTTGTTTGTTGCACATATTTAGGGGGAGGAGAAGTACCCTTGTGCACGTGTGTATTACTAGTAGCCATAGCTAGTAATTTTTTTGCTTCTGCTGCTGATTAAACTTCTGTTATGTTGTTTAACTGCTGATAGTTTGCCTTGTGAACAAAAAGGACAGATATATGTTTTAGCCAAAATTTGCCAAAGGGGGAGTTTGTTGATTCTAAGTATTGGCAGCAATTTTGGTAAAACAAAGAGTGTTCACAAGATGTCATGTGCGATGTCTTAACATGAGATATCCTATGTACCTGCTGGAGTTCAAGATCATATGCATGCAGGATTGTTTCAGAATGCCACATACAATGACAAGGCTTCTGATATTGGTTGTACCTGCTGGAGCTTAAATGAAAGACATGTTCTTGCAGGATTGTTTCAGATGACATACACAATGTCATGACATTTGATATGACTGTACCTGCTGGAAGTTATAAAAGGAATTATTGGATTATGCAGGATTTTTCCAGGATGTCAGACCCGATGTCATGACATCCTGTACACAGAACATTCAGTATGAATGTCTGGTGTTTTGTGATTGCACAATTAATGGCAATCTTTGGATGATTGAAGATATGGCTAGCTGGCGCATTCAATCATGGATTACAACCAGATTTACTTATTTTCCAAGGAGATCTATACAGCTGTTATAAAAAGATTTGATTGGAAAATATATTTAGGGTTTTCAAGATGTCCAAGCTCAGCTGGAAGCTTCTATAAAAAGGGACTTAGAAAACCTGTTTGGAGACACAACCAAGACTGGGCGAAATAGAGAGTGAGAGCTAGGGTTTGTGTCTGTTTTAGTCGTAAGACTTGTAGGTCATTCAAGTCATCCATTGATGATTGAATTGGACTGATTTGTGGTTGTAATTTGTCACTCTAAAGCTGTTAAGCAAGAGTGTGTGTCTACTTGATCAAAGCTGTGAAGCAAGATCAAGTGTGGGTCTTCTTGATCAAAGCTGTGAAGCAAGATCAAGAGTGTGTCTTCTTGATTGAAAATGTGAAGTATAATCAAGAGTGTGTAATTGAAAAGTATTTTCTTTTCACAAGGGATTGTTGTTTAAAATCACTGGTGTGTGATTGTAAGGGAGGTGAGTGGGTTCTCATATCTAAGAGTTCTTAGGTAGAAGTTGCACGGGTAGAGATTAGGTGAGAAAGACTGTAACTTGTTGAAGTGTACAGATAGTCTTTGAACTAATTCTATTTTAGTGAATTTCCTTCCTGGCTTGGTTGCCCCTAGACGTATGTGAGTTGCACCGAACTGGGTTAACAATTGCTTGTGTTATTTGCTTTACCATTCTGTTTATCTTATCCATTGTGTGTTAGCAGATATCAGTGTCGTAACATTACCTTCGACATCTTATATCTGATACCAGAATTTCAGCGCCGGATAGGGACTTACTGAGGTCCATGACTCAGAAAGATAAGGAGACATTCAAGGAGTACGCCCGACGTTGGAGGGAGTTGGCTGCCCAGATCACTCCTCCTTTGGAGTAGAAGGAGATGACGAAAATCTTTCTCAAAACCCTGAGTTCATTTTACTATGAACGTATGATTGCCAGTGCCCCCAGTGATTTTACCGAAATGGTAAATATGGGGATGAGACTTGAAGAAGGGGTCCGTGAAGGACGATTGTCGAAAGTTGAGGCGTCAACTAGCAAGAAGTATGAGAGTAGTTTCAGCAAGAGGAAGGATAATGAAACAAACGCAATTTCTAGTGGGAGGCAGAGGAGGCCTCAAGCAAGAAGAAATGCACCACCCCGTCAACATCATCATCATCAAGTATTATCCCTCATTATAGTATTCTCCAATCAGCAAACAACACCAATTCAACAACAACAACAACAACAACAGTATCAAAATCAATGTCAACAACAACAACCGCAACAAAGAACAAACACCTACAACAACAACAATTCCAACAACAATCATCACCAGCAACAGAACTTCGAGAGGAAGAAGGTCTCTTTCAACCCAATTCCTATGTCATATGCAGAACTGTACCCATCTTTAGTCCTCAAGAATTTGATTCAACCAAGGAATCCACCGCAGATACCAGAACCACTTCCTTGGTGGTATAAACCTGAACTTCGATGTGCTTTTCACCAGGGTGCACTTGGGCATGATATTGAAAACTGTTATCCACTGAAATATGAGGTGCAAAAGCTTATGAAGAGTGGCATGGTGTCTTTTGAAGACCGCGCGCCTAATGCGAAAGCTAATCCTTTGCCCGCTCATGGGAATTCTTCAGTAAACATGGTGGACGGCTGTCCAGGTGAATTAAAAGTTTTCGATGTCCGGTTTATCCAAAGATCTTTGGTGCATATGCGCAAAGATATTTGTTTGGTGAGTGAATGTATACATGATCACGATGGCTGTGATATTTGTAGTGTGAACCCAAGAGGGTGCGTTGTTGTGAAAAGGGACATCCAGCGCCTGATGGATGAAGGCATGATCTAGATTGTTCAATACCGTCATGTAGATGACGATGTCAATGTCATTGTTCTCGTTTTCAAACAACCAGAGTAGTTGGTGATTCAGTATGATAGCAGCAGTAGCCAGAGCGTCATCAATAGATCAATTTCGCCGTTGGTAATACGGTTGGCGGGCCCGGTCCCGTATGCATCTGATAAAGTTGTACCGTATCAATACAATGCTACAATGATGGAGAATGGTCAAGAAGCGTCGTTGCCTACGACCAGTTCAGTGGTAAGCATTGCAGATTTTATGAAGGTGACCCGTAATGGTCGAGTTTTTGGACCGGTGTTCCCGGAGAGTAAGGAAGAATTGATTGTTGGTAAGAAGGCGGAGGTGCCTAATGTAAATCCTGTTGATTGTTCAAAAGATAAGTCTGGTGAATCCAGCAATTTGAAAGCCAATAGTGATGATGATGAGGTAATCCGACTGATCAAGAGGAGTGAATTTAACGTGGTTGAGCAGCTGCTCCATACTCCCTTGAAGATTTCTGTGCTGTCTCTACTTTTAAATTCTGAAGCACACAGAGAAGCACTCTAGAGAGTTCTTGAACAGGCATACGTGGAGCAAGATGTTACTGTGGATCAATTCGATCATATTGTGGCTAACATCACTTCTTGCAATAATCTCAGTTTCTGTGATGAAGAGCTCCCTGTGGAGGGAAGGAATCATAATATGACTTTGCATATCTCTATGAATTGCAAAGAGAATGCTTTGTCAAATGTGCTTGTTGACACCAGGTCGTCACTGAATATGCTTCCAAAGTCAACATTGTCAAAGTTATCTTACCAAGGAGCTCCCATGAGGTACAGTGGGGTAATTGTCAATGCCTTTGATGGCTCGCGCAAGACGGTCATTAGAGAAGTGGACCTTCCAGTCAAGATAGGTCCGAGTGATTTTCAGATTACTTTCCAGGTAATGGATATTCACCCAGCCTATAACTGTTTATTGGGAAGGTTGTGGATTCATGAAGCAGGAGCTGTTACTTCAACTCTGCATCAGAAGCTCAAATTTATCAAGAATGGCAAGTTGGTGATTGTGGGAGGTGAGAAAGCACTGTTGGTCAACCATCTGTCGTCTTTTTCCTATGTGGAAGCTGATGATGAGGTTAGAACTCCGTTCTAAGCCTTATCTATTGCTGCTGAGAAGAGAGTTGGGGCACCTAAGTCCTCTCTGAAGGATGCGCAGAAGATTGTTGAAGAAGGTCCTGTTGATCAGTGGGGGCGTGTAGTAGAGATCGCCGACAACAAGGGAAGAATTGGTTTGGGGTTCCAGAAGGGATCGTCAATCATTAGATCTGAAGAGATGCAACTCAGCTTCCGTAGCGGAGGGTTCATTCATGGGAATGAACAACACTTAGTTGTTGTGCTAGAGGACAATGAAGAGGAAGACTGCACCAACTTTGTGATGCATGGACAGACATGCAATAATTGGACTGCTGTTGATATTCCTGTTATTTTGCATCGATCTAAGTAATTGATTCTATATTTTAAAAATACTTCTCCTATGCCTAAGGGAGAAGTGAACATTGTTTGGGCATTTTAAATTGATCATCAATAAAATTAATTTTATTCATCCACATCTTTGATGTTTTGTTTTTACTTTTTGCTTATTTCTGAAAATGGTAATCACAAAAAACATAAATAAACAATATAATTGTCCATCTGTATAATATTTGGTCACAAATTCATTTCTCTAAAATCAAAATATCAAATTATTATGCAGGTTGGTTCCTAACTCCATTGAATACAATGATCTTTCTCCTTCTCCGAATTTTGAATTCCCTGTGTTTGAAGCCGAGGAGGAAAGTGATGTAGAAGTGAGTGATGAATTATCTCGTCTTCTTGATCAAGATGAAAAGATTATTCAGCCGTTTGAAGAGTAGATTGAGCTAGTCAACTTGGGTTCCGAAGATGATGTGAAGGAAGTCAAGATTGGGTCTCGATTGTGTCCAGATGCTAAGAATGGGTTGATTGATCTTCTTCAAGAGTATTCAGATGTGTTTGCTTGGTCCTATCAAGACATGCCTGGGTTGGATTCTGATATTGTGGAGCATAGATTGCAGTTGAAGCCAGAATGCCCGCCAGTCAAGCAGAAGTTGAGAAGAACACATCTTGATATGGCTGTGAAGATCAATGAGGAAGTTCAGAAGAAAACTGATGTCGGTTTCCTTGTGATTGCTGAGTATCCGCAATGGATGGCCAATATTGTGCTTGTTCCGAAGAAATGTGGAAAAGTCCGCATGTGTATTGACTATAGAGATTTGAATAAAGCCAGTCCAAAAGATGATTTCCCTCGACCACACATTGATATGTTGGTAGACAATACTGCTAAATTCAAAGTCTTTTCGTTTATGGATGGATTTTCCGGATATAACCAGATTAAGATGGCACCCGAGGATATGGAGAAGACCACATTCAATACACCCTAGGGAACATTCTGTTATAGAGTGATGCCTTTCGGTCTAAAGAATGCTGGTGCAACTTACCAAAGAGCAATGACTACTCTTTTTCATGATATGATGTATAAAGAGATAGAGGTTTATCTCAATGACATGATTGCTAAATCGATTGATGAAGAGGAACATGTTGAGCATTTGTTGAAGCTATTCCAACGTTTGAGGAAGTATAAACCCCGCTTGAATCCCAATAAGTGTACTTTTGGTGTTCGGTCTGGTAAGTTGTTGGGCTTTATTGTCAGCGAGAAGGGTATTGAAGTTGATCCTGCCAAGGTCATAGCAATACAAGAGATGCATGCGCCTAAAACTGAGAAGCAAGTCAGAGGTTTTCTCGGCTACTTGAATTATATTTCCAGATTCATTTCTCACATGACTGCCACATGTGCGTCTATATTCAAGCTTCTTCGGAAAGATCAGTCTTGTGATTGGACTGAAGACTTCCATAAAGCTTTTGATAGTATCAAGGAATATTTGCTTGAGCCTCCGATCTTGTCTCCACCTATTGAAGGAAGACCATTGATCATGTATTTAACTGTGCTAGAAGATAATATGGGTTGCGTTCTTGGTCAGCAAGATGAGACTGGGAAGAAAGAATTTGCAATTTATTACCTCAGTAAGAAGTTCACCGACTGTGAGACTCGGTATTCAATGCTTGAGAAGACTTGTTGCGCATTGGCTTGGGCTGCTAAGCGTCTGCGTCAGTATATGTTGAATCATACCACTTGGTTGATATCCAAAATAGAGCCAATCAAGTATATATTTGAGAAGCCTACTTTAACTGGGAGAATTGCCCGTTGGCAGATGTTGTTATCAGAGTATGATATCGAATACCGATCTCAGAAAGCGATGAAAGGCAGTATCTTGGCTGACCATTTGGCTCACCAACCAATTGAATATTACCAGTCAGTATAGTATGACTTTCTTGATGAAGAGATTTTGTACTTGAAAATGAAAGATTATGATGAACCATTGCTAGAAGAAGGGCCAGAACCTGGTTCCCGTTGGGGCATGGTATTTGATGGAGCTGTTAATCAATATGGAAATGGCATTGGGGCAGTAATTATTACTCCTCAAGGCAGGCATCTACCATTTATAGCTAGATTGACTTTCAAGTGTACAAACAACATGGCAGAATATGAAACTTGCATTATGGGGCTTGAAGAGGCATGAATCTCATAATCATGTATTTGGATGTCTTCGGCGATTCGACTTTGGTTGTGAATCATATCAAAGGAGAATGGGAGACAAATCAACCCGGTTTGATACCGTATAAAGATTATGCGAGGAGGATTTCAACTTTCTTTACAAAGGTTGAATTTCATCATATCCCTCAAGATGAAAACCGGATGGCAGATGCTCTTGCAACATTGGCATCAATGATTGTAGTGAAGTATTGGAATGAAGTTCCCAATTTATCTGTGATGCGTCTTGATAGGCCAGCTCATGTGTTTGCTGTTGAGGAGATCAAAGATGAGAAGTCGTGGTATTACGACATCAAATGTTTCCTCCAAAGTCAGATTTACCCGCCTGGGGCATCTTTGAAAGATAAGAAGACTTTGAGGAGATTAGCCGATAATTTCTACTTGAATGATGATATATTGTACAAGAGAAACTTCGACATGGTTTTGTTCAGATGTGTGGATAGACACGAAGCAGACTTGTTGATGACAGAAGTGCACGAAGGTTCCTTTGGTACTCATTCCAATGGACATGTAATGGCGAAGAAGATGTTGTGAGCAGGTTACTATTGGCTGACAATGGAATCTGACTGTTGCAAGTTTGTGAAGAAATGCCACAAGTGTCAAATTTATACTGATAAGATTCATGTTCCTCCGACACTATTGAATGTTATCTCTTCCCCATGGCCCTTCTCCATGTGGGGAATTGATATGATTGGGATGATTGAGCCCAAAGCTTAGAATGGACATCGTTTCATTTTAGTGGCAATTGACTACTTCACAAAATGGGTTGAAGCGGCATCGCATGCGAATGTAACCAAGCAAGTTGTTGTAAGATTTATCAAGAATCAGATCATATGCCGTTATGGTGTGCCAAGTAAGATCATTACTGACAATGGATCGAACTTGAATAACAATATGGTGGAAGCTCTTTGCAAAGACTTCAAGATTGCACATCATAATTCTTCTCCCTACAGACCCAAGATGAATGGGGCTGTTGAAGTTGCGAATAAGAACATCAAGAAGATTATTCAGAAGATGGTTGTAACATATAAGGATTGTCATGAGATGCTCCCATTTGCTTTGCATGGGTATCGTACATTCGTCCGCACTTCAATAAGGGCAACCCATTTCTCTCTCATTTATGGTATGGAAGCAGTGCTCCCCGTAGAGGTCGAGATTCCTTCGTTGCGTGTGCTCATGGAAGCCAAGTTGACTGAAGCTGAATGGTGTCAAACCAGGTTTGATCAGTTGAATTTGATTGAAGAGAAGAGATTAACTGCCATGTGTCATGGTCAGTTATATCAGTAGAGAATGAAGAAAGCTTTTGATAAGAAGGTCAAACCTCGTGTGTTCAGAGAAGGTGACCTCGTGCTCAAGAAGATTTTATCATTCAAGCCAGATTCCATAGGAAAATGGACTCCTAATTATGAAGGCCCATATGTTGTTAAGAGAGCCTTTTCAGGTGGTGCTTTGATTCTTACAACTATGGATGGTGAAGAGTTCACTCGTCCTGTGAACGCAGATGCAGTCAAGAAATACTTCGCCTAAAAAAAGAAAAGAACAACTCGCTAAGTTGAAAACCTGAAAGGGCGGCTTAGGTAAAAATGAGCGTCTCGGTGGATTGAAAACCCGAAAGGGCGATCCAGGAAAAAATTAGAGACATAAAAACATGAATAATTTCCCTATAAGTCGAGTACCCCACCTTGGGGCAACTTATGCAAAAATTAGGGATTATGGCAAGTAACTGCATTCTGCTGATCTTCAGTAAATTTCGAGGACTTGTTTGAGCACAAGGGTTGACATCGATTCATCTCCAGCAGCGGTCAAGAGCACAGTGGATATCAGGATTTGGTAGAAGGATTAAGGATCATTTGTATTCAATGTAACCCTTTTCCATGTAAATTACCATTTTTAACTTTGTAAAATCTATGGAGTCTTGTCATTTACAAACTACCATTCTATTAAATAAAGTTGAGCTTTTATCCAATTGTTTCTATTCCTATTTACTTCCGCCAATAGTTTTAAATTTTATTATGATCATTTTGAAATTAAATTTTAAATCAAAATCAAGTTTTCTTTAATATATAAAAGCAAGAACTTTTCCAAAGCAAGTAACAGTAATATCAACAGCATTTCAGTGAGAAGCAAGTTCTTAAGTGCGAATCATCTGAGGTTCCCTAAGCAGTAACTCTTCGGGTATCCCTTGTCATCACTGTTGACTCATTTCCTCAGTAGATTGCTATTATCCCCAGCTAGCAGATTCAGTCCCCCGGTGGTGTGTTTGTACATCCCAGTGGAGCTTCTTTCTTTTTCCCCAGCTGAGTTGGTTGATTCATATACTCTGTGGCGTGTTATTTTCTCTAGTGAGTTCGCCAAGATGTTTGTACATCCCAGTGGAGTTTCTTTCTCCATCCCAACAGAGTTTCGATCTTCCCAACGGAGTTCGTTTTTCCTCAGCAGGTAGATCGTCATCAGAAGATATTTGATCTCTCCCAGTCAGAGTTTCCTCCTGGTTCTTGAGAAGCTTTTTGATTTGTTCCCCAGTAGGGTTATCTCCCATTTTTATGGTGTTGACCTAAACTTCCCTACGGTTTGGATGTTTTATCCTCAGCAGATCTCTTTCCCCAGCCAAGGTGGAGCCTTTGGGATGTTGATCTCTCTGTTCTCCAGCAGTTTGTCTCCGTAACTTTTGTGGATTGACGAGGATTGTGCTGGTGATTCAATTTATTTACGACACCTCGGTATCTTTTGCGATCGTTTTGTCAGCATAATCACCATATATACATACCCATATACATTCATATAAACTCATGATTTCTATATCCTGCATCTTCATATTTGATTCATTTAAGATTTTTATTCTCTATTATGGCAGTACTTTATCCCCATACCAAATCTGGTGTCTGTCCTCTTTCAATTGTAAAGTGTCAGCCCTTAAGCAGAAAAGACTTTAACCTTTCTCTGTTTCCCCACCGAGTTTGTTTCCTCGTGGATGATTGTTATTTCAGTTTCCTCTCCAGCAAATTTTCTGGATGGAATCACTCCCCTTGAGTTATGTCCTCATTGGGTTGAGTCTTGATTGATTGGTTCTTTCTAGCTCTTACCTATATAGATATCTTGGTCCCCTAAGAGTCTATTACCCAGTAACTGGTAATATTCTTCTTAGTTTGCAGTTTGTTACTTCTTGCCCAATACCCGACAAAAGTACCCTTTTTCTCCTCAGTAGAATCCCTAGTGGATCTATTCCTTGAAAAGTATATCCTTGATATGTTCATCCTAACCAGTGACAGATATGTTTTCTTCCCCTATGGAGTCTATCCTTGATATGTTCACTTTAATCAATGACGAATATTCTCTTCTTTGGTATTCCACCCATTAAAAAGGTAGTTGTAATTCCTATTTTGGTTCCTTAGAGAGTTAATCCTTGATATGTCCATCTTAATCGATGACGGGTTTTCTTTTCCTTATTGGTCTTCTACCTAGTAACCGATAGTTGTAAATCCTATTGCTCCCCTTTAGCGGAGTCTATCCTTGATATGTTCACTTTAACCAGTGATGGATTTTCTCTTCTCTAGTATTCTATCCAGTAACTGATAGATGTAATCCCTACTTTTATTCCCCTTTTCAGAGTCTATCCTCGATATGTTCACTTTAACCAGTGACGGATTTTCTCTTTGATTGGTCTTCTACCCAGTAACTGGTAGTTGTAAATCCTACTTTGTCCCCTCGCAGAGTGAATCCTTGATATGTTCATCCTAACCGGTGACGGATTTTTCTCTTCGACGGTTTTCTATCCAGCGTTTGATAGATGTAATTCCCCTTTTTGTTGTTTAGTTGGTATATCCTTGATATGTTCATTCTAACCGATGACGGGTATCCTCCTTGACATCCCCAGGAAAGTCTATCCTTTATATGTTCATCTTAATCGATGACGGATTTTCTTCCCTGTCGACTTTATCCTTGATATGTTCATCCTAGTCGATGACAGATACTCTCACCCTTTGGTCTTCTGCCCAGTAACTGGTAGTTGTAAACCCTATTTTCCTGCTGTTTTCCCCAGTAAGGCTATTCCTACCCAGTAACCGGTAATGAATATTCCTCCTGGTTTTTCCTCAGCGAGTCATCCTTGATATGTTCATCTTAACCGGTGACGGATGTTCTCTCTGTCAGATCTTTATTATCTCCTTATCCAGTAACAGGTAATAGGTAATAGATTTTTGCTCCTTCTGTGTTGAAGTTTATTTCTTCCCCTGTTGAGTTCAATGCACATTTCCTTAGTGAAATCTCTTTTTCCTGCACGAGTCAAGTATTTCAGTTTTATCCTGACTTATTCGTATCCCCTGCAGATGTTGTTTGTTTCCCCGGCTGAGTCTTTCCATTTTGTATGGATTTCCTCGAGTCCCCCAGTAGTTTTAAGTCGTAGCCTGGTGTTACCACGAGAAATCTCTAAGGCATGTTGAAGGCGTAATTAATGAAAGGGTCTTGTGAATTTAGGGTTTATACCCCATCAAAGGGTGGAGATGTGCCTGAGATAAGCAAGAGTTGAGAAAAACGTATGTTATCAAGGGATGAAGCCGACAGAAGAAGCACGTTTGGTCGAAAGGCCATCCTGTCGACTGAAATGAAGCTTGGGACTTAAGGAATTTTGGATCGTGCCAAACACAATAGAAGACAGTGTCGCCCTAAATACCTGGGCGGGAGAAATTTGAAATTGGAAAATGACTAGCAGTTACAAGAAGAATAAAGTGCCAGAATATGGAGCAGATTGCAGAACGTGGATAGAGCAGTTTGCAGATCGTGTGGCACGACGTCTGCTAGTTTTTAGGAGTTTTGGCCTGTAGGCAGTTTATTTAGTTTAGTATAAATAGGATATCACACGAGGGGCTCGAGGTGTTCACCTTGTACTAAAAATCACTTGTAAGAAACTTCTCATTCCCAGCGCGAGGAAGCAAGAGTTTTTAAGAGTGCTATGTACGTGAATCACCATATTTATTTTAATGCAACTTCCTTACTTTTCAGTTGTTCCCGTTGAACATTTTATTTTGATTTCATTTACTTTTGAGTTATCACTTTACGTTGTCGTCTACGCTGTCGACACTGATTCTATTGCGATAATAGAGTTCACCAAAAGCGTGTTCGTCGTGTACGTCTTTTGAATGCTGTAGTACTGTTGGTCACGAGTCAACCATAGGCTATAGTGTCGTTTAAACCTTTTGTATGGAAAAAACCTGCGCTTGTTCAATACTTTGTCAAGAGCCGTTCCTCACAAAGTTGTTCCGTCGAATTGAATAAGCCACACTTGTACTAGCACATGTTTTAGGATCAACTGGTCGATCCTGCTAGTAACCCTTAAGTTTCAAGCCCTAGGGAGGACCATCGGTTGTTTACCAATTTCCACAGTAAACAAAATGGCACGCCTAGTGGAACGGTGCTAGTGCAGTTGCGAAATTGCATGAAACTTAGAAGTGGCAAACTATATAGTAAGCCACGAGAAACTTTGAAAATGTTAGATTCCAATACAGATGAAGTGCCATGAGGAACTTCATCCACTACGGAAACAATAATCTCACAGGTTTCCACTTTGCCGCCGATGACAAGTGCAACCTCAACGGTGTCGACTACGGGTGTGGTTGGAACATCAATTCCTCTACCTCCACCGGGTGGTTCAGGATCAATGATAACGATGTTCAGACCTTATGTGCCTCGCTTTGGCACCACATATCCTTTTTATGGAATGTCGTATTCCTTAATGCTAGGATATCAGTCGACATCAAGTGCAACATTGTTTTCAGACAACGCTCCAAACACGAATCCCTCCTTGCAAGGATCAACGCAAGGGGGCAATATTAGGAATAATATTAAGAACAGAACCATGCCGCTGTCAAACACTTCAATAGCGGTGTTGAGGCAGCAAATAGATGATAGTAACCATGAGGTTGTTAATATGTTAACCAATCAAATGGGTACAGTTTTTAATCCAGTGATACAGGAATCTGCTAAAACAAATAGGCAGGTGGCGAATTAATTGACGCGCTTGTGTAATTTTCTGGGGGCACCGGCTCGACAGATGGCCCAAGTGGTTAGGCAAACCGTGCCTGTTCAGATGGAGATAGGGGTAGCAGAAGATGAGACAGTCCACGAGGGACAAATCCTTAAACCCCAACACAATCAAGGCGTTGAATCAGGAGTCACATGACGTAACCAGATGGTATTTGTTAACCGACACCAAAATGCTGATCAAATTGTCGATCAACATCGACAAGAAGACTTAGCAGTAGAAAATAATTTGACAACTATTGTCGAAAGGATTATGGCTAGAAATGGTATGGGTGCCACATTGCAAAGGCCACTGTACGCCTCCCCGTTGGCTGAATTTATTCTCCAAGCCGAGGCACCTAGGGGAAAGAAAGTGCCTAAGTACACTAAGTTTGGGGGAGAATCTGGTGAATCGACAATAGAGCAAGTTCCCAGATATCTAACAGAGTCAGGAGATTTAGCTCATAATAAGTGTTTGAGAGTAAAGAACTTTCCCTCCTCTCTGACTAAGGTTGCATTCACGTGGTTCACTTCTTTGGCCCCAAGTTCAATCGATTCGTTGGCCAAATTAGAAAAGAAGTTCCATGAACAGTTTTGTGAAGGATACTCCAAAATTGGTTTGCCAGAATTGTCTAGTATCAAGAGAAGGTTTGCTGAGAGCATCGACGATTATCTGAATCGATTTAGATCATTAAAGGTCAAGTGCTTTACGCAAGTACCAGAACGTGAACTTGTTCAGATGGTTGCAGGGGGGTTAGATTATTCCAATAGGAAGAAAATAGACCCAACTTTTGTGAAAAGTATGTCACAATTGGCTGATAGAGTTCGACATCTCGAACGTCTAAGGTTAGAAAAAGTTAGACACAATAAGGCTAAGAAAGAAAAAGTAGCGTTTGTCGACTACGACACGATAGATCCAATATATGAGGCTGATTATGCTTCATTGACCGAATTAGAAATTGACGTGGATGAGTTAAAGCCAGGATCTGCCTATGAGTGTCGATCATTACTTCCTGCGCAAGGAAAAAATCCTATCGAAAGCAATCCAAAATTCCCTTCGAAAACTTATGCTTTTGATGTGACAAAGTATGAGGAAAGTTTTGATCTGTTAGTCAAAGATGGTCAAATGGTGGTGCCACTCGGTACTAAAATACCACCATTAGAACGAAGACAGAAAATAGGATTTTGTAAGTATCATAACTATCTTGGTCATAATACCTCTAATTGTTACCTTTTCAAGGATCTGGTTCAGAAAGCGATTCAAGAAGGCAGGCTGAAATTTACTGGCCGCAGAATGAAGATCGACGTTGACCCTCTCCACCAGGAGGAAGCTCTACTCGTGGAGCTAGTCGAGATCAACATGGTCGAGATCACCGAATACGATGAGGCCGACATGCTGGAGCAAACTGGTGAAAGCCCAGATATCGACATAGCTGAAGTTTACCCAAGGGCTGATGAAGACTTGGTAGATTTACTGTATCGCTGCAAGAACAAGGGTTCACAAGTTTGCCTGTGCCCTAGATGTGGTGCTGTCACCGACAAAATAGCTGCGGAAAGTTTCCAGAAGCTGGAGTTGGGCAAAAGCAAAAGAAACGGGCCGACCAGAGAGCGCCAGAATGAAAGAGGCTCAAAAAAGGCTGTGGAAAATACTCAGGCGAGGCCTAGGAGCTTCGTACCGTAGGCAAGTGTCCCTAGAGGCACTTGGGTCAAGCCTCAGGAAAAACAAGAAACCCCACAACGGGCTGCTGCTGCTATAGGAGGTCTAGCAATTAATTACAGGCGTGAGTTCAAGTCTGAAAAAAGGACTCATGTCTCTGAAAATTATTTGGGAAAGAATCCCATGTCAAGGACTCAATGGAGACGCTTCCAGAGGCGTAAGTAGGCCGAGAGAGAGGCTACTAGAGGAATAGCTGGAAGAGGCATGGCCAGTGGGGCGAATGCTGGAAGGTGGTTGTGAAGGTCGACACAACGGCAAAAGAACGGATCAGAGAGCATGTCCGTCGACCAACTGAGAAATGTTCTGCTGAAGTTACTGATGACTTCAATTCAGAATATGAAGCATGTTTGGACATCTTGATCAACGTGGTGTCAATTCTATCACAAGAATATAATTGTGTGACTGAAGCGGATGAGTCGGTAGACGATGCTGACGCTGAAGAAATGGCTTTACACCAGCCAAGATGCTATTTTGTGTTAAACGATGGTTCTGCTAAAAGCCAAGAAGTAGTTTTCGAAAGGCCCGCGATGACTATGAAAAATCATTTGAAACCGTTGCTGATTAGGGCCAAAGTGGAAGGCGTAACTATCAACAAAGTCTTGGTCGATTGTGGTGCCATTGTCAACATCATGCCACACCATATTCTGAGGAAGATTGGCAAGTATGATACTGACATCAGATCCAACAACATGGTCTTGTCTGACTACGGGGGAAAAACGAAAAGCACCATGGGTGTGATTATGGTGAATATCACGGTGGGTTCAATAACTAGACCGACACTGTTTATGGTGATAGATGCCAAGCCAAGTTACAACTTGTTATTTGGCAGAGAATGGCTCCATGGTGGTGGAGCCGTACCATCTTCAGCACATCAAAGATTGGTGATTTGGAGAGAAGATGGAGTGGTCGAAAATATCGAAGCCGACCAAGGATACTTCATGGCTGATGTGAATAATATCGGCAAGAAGGAATTTCGAGAGAAAGCTGGCCAACATTTCTCCTTGTTTTCCAGCTGAGGATGTGTATGCTAATCTGAGTGAAGCTTTTGTTTCTCTAACTCTACACGAGACTCATGGCTTCATTTGGGATGTGGAACGTTTGGATGATCCACCCTATACAGGTATCCGACCGACAGGCTGGGGAGATGTCACTAATGATGACTGAGCTAGAAGCTCTAAAAAGGATTTCGGCATACGTTGCCGAGAACAAAATAAAATCGGCTCTAGAGGCTGAAGAAAACATGGCTGTCTAAGCCTATGTGTTAAAGGAAGAGGGTAATGTAGCTATTGAGCCAAAACCACCAGATAAGCCAGTTTTGGCTAAAGGAAACGTCAACATGCAACATTTGGACTGTATCTATGATGATGAACCTTTAGGGTTTAAAAAAGACCCAAAGGCACCAGAGAAAATGCGACCAAAAGACCCCTTGGAGGAAGTCGACCTTGGCGAAAATGGCGAAAAAAGGCCAACATACATCAGCGTTAACATCGACAAAGAACTAAAATCTGAGGTAATATCCTTACTTAAAGGACTTAGAGATTGTTTTTCTTGGGATTATAATGAAATGCCTGGTTTACGTAGGGATTTGGTCGAACTAAAACTGCCAATAAAATCTGGAAGAAAGCCAGTAAAGCAGACGCCTAGGCGTTTCGCACCAGAGATCATGGCAAAGATTAAAGCGGAAGTTGAAAGGCTCCTGAAAAGCAAGTTTATACAAACTGCAAGGTATGTCGAATGTTTGGCCAATATTGTGCCAGTAATTAAGAAAAATGGGTCTTTAAGAGTATGTATTGATTTTAGAGATCTAAATGCTGCTACCCCCAAAGATGAGTATGCCATGCCCGTAGCGGAAATGTTGATCGATTCGGCCACTGGTTTTGAATATTTAAGTATGTTAGATGGTTATGCTGGATATAACCAAATTTTTATTGCACAAGAAGATGTGCCTAAGATGGCGTTTCGATGCCCAGGAGCCTTGGGAATATATGAGTGGGTTGTCATGCCATTCGGCTTGAAAAATGCCGGAGCAACATATCAGAGGGTAATGAACTCAATGTTCCATGATTTTATTGAAGATTTCATGCAAGTATACATTTATGATATTGTGATAAAATCAAATGGTCGACATACCCACGTCGAACATCTCCGAAAGGCCTTTTTAAGGATGAGGAAATGTGGATTGAAAATGAATCCATTAAAGTGTGCTTTTTATGTGCAGGCGGGCGATTTCCTTGGCTTTGTGGTGCATAAAAAGGGTATTGAAGTAAACCAAAGCAAAACAAAAGCCATTATGGACGTCAAGCCTCCGTCGACCAAAAAGGAACTACAATCTTTGTTGGGTAAAATAAATTTTCTTGGAAGATTTATATCAAATTTAAGTGGTAAAACAAAAGCCTTTTCATCACTACTTCGACTGAAGAATGAGGATTTTAAGTGGCAAGAAGAGCACCAAGAGGCTTTTGACAAAATCAAAGAGTATTTGACTAAGCCTCCAGTACTGGCCCCTCATGTTAGGAATAGGCCAATGAGGTTGTATATTGCAGCCTCAGAATCGACTATAGGAAGTATGTTAGTCCAAGAGGATGAAATATGTGTCGAAAGACCGGTGTATTACCTTAGTCGAATACTTAATGATCCTGAAACTAGGTATAGTGATATAGAAAAACTATGTCTATGCCTATATTTCTCTTGTATGAAACTAAAGCAATATATTAAGCCTGTTGATGTGTACATATCTTCTCACTTTGATATTATTAAGCACATGTTATCTAAACCAATTTTGCATAGTCGAATTGGTAAATGGGATTTAGCGTTAACTGAGTACTCTCTGACATACGTGCCCTTGAAAGCAATGAAAGGGCAAGTAGTGGCAGATTTCCTTGTCGACCATTCAATGGTCGAAATGGCGCAAAATTACGTATACATAGTGCCATGGAGATTATACTTCGACGGTTCAAGGCATAAACATGGATCTGGGATAGGAGGAGTCATAATTTCTCCAGATGGAATTTCAACAGAGTTCAAATACAAAATTGAAGGGGTATGCACAAATAATGAAGCATAATATGAGACTCTGAGTTAGTAATTAAGCAGGTATCAAAAGAATACAGGTGTGTTAAAGAAAATTTAATCATGTATTTTGTGGTTACCATCAGATTACTCAAGAGGTTTGAGCAAGTCAACCTCCAGCATATACCACGGAAAGAGAACCAGAGAGCAAATGATTTGGCACAGGAGGCTTCAGGGTATAAAGCGTCGAAAGACCAGGATGAAGAGGTCCAAGTAAGAGAGAAAGTACGAGCGTCATTGTTATCACCATCAGATTTGTCGATTATAAAGTTGGGAGCTGTAGATAAATATCATTTTGAAATTCTGACCGTCGACGACGAGGGAGAAAGTGATTGGCGTAAACCGCTAGTCGATTATTTACGTGATCCTATAGGTTCGACAGATCAAAATGTAAAATATAGGTCCCTTAGTTACGTCTTGGTGAATGATGGACTATTCAAAAATACAGTTGAAGGAGTTTTACTAAAATCCCTAGGAGAAAACGAGGCATATGTGGTTGTGTCTAGTGTACATAGTGGAGTGTGTGGGGCGCATCAAGCGGGTTTGAAGATGAAATGGCTCTTGATGCGCTCAGGAGTTTATTGGCCTTCAATGTTGAAAGATTGCATTGAATTTGCTAAAAGCTGTCAGGAATGCCAATTGCATGGGGGCATACAGCATGTGCCTGCAAGCGAGTTGCATACAATTGTGAAGCCCTAGCCTTTTCGAGGTTGGGCGCTGGATGTTATTGGAGAAATAAAACCAGCCTCGTCGAAACAACAAA
Source organism: Lathyrus oleraceus (assembly GCF_024323335.1). NCBI lineage: Eukaryota > Viridiplantae > Streptophyta > Magnoliopsida > Fabales > Fabaceae > Lathyrus > Lathyrus oleraceus. The sequence goes on along the minus strand of NC_066580.1, from coordinate 173,946,330 downwards.
GGTATGTTTTGGTCGGTATCGACTATTTCATAAAACGGGTCGAAGCCGTAGCATTAACAAATGTAAACCAAGAGGATGTGATAGATTTTGTCAAAGTCATATCATCTGCAAATTTGGCATCCCAGAAACAATCACAACCGACCAGGGGTAAGTTTTTACTGGTCGAAAAATGCAAGATTTTGCAAAAGAAATGGGAATCAAGTTACTGACTTCTACCCCCTATTACGCACAGGCGAATGGCCAATTTGAAGCGGAGAATAAGGTGATCATTAGCCTAATAAAGAAACATATAGGCAAGAAGCCAAGAAATTGGCATAAGACGTTAGATCAAGCTTTGTGGGCATGTCGAACGTCACCAAAAAAAGCAACTGGAACAACTCCATTTCGACTGGTATATGGGCACGATGCAGTGTTACCAGTAGAGATTCGGGTTCAGGCAGTCAGAACCCAAAGGCAATGTGAAATACCTTCTGAAGATTATTGGAGCATGATGACAGACGAACTGGTCGATTTAGATGAGGAGAGAATGTTAACCTTGGATTCACTACAAAGGCAGAAAGAAAAAGTCGCCAGAGCCTATAATAAAAAGGAGAAAGGAAAAATGTTCGCTGTCGACTATCTAGTTTGGAGAGTGATCTTGCCTATGGATAGAAATGATAGAGTTTTGGGTAAATGGTCCCCTAATTGTGAGGGACCGTTTAAGGTTTTGTAGGTTTTCTCAAATAACGCCTACGAGGTCGAAGAGTTGGCACCAGATAGGCGAATCTTGAGAGTAAATGGAAAATACTTGAAAAAGTATAGGCCCATCCTTCAAGAGGTCAAGATTGTGACAGACTAAATGACTGTCACAATCTTGTTCAATAAACTAGGTTGGAGAAAACTATGTTTGAAACCAGCTATAAAAGGCACAGAAAATAAATATACACAGTGCTGAAATAGAATGATGACATTAAATTGGCAAAAAAGCCATTGTTCAAATATTACACAAATAATAAAAGCCGTCAAAGTTGGCCGAATTTGGATTGAAAAGATTGAAGCTCAAAGTTGTAATGGAGAGACGTAGACTCCAAAGTGTCGGCCTGGACTTTAAGCTGTTCAAGCTTCTTCTCAACAGTCGAAAGCTCTTCAGCTACCGCTAAGGCATCGCTGGTGGTCTGCTCCACAGTGGCTTGGGCAGGTTTTATAACTTCGTCGATAAAGCACAACTCCTCCTTAGTAATTGACTCCAACTCACTGTCCAAAGTAGCAATTTGACGCCGAAGGGCATCAATTTGCTGGCGTATCTCAGCATCCCTTGTTTGTTTGGAGGTTAACTCTTTTTTCTTCTCCTCAATAGTCCCCAGCAGTTTGGTGACCTCTGCGTCGACATTCATCACCAACTCCCACTTTTCCTTCACAAAGGCCTCAGTAGATACAATCTGGCGTTCATCCCTAACGCTGTCGAGATGGCGCAACATGGGAACCAGAAGTTGTTCTAAAGAGGCTGTTGCACGCTTAGCATATTATGAGAGCTGAAGATCTTTAAGTTGGGCAAGCACGTGCAAGATCTCTATGAAGGAGAATTGCCATCCAAGGCGCAGCGGAATTTAAAATTTTCTCCATTTAGTGATCCTTACGAATGGGCATGATCAGTGATAGAATCGTTGCCTCTTGTAGCGATTCAAACCTTTGGTGCAGATCTCTGATAATGATCAAAACCTTTGATACAGGTCCACGGGGCGATCACGAACGTTGAACGATGACAACGTCTCTACTCAGTCCACACGAACAGATTCCTTCAATCGCAGTGCTAGCTGTTATGAATGAAGGCTTTGAGTGAGAGAAAGAGGGAAACAAAATTCCAAGTCTCTACTTGAATTTCTGTCTGAGTGGATGGGAGTGACAATGCTTCTACCCAAGGGGTTCTATTTATAGAACCACTTGTGTGGGCTTCAAGCTAAAAAGCCCACTTAAGTGTATTTTGGCCCATATCTTATAATATGCCCAAAATCACTTAAGTATTTGGTACCTTACTATATTTCGTCTCCCACTTAAGTGCACCGTACCTTATGGTGTTCCTTAGTTACTCTATCTCTCATAAATCCGTCCTTTGTGTGTGACCCTATAGGTTTTCGCGGCGTTGGCAATTATATTAAATCACGCATTTAACATAATAAACAGTGAGCGGTATCTAGCAACACATCACTGCTACCCAAGTCACGAAAATATCATGTGATCTGACAAAACCTCCTGTGATAATAATTATGTGTATAATTACCCCTTTACCCTTATGTCTATATTGAACACAAGGTATAGACCGTGTCACCCTTGTCCAGTTCAATATTGGGCCCATAGACATTTATCCTGTTACACAGGATTGGGAAATTCTATCTAGGACACTCATGTCCCTCAGCATGCTTCGTGGAGTACCCATCAACTGTCTTTATGGTCATCCAGTTATGGACAATGTTGGATCAACAATAAAGCACTCAACTCTACATCTAGGATCCATAGTGGTTTCAGGTCGAAGAGTGGTATACACTATTATCACCATGAGAATAACTTATGACACTTTGCATAACTTTCTATATAGTATTCTCATAGCGGGTCAATCCGGTATAAATATTACTCATAATATTCATACCTATGTTTAAGACTTGATAACTCTTTATCCATGATCCATGAGATGTGATCATCAGTCTACAAACATAATAGTCTTAATGCTTTAATGTTATCCCACTTCACATTAAAGCTCGACTACGGATACTTTAAGAACAGTGCCCTTATGTTTAATGTGTTCTCATGATTAAGTCACACTTAATACATTAAACGGACTATCTATTCTAGGGACTTTATTAATCAACCATAATAAAGAAAATGCCTTTTATTATTAATAAATAATTCGATACAAGTACCAAATGTATTGGCCTCTAGGGCTTACACCAACAATCTTCCACTAGCAATAGAGCCAATCAGGCATACCCCGTATGCCCATTGATCTAGTATGGCCATCATGCTTCTGCTGCGCAAGAGGCTTTGTCAGTGGGTCAGCAACATTGTCAAGTGTATGTACTTTACATATTTTCGCACAACGCCTAAGTATGTGTTTGGATCGTTGGTGAGATCTAGGCTCCTTAGCTTGTGCGATAAAACCATAGTTATCATAATAGAGACCAATGGGATCCACAATGCTAGGGACTATGCCAAGTTTATTGATCCAAACAGCTTCCTTTGCTGCACTTAAGGCAGCAATATACTCGGCCTCAGTTGTAGAATCAGCAACTGCATCTTGCGTTGAACTTTTCAAGCTCACAGTGCCACCATTTAAGCAAAACACATAACTAGATTGGAATCATTCATATTAAAGCGTCTCAGCACTTTGTCTATGTACTCTGACTTAGGCCAAGCATTTCGTGATCTATCTCTATAGATTCTGATAGGCTGCTTCACCCAGGTCCTTCATAGAAAAGCATTTCCCCAACCAAGACTTTACTTGTTGCAGTGTAGGGATATCGATTCCAATGAGTAATATGTCATCTACATATAATACCAGGAATACGATCATGCTCCCACTAACCTTCTTGTAGACACAAGGCTCATCTTCGTTCTTGATGAATCCATACAGTTTTACTATTTCCTCAAGGCGAAGATTCCATGAGTAGGTCACAGGCTCATCTTGATCCATGAGTAATACATCACCTTGATCAGATATCCATATATCTCAGGTAGGTGACGTATCCTGCCTGACCTACGCTGGTCTTGTTCTACTTGAGCAGGTTGCTCTTACACAACTACTTGTGTTTCCTGCTCTAATTCCTCCATAGGTGTATCGATGCTTTGTGATTCTTGAATTTCTTCAAGCTCTACTTTCCTCCCACTGGTTCCTTTGGAATTAAAATCCTTTTCTAGGAAAACTCCAGTTCGAGCGACAAACACTTTGCCATCCGAAGGATTGTAGAAGTAATATCCTCTTGTTTCTTTAGGATACCCCACAAATAAGCATTGGTCAGATTTGGGCTCAAGCTTAGTTGAAATTTGTCGTTTCACATAAACTTCGCAACCCCAAATCTTCATGTAAGACATATGTGGTCTCTTACCACTCCATATCTCATATGGTGTCTTATCAATCTTTTTGGATGGAACACGGTTAAGTGTGTAAGCTGCGGTCAACAACGCATGTCCCCAAAAGGAGTTTGGAAGATCGGCTTGACTCATCATGGATCGGACCATGTCTAACAGGGTTCGATTTCTTCTCTCAGACACACCATTCCATTGGGGTGTTCCAGGAGGAGTGAGTTGGGATATGATCCCACACTCTTTCAGATGGTCATCAAACTCTAGGCTTAAATATTCACCACCTCGATCTGATCGAAGAGCTTTAATATTCTTACCTAGTTGGTTTTGTACTTCATTCTTGAATTCTTTGAACTTTTCAAAGGACTCTGATTTGTGTTTCATTAAATACACATAACCATATCTACTGAAATCATCAGTGAATGTGATGAAGTACTGAAAACCTCCTCTGGCTGATATGTTCAGTGGACCACATACATCAGTATGTATGAGGGCCAAAAGATCATTAGCTCTTTCACCTTTTCCTGTGAATGGAGACTTTGTCATCTTTCCAATTAAACAAGATCTGCATGTCTCATATGATTCATAATCAAAAGAGTCCAACAGTCCATCTTTATGGAGTTTGGAAATGCGTTTCTCATTTTGTGGCCTAATCGACATTGCCAAAGGTAAGTTGGATTTAACTCATTAGGTTTCATCCTTTTAGTATTAATGTTATAAATAGGCATTTCAAGATCAATGACATATAGTCCATTGTTCATTTGTGCAGTTGCATAGAATATATCATTCAAATAAATTGAACAACAATTGTTCTTTATTATGAATGAAAAACCAAACTTGTCCAAACAAGAAACGGAAATAATATTCCTACTAATTACTGGTACATACTAACAGTTCTCTAACTGAATTATTAAACCACTAGGTAAAGTCAATTCATAAGTTCCTACGGCTAAGGCAGCAACCTTTGCTCCATTACCAACTCGTAGGTCAACTTCACCTTTTGCCAATTTTCTACTCCTTTTAAGTTCTTGCACATTTGTACAAATGTGAGAACCGCATCCAGTATCTAATACCCATGATGCAGAAGTAGATAAATTAATTTCAATAACAAAAATACCTGAAGTTGGAGTCTCTACTCCATTCTTCCTATCTTCCAGGTACTTTGGGCAGTTCCTCTTCCAGTGTGCGGTCTTACCGCAATGGAAGCAGGTGCCTTCCTTTTCTATGCTTCCACTAGGCTTCAAAGCAGCACTAGTGGGTTTGGGTTTGGCAACTTCCTTGCCTTTCCCTTTATCATGTTTGAGGACAATCCTCATGTCTCGGTACCAATCCAGAAAATTTGTCCCAGACAATTTTTTCTTGTCAAGGTTTGATCGTAATATGTTGTTAGAGGTGTTTGTTGTCATGGTAATCTACACAAGGATTAATGAAAATATAAGTATCATTGACATATTCAATTAGGCCTTTAATTAAATATGCTCCCACTATTTTACTCAAAACAAATGACCCTCATCATTTGATTCGGAAAATCCCGTTGGAAGATTTTCTAGTGGGTCGAGATCCATATTTCACTTCGTTCTAAGTCCGCGTAGGCGGATTACACAAAACTAGGTTATTTTAGGTAGGAACTCCTTCCAAATGTATCTCATACAACTCTCGAAAATTTCAGTTGGGTGAATAACTCCTTATTCTAATCCATCATATGGATTATTCCCAACTCTTGCTTCTAAACATATATAATCTTATTATAATTTGTTTAGTTAAGTTTGACCCATTGTTTTAACAGTTGGATATTACAATTATCCCATCGCACCTTACTAATATATAGATCATGCATCTCGCGTAGGCGAAACCTACATTATCCATTACTAGTCTTGATGAGTGTTAAAACTTGGAAAGCATAAACTTAATATTTAATTTGAGGGAATTGCAATTTTTCTGATCTCACCGGCTTGTTTATCATATAAACCGTCTCTCACATGCATCAACATACATTCACATGCATCAACATACATACAAACAAAATGAAACAGTTATGGCCCCTAGCGCAATTGTTCTCCCAAGCCAATGAGAGAACCTAAGCTAACCTACAACGATCTAAGCTTCTCCAAGCAAGATCTTCAAGGTTGTCCTCCTTTGGCACTGACTTCTTTGCTTTCTTCATATCATTACATTTCATGAAAGAAACTCGTTTTACATACGAGGGAGTGAGATGAGAAAAGAAGTTACATTTGGGAGATTAAGAGAGAGGCACGACACGCAGGTCGTATTTTAAAAACCTAAAACAAAACAAAGGAAAACTAAGGCCATAACTGATCACCACAAGACAATAATAAACACTTTATTATTATTATTATTAATTCCTTTAATTAATTAAAATCAAATTAAATTTCAACGACCGATCATCACATTTTAATGAACAATTCATTTAAAATTGATGTCGTTTTTCGTATCAACACTTGACACTTTTAAAGCACTGAGTTAGCCGAACGGGTGAAAATTTCCTTGCGTTAACCGATTAACCATATGCGTTAACCGGTTAACACTGTTTGAAATCTGAAAAAAAATTGTTTTCTGCCTTGCGTTAACCGGTTAACCAAATGCGTTAACCGGTTAACACTGTTTGAAAATGTCTTGGAAAACTGTTTTCCGTCTTGCGTTAACCGGTTAACCAAATGCGTTAACCGGTTAACACTGTTAAAAAACTCAAAAATTTTATTTCGCATTCCGTTAACCGGTTAACCATACGCGTTAACCGGTTAACACTGTTCCAAAAAGTGTTTAGGAAGCACAACTCTTGTGCGTTCAAACCCCAATCGCATAACTCTCTGACAACACAACCCTTGTGCCGTCACTAACCCTGACGCACCAATTTCAGACCGTCAAATACATCTCGATTGTTAATTCAATATGATTGATCAACACGTCATTGCTTCACCATACTAATGTTGGATCAAGAAGCAAACGACCATTGATCGCTCAAAGGAAAACAATCATCGAGGGTTTGAATGAACGAAACAAGAACACTATATCATATATAATGTATTTTGCATCAGGATTACATATATCACATATATGTAACTTGATCGATCTCAATTTAACCTTTGATTCATTCTGTTTTAATCATATTATTACAGAACAAAAACAGATATAAGATTCATGGTTTCGTAAGTGGCTCTGATACCACTGAAGGAAAATTGCCATCCAAGGCGCAACGTAATTTAAAATTTTCTCCATTTAGTGATCCTTATGAATGGGCATGATCAGTGATAGAATCGTTACCTCTTGTGGCGATTCAAACCTTTGGTGCAGATTTCTGATAATGATCAAAACCTTTGATACAGATCCACGGGGCGATCACGAACGTTGAACGATGACAACGTCTCTACTCAGTCCACACGAACGAATTCCTTCAATCGCAGTGCTAGCTGTTATGAAGGAAGGCTTTGAGTGAGAGAAAGAGGGAAACAAAATTCCAAGTCTCTACTTGAATTTCTGTCTGAGTGGATGGGAGTGACAATGCTTCTACTCAAGGGGTTCTATTTATAGAACCACTTGTGTAGGCTTCAAGCTAAAAAGTCCACTTAAGTGTATTTTGGCCCATATCTTATAATATGCCCAAAATCACTTAAATATTTGGTACCTTACCATATTTCGTCTCCCACTTAAGTGCACCGTACCTTATGGTGTTCCTTAGTTACTCTATCTCTCATCAATCCGTCCTTTGTGTGTGACCCTATAGGTTTTCGCGGCGTTGACAATTATATTAAATCATGCATTTAACATAATAAACAGTGAGCGGTATCTAGCAACACATCACTGCTACCCAAGTCACGAAAATGTCATGTGATCTGACAAAACCTCCTGTGATAATAATTATGTGTATAATTACCCCTTTGCCCTTATGTCTATATTGAACACAAGGTATAGACCGTGTCACCCTTGTCCAGTTCAATATTGGGCCCATAGACATTTATCCTGTTACGCAGAATTGGCAAATTCCATCTAGGACACTCATGTCCCTCAGCATGCTTCGTGGAGTACCCATCAACTGTCTTTATGGTCATCCAATTACGGACAACGTTGGATCAGCAATAAAGCACTCAACTCTACATCTAGGATCCATAGTGGTTTCAGGTCGAAGAGTGGTATACACTATTATCACCATGAGAATAACTTATGACACTTTGCATAACTTTCTATATAGTATTCTCATAGTGGGTCAATCCGGTATAAATATTACTCCTAATATTCATACCTATGTTTAAGACTTGATAACTCTTTATCCATGATCCATGAGATGTGATCATTAGTCTACAAACATAATAGTCTTAATGCTTTAATGTTATCCCACTTCACATTAAAGCTCGATTACGGATACTTTAAGAACAGTGCCCTTATGTTTAATGTGTTCTCATGATTAAGTCACACTTAATACATTAAACGGACTATCTATTCTAGGGACTTTATTAATCAACCATAATAAAGAAAATGCCTTTTATTATTAATAAATAATTCGATACAAGTACCAAAAGTATTGGCCTCTAGGGCTTACACCAACACTCTAGGCCGACAACAGGCTCATGCATGAGCACAAAAGGGAGGTCCGGATTCAAGGCTTGAAAGCAAACTTTGTCCATTAAAGCCTTGGTCTTCGTCGCCTCAAAACCCATTTTGCTAGAGTGATGAAGCTGCTCAGAGTTAGAAGAAGCATCACACGATCTCACTAGGTTACAAAGCCTAGTAATTGCTTCTAAGGCAGAAGGCTTTATCGCCAGCCCCTGGGAAGATGAAGGAGAAGCAGCTGACAGAGGAGTAGTTTGAGAAGGTGGGTTTTTAATGGTGTCAACATCCACTGGTCCCCTTGAATCCTGCAAAGGCAAGGAAGCTAAAGAAAGACTAGAGTCAAAACTAGTCGAACTGGAATCCGTGTACGTTGTAGGACTAGTGACTGAGTCAGAGTCACTATCACTAATCTGAATAGGGAAGCCAATGAACTCACCAGCGGTTTCGACAGATTGTATTGGGTGAGCTGGAGAAGAAGCCGACGACGAAGGAGTATAGTCGGCGACAGGGTGAGATGGCTCAGCAGAAGCATCATCCTGTTGTAAGGAAAAATATGTTTGTAAGAGAAGTCCAATAATCCTAGGGAAAAGACAGTGAAATAAGTGATTACCTGTGTCGACGCAGGAGAAACGGCATCTGGATTTTCTTCCCCTAAGATAGCAGCAACGGGGGTGCTAGTCGACTGCGAAGCCGCCACAGCTGGATCAGGGGCCTTGTTAAGAATGGAAGTGTCGACCACAATAGTGTCGACATCTAAAGCAGGAGCCTCTGGAGTGAGCATTTTATGGTGTCGCTCTTTCTTGGTTTCACCATTCCTAGAGGGAGAATCGTGCTTCTTCCTTTTGTGGCCCTGATGGCCTTTGGATTTATGGGAGTGCTGAGAAGATGGTTGGGTCGGTTGAAGATATGAAGAGAGGTTATAAGCAGATATTCTAGTCAGAAGATCAGACAAGCGGACAAGAAATACCTCAGATCCTGTGGCGGCAGAGCGTTTGTGTTTTTTGGATTTCTTGGAATGAGAGGAGACAGTTGGGTCTGTCGAACGTGGTTGACCCTGCACATAAGTAAGAAGTTAGAGACCACATAGTGTTTTCCTTAGAAAAATCACAAGGATGACTGAGACTGCTTCACGTAGGTGCATACCGAAGAACTGGGTTTTTTCAAAACTTAAGCAATAGGGCGCTCATCATCATCAGAAGATTTCTCAGGAGCAGCCTGCAAGAGGGGAAATGATGGTTAAGAATAAAAAACCGAAGCAAAAGAAAACGACAATTCAGCCAGAGTCGAACCTGAGTCTCTTGTGTCGAAAGGGTGGGTTCGTTGGCAGGAGCGTGGTCCACAGGGTCTAGAGGGACCGCTGTAAGGAAACATAAAAAGCACAAGTGAGCGGCGAAATCCAACTGAAACGAGGTGTTAACTTTCCAGAGAAATGTTACCAAATTGTGTGGATTCGAACACGCTAACATATTGAGGATCAATATGAAGTGGCCCTGAGTAGTGGGGCAGATAATGCTTCGTTGGTACCACTTTGTCGGCATTTTTCTTATAAGCATTTTGTACGTGTGAAACGGGACAATAAAACCACTCTGGAACCGAATTGCCAAAGGCCAAAGCCAATGGGCTAGATGGCAAAGGAGGGAACTTGATGTTTCCAAAATGAAGGGCGTAAAGATACTTGTCTTTCGCGTAACCAGGGGTTTTAAGTTTTGGGAGCCCGTCGGTTACCTTCTCCTTTAATTCGGCCGCAGCCTCAAAGATGGTCCAACGAAGATTATCAGGTCGATACGCAACTTGGAAATAGTTCTGAAAAGCGCGAATTTATTTGACATGGAGAGCCTTACACTTGGTTGATTTTTCCTGTAAATAAACAAAAGCCTGAGTTAGTTCAGATAATTTGGCCTCAGGAGCGCCAATATAAACAACTAGATACGACTGCCACCAATCATCAAACTCTTTGGTGCAGAAGAAGGCTGGTCGAAAGGGAGTGGAATGAAGCTTTGGTCGGTTTTCCCAAAGAATCTCAAGATCTTCTTGAATCACACTCCAGGGTTGATCACAAAGGATGTTGGTGAGTAAGTCAGGAGAAGAATACAAAGATTTGGGAATAATTTGACAAAGGCAAAATTGTCTGGCTACCAGGTTAGGTTGGTAGGCAACTAAGCCAGGGTTGCTGCCGGAGGTGATAGCCAACAGAAATCGAGGGACCAGAAGACGTCTCCAGATAAGGAGGGTTTCATTTTTATGTTCATCTTCAGTTGGAGGAAAAGCCCTGGTGAGCCATTCGGGACCTTCAGTTCGACGACTGAAAGGGGCCATGGAAGGATGAAAGTTGGCACGGGTCAACATGATGTTGAACAAGAGGCGAAACACCTTGAGGTCAGGGAAGGTTTTGTCGATGGGCGTCAGAGGGATCAACCGCTTCCAAATGAGATGTAGTTCTTCTGGGGGACACGCAACCCTCCTCATCCCATAGGGTGCTATGTCTTTAGAGAAAGTGGCATTGAGCCACAACTGTAAGAACCAAAAAGGTCCATGGACCAACACATTTTTCTTCTTTGAATTCTCAAGGTCAAAGAGTTTGATTTGACAGACGACTTCAGACAAAGATTCATAAAGAGAAGCTAAAATTAATTGGCCCAGAGCGATGTCGCGCTCTTGGTGCAGCTGGGTTGCCAGGAGAGCAAAATGTTTGGCTATCTGCATAGATCTGGAGCAGAAAACAGAGAGAGACAGTCAAATAGTCCGGAAAGCCACATGTTCTTCGTCGGTCACAGGGCCTGAAGAGGTGGCATGGTGATCAATGAAATTGTTGTACGTCGGCTTGCGAGAGTCACCAACGTCAAACCGCAGAGAGATTGGTGCTACGGCTTCACAGTCGAAGACTTCGCCAGACGGTTTTAAGCCAGTGATGGCAACAATATCCAAGAATTTCGGTGTAATCATGCCACACTTGGTATGGAAAGAATTGGTCGAACTATCCCAAAATTGGAGGGCAGCCAGTAACATGCCACAAGATTGAGGAGGGCCACAATGGGAAATCTGTAGAAGGGTGTAGATGCCTGTCCTTTTCCAATGGTCGATTTTCTCTGTTTCCAATCGATCCATCCAGGCGCAAAACTTAGGACAGTTCTTGGGAGGAGCAGTCCTAAAATTCTTGTCGACATAACAAAGGGAGAAAGGTTTTTGGGAAGAAACCAAAGGTTCAGAAAGATGACTAGTGGGGAAAAGGGAATCTGTTTTGGTTATCTCAGGGCGACGGTTTTCTGGAAGTGGACCTAAAAACGCTAAAGGTTCGTCAGCCAAGGAGAAAGGGATCAATACCTGAGAACGCCAGATTTTTGCCTTCTCTTCTGCAAATGAAGGCTTAGGAACATACTCCTTACCATCAATGGTGAGAGGATGTGTGAGTCTAGCAGCGAAGGGAAATGCTTTACTTTTACTTGAGCTAGACATGGAAGAAGTGAAAGTTTTTTGGAGAAACAGAGTGCAGGAGATTATCATTTGCTAAAGCAAAAGAGCGAAAAAAGAAAAGAAGAAGAAAGAACAAGGGTTTTATAGGGGTGAAACCCTGAGAAAAGAAGAAGAGTGAACGTTTGATCTTCTATTTTCGACACGTATACCCATGTTCCCATGTCCGTAGACACGTGAAGGAGAGAAGACAGTTATGACGGTAAGCACGTTTCTGTCATAAAGACGTGAAGTGATGGAGACGTGATTTTATGCGTCTCGAGGAAAAAAGGAAACGTTCGTCATGATTATATGACGTCATCAGCGTGGGGCAAACATGTGTCTCACTAAGTAGAAGTGGAAGCAGTAAGGAGCAAGTCGACATCGCGAAGATGCCATCATCTCACAAACGTCGACATTCAAAAATGGCATCTCTGGGGGGCATTTTGTTACCACGAGAAATCTCTAAGGCATGTTGAAGGCGTAATTAATGAAAGGGTCTTGTGAATTTAGGGTTTATACCCCATCAAAGGGTGGAGATGTGCCTGAGATAAGCAAGAGTTGAGAAAAACATAAGTTATCAAGAGATGAAGCCGACAGAAGAATCACGTTTGGTCGAAAGGCCATCCCGTCGACTGAAATGAAGCTTGGGACTTAAGGAATTTTGGATCGTGCCAAACACAATAGAAGACAGCATCGCCCTAAATACCTGGGCGGGAGAAATTTGAAATTGGAAAATGACTAGCAGTTACAAGAAGAATATAGCGCCAAAATATGGAGCAATTTGCAGAACATCGATAGAGAAGTTTGCAGATCGTGTGGCACGACGTCTGCTAGTTTCTAGGAGTTTTGGCATGTAGGTAGTTTCTTTAGTTTAGTATAAATAGGATATTCCACGAGGGGCTCGAGGTGTTCACCTTGTACTAAAAATCACTTGTAAGAAACTTCTCATTCCCAGTGCAAGGAAGCAAGAGTTTTTAAGAGTGCTATGTACGTGAATCACCACATTCATTTCAATGCAACTTCCTTGCTTTTCAATTGTTCCCGTTGAACATTTTATTTTGATTTCATTTACTTTTGAGTTATCACTTTACTTTGTCGTCTATGCTGTCGACCCTGATTCTATTACAATAATAGAGTTCACCAAAAGCATGTTCGTCGTGTACGTCTTTTGAATGATGTAGTGCTGTTGGTCACGAGTCACCCATAGGCTATAGCGTCGTTTAAACCTTTCGTGTTGAAAAAACCTGTGCTTGTTCAATACTTTGTTAGGAGCCGTTCCTTGCAAAGTTGTTCCGTCGAATTGAATAAGCCACACTTGTACTAGCACATGTCTTAGGATCAACTGGTCGATCCTGCTAGTAACCCTTAAGTTTCAAGCCCTAGGGAGGACCAGCGGTTGTTTACCAATTTCCATAGTAAACACTTGGCCTACGCATAATTCCTTTTTATCCCTCAGAGTCTCTGTCTCCCCATCGAGTTTTCCTTAGGGAATGAATTGTGCTCCTGCAGACTTTCGGTCTCTCTGATTTCTTTTCCTTTGTGGCAATATTTCCCCATAGAGCATTTACTTTTACATTCATATCATATGAATCATGAGGTCTCTTAGGGACCAAAATTTGTTTCTCTATGTTGTTATTTAAGCCTATTCTACTGATTTGATCCGAAGATTTTAACCTTCACCTCCTCAGTAAGAATGTCTTTAAATAGGGGCAGCTCTAAGACCCCAATTTTGATCCTAAGACCCCTCATGCATTTTCATCATAAGCATTAGCATTGGGATCATACCTTGGCATCCTCCTTACCCCTTCTTCATTGAGCTTGTCTTGGGAGAGATCACCAAGCACTTTGTGATTATATCATATTTGTATTTTATCATTTTTACTAACCAAAATACCAAAAAACATGTCTTTGTATCTATCTAACACTTTTGTAGGCAGGGGCATGATTTCCTTGATTCATTGATCACATCTAGGGTTTGAGACCCTCATGAAAAAAGAGAACACACAAGAATTGATTCAATAATGGTTATGAACATCATATATGAGTTCCAATGTCTTCTACATGTTATATTGATCAACTTTGCTTCAAGAGTTTGGGGGTGATTTGCCTTGGAAACCCTAGTTTGACTGGGTATCTTGAGTAACTTCTCTAACAAGCTATCTCACCAATTGATCAAATTTCTCAAGGGACACTTAAAATTTCATCATCTTATGCATATATGATCTACCATGAGCCAAGAAAGTCAAGAGAATTGGAAGTTAGCAAGTTGGTTGATGGTGGTTGGCCAGATGAATTCATCTGATCAAAACTAGGTCTCCCTAGGCCCTATCTCCTACAATTGTCACCATATGAAAATTATTCCAAGATCAAACTTACTCTAAATGACATTATAAACAACTTTCATGTTGATACCTAGAGCTAGTTTTTCTCGGAAAATCATTTTCTATGTTGAAACATTATAGGTCATTTTGTCTAAACCCTAATTTGAAAGTTAACTTCCCAAGGCCATAATTTGCTCAACTTTTATGATATGAAATATTTACAAGTTGCAAAATCAAATTCAATGTGTCTACTTCAACTTTTATGTTTGGAGTGGGAGCAAATTCAACTTCTTTGAACATGTGATATGAGGCTACATTATAGGTCACTTTTGACCTATACCATTGATCAAGTGATTTTTCCAAACTTCAAAAATGCATAACTCTATCATTTAAAATCCAAATGATATGAAATTAGTGACCATTTTGAATGTCTTTGATAGAGCTACAACTTTGATGAATACACTTTTCTCATTTTAAGCTCCTATAAAAAGTTAAGTAAGGTAGAATATTGAGACATATGGCTTGACACTTAGAAAAATTTTGATATGTCAAATTTTTCCAAACTTCCACCTCAAATATCTTCAAGTTCCAAGCTCCAAATGAAAAAGTGTTCAACATCAGACTTGTTCCTCTTGATCTAACCTTTCGAAAGAGCTCAAATTCATTCATTTTGGATTAGAAATGCATAGGTTGCGCATGGCTTAAACAGGCTGATATCATTTGGCATGGATCAATCTTTAAGTGACAATGCACATGTACCTTGCAATCCAATCCATCTTCAAAGCATCTGATCATTCATTTGGACTTTCAAACCATCATTCCATGGGCTTATGCGCGCCCATGCAGCATGGCATCATCATTTTACCAAATTTGGAAAGTGGAAAGAGTGTGCAAATATCATTTGATTTCCTTATAAATTGAGGCCCTTATGCTCAGAATTCACACACACATTGCACCAGCTTTGAATCTCCATTGAAAACCCTTCACTCTAAGAGGATAACCCTGATAAATTCATTTGAATTTGAGCTTGAATCTCCACTGTTTTGGAATTCAATTCTCCAGGAGTCCATTGCTTCTAAACCTTTCCATTCCTCTCCTGTAAGCAAGTGAAGTGAAGCCAAGCACAATCCAGATCAAGATCTAGCAAGCTCAGACCTCCATTGAAGGTAATTTGCAGAAATTTTAAACTCTTCGATTCTTTTAAATTGTTGCTCAATTCCATTGATTCTTGAGTTGTCTGAAGTCCTACCAATGTAGGCAAGAAGATTGAGTTGCTTTGAGGCCAAATCGAAGCAACTCAGATCTTGAACCTCATTTTTCAATTCCACACATCTCTTAATATATTTGGAATTGGAAGAATTGGAGGTGATATTCGTGCTCAGTGATGTTTTTTCTTTAAGATCATGTCCCTGTTTTGAATTTTAGTGATGGTTCATCTTGACAAGTCCGGTGGAGCTCACCGGGGAAATGATCGGAGCTCTGGCTCCGGCGATAATGTGGCTTGCATCTGGACCATGGGATCTAATTCTCACGTTTTAATCTTGACCGTGCCGTGTGAATACCATGTGTACAACGCGTTTGACTAAGGAACACATGAAACTCGTGTTTTGGATCATCAGATCTTCCACCTTAATTAATGAGGGAGGTCTGATGGTTCACGTATTTTTGGATTTTCTGAATTTCATTTTAATTCCATTTTCTTCAATAATTCATAATAAATTTAATATTTATCCAAAAAATATGGGACTTTAACCAAAAAATTTCAAATATTTTTATCTTTCATATTCTGAATTAAAATTATTTTTTGGATCATTATTAATATTTTTTTCATGAATTAATTGATTTTTCATTTGTTTTTAATTGTTTAAAAATATTTTTAAGTGTCCAAAAATTATGAATTTTTTTATCCAAGGTCCTTTGACGTTGTTTGATCTATGATAAATCTCATGGCCATTTATTTGGTGTTTTGATGAGATTTTAGGATTTGGACAAAACATTTTTGAATTTAATGCATTATTTTACTATTTTAAATTGATTCAATGCCATTTTAATTGTGTTGACCATTTGTATTGACTTAATTGAGTTTATTATTTATTGTTGGGCCTTGGTCAAGGTTGATTTGACTTTGTCAAGTTAATATTATTTGATTTAGGGGATTGAGGGAATGTACATTCCATCTCCCAAAATGAATGAATAATATTAATTTGGTAAAAGTCCTCATTTGACCAATTTGTGATCTTATTCATCCCTTTCCCTCTTCATCTAATTCTCCTTCTTCATCCATTCATTTCTAATTGGCCAATGACATCTCAAAGTCCTAATGCTAGTTGATTAAAAGATTAACATGAGTATGGGTGAGATTAGGCCACACCATTTGCATTTTTTTATGTGTGTGGTATGTTTAATGAGTATAGTTCATAATACTATGTCTCCAACATGCATTAACACGAAGAGTCTATTGCCCGACCTCAAATAGTTGTGACTTCTACATAAGTCCAATTACGATTGCTTAACATAACGCTAAATTTGTGACATAAAAGGCATAAGCATTCTAGTTAGTGAGATTGTAAGTCTCCCCTCTTCCATGGTATCGTGTGGAAACTTGGCCTTCTTTCCTTCCTTTGAAAGATGTTTTGGTTCAAGGATCTATGCTTGTGACAAGCGGGTTGAGTGTTCTTCAAAGAATGTCTTGAAATCGAAAAGCAAAACAAAACTAATTACTAACTTACTAACTATTGAATTTTAATTTAAAGCCTTTACTTTAATGTAAATACTTTTAGTATCCTATTATCATTTGCCATTATACATATCATTCTAATTGTTTATGTTAATGTAATTTTCACTTTGTCCATTTGGACCATTGTAAGACCCCAATTTTGACCCTAAGATGCCTCATGCATTTTCATTATAAGCATTAGCATTGGGATCATACCTTGGCATCCTCCTTACCCCTGTTTCATTAGGTTTGTTTTAGGAGAAATCACCAAGCACTTTGTGATTATATCATATTTGTATTTTATCATTTTTACTAACCAAAATACCAAAAAACATGTCTTTGTATCTATCTAACTCTTTTGTAGGTAGGGGCATGATTTCCTTGATTCATTTATCACATCTAGGGTTTGAGACCCTCATGAACAAAGAGCACAACCAAGAATTGATTCAAGAATGGTTATGAACATCATATATGAGTCCCAATGTCTTCTACATGTTATATTGATCATGTTTTCTTCAAGAGTTTGAGGGTGATTTGCCTTGGAAACCCTAGTTTGACTGGGTATCTTGAGTAACTTCTCCAACAAGCTATCTCACCAATTGATCAAATTTCTCAAGGGACACTTCAAATTTCATCATCTTATGCATATATTATCTACCATGGGCCAAGAAAGTCAAGAGAATTGGAAGTTAGCAAGTTGGTTGATGGTGGTTGGCCAGATGAATTCATCTGATCAAAACTGGGTCTCCCTAGGCCCTATCTCCCACAATTTTCACCATATGAAAATTATTACAAGATCAAACTTACCCTAAATGACATTATAAACAACTTTCATGTTGAGACCTAGAGATAGTTTTTCTTGGAAAATCATTTTCTATGTTGAAACATTATAGGTCATTTTGTCTAAACCCTAATTTGAAAGTCAACTTCCCAAGGCCATAACTTGCTCAATTTTTATGAGATGTAAGATTACCAAGTTGCACAATTAAATTCAATGTGTCTACTTCAACTTTGATGTTCGGAGTGGGAGCAAATTCAATTTCTTTGAACATGTGATATGAGGCTACATTATAGGTCACTTATGACCTATACCATTGATCAAGTGATTTTTCCAAACTTCAAAAATGCATAACTCTATAATTTCAAATTCAAATGACATGAAATTGGTGACCATTTTGAAGGTGTTTGAGATAGATACAACTTTTATGAAGACACTTTTCTCATTTGAAGCTCCCATAAGAAGTTAAGCAAGGTGGAATATTGAGACATATGGCTTGACACTTAGAAAAATTTTGATATGTCAAATTTTTCCAAACTTCCACCTCAAGTATATCCAAGTTCCATGCTCCAAATGAAAAAGTATTCAACATCAAACTTGTCCCTCTTGATCTCACCTTTCCAAAGAGATAAAATTCATGCATTTTGGATGAGAAATGCATAGGCTTCGCATGGCTTAAACAAGCTGATATCATTTGGCATGGATCAATCTTCAAGTGACAATGCACATGTACCTTGCAATCCAATCCATCTCCAAAGCATATGATCATCAATTTGGACTTTCAAACCATCATTCCATGGGCCTATGCGCGCCCATGCAGCATGCTTTCATCATTTGCCAAATTTGGAAGGTTGAAAAGAGTGTGCAAATATCACATGGATTTGGCTATATATACATCTGCATTTGCTCAGAAATCACACACACATTGCGCCAACTTTGAATCCCCATTGAAAACCCTTCATTCTAAGAGTATAACCCTGATAAATTCATTTGAATTTGAGCTTGAATCTCCACTGTTTTGGAATTCAATTCTCCAGGAGTCCATTGCTTCTAAGCCTTTCGATTCCTCTTCTGCAAGCAATTGAAGTGAAGCCAAGCACGATTCAGATCAAGATCTAGCAAGCTGAGACCTCCATTGAAGGTAATTTGTAGAAATTTTAAACTCTTCGATTCTCCTTGATTCTTGCTCAATTCCATTGATTCTTGAGTTGTTTGAAGTCCTACCAATGTAGGCAAGAAGATTGAGTTGCTTTGAGGCCAAATCGAAGCAACTCAAATCATGAACCTCATTTTTCAATTCCACATAACTCTTAATATATTTGTAATTGGATGAATTGGAGGTGATATTCGTGCTCAATGATGTTTTCTCTTTAAAATCATGTCCTTGTTTTGCATTTTGGTGATGGTTCATGTTGACCAGTTCGGTGAAACTCACCGGAGAAGACAACCAGAGCTCTGGCTCTAGTGATGATGTGTCTTGAGTCTGAACCGTGTGATCCATGTTCCACGTTCTAATCATAGTCGTTCCTTGTGATTACTCATGTTACAGCGTGTTTGACTAAGGTGTACGTGGAGCGTGGGTTTTGGATCATCAGATATGCCACCTCAACTAATGAGGGAGATCTGATGGTCCACGTATTTTTGGATTTTCTGAATTTCATTTTAGTTCCATTTTTCTTCAATAATTCATAATAAATTTAATATTGATCTAAAAAATATGGGACTTTCACAAAAAAAATTCAAATATTTTTCTCTTTCATATTCTGAATTAAAATTATTTTTTGTATCATTATTAATATTTTGCATGAATTAATTGATTTTTCATTTGTTTTTAATTGTTTAAAAATATTTTTAAGTGTCCAAAAATTATGAAATTTTTCATCCAAGGTCCTTTGACCTTGTTTGACCTATGATAAATCTCATGGCCATTTATTTGGTGTTTTGATGAGATTTTAGGATTTGGACAAAACATATTTGAATTTAATGCACTATTTTAATATTTTTAATTGAATAAATGTCATTTTAATTGTGTTGACCATTTGTATTGACTTATTTGAGTTTCTCATTTGTTGTTGGGCCTTGGTCAAGGTTGATTTGACTTTGTCAAGTTAATATTATTGGATTTAGGGGATTGATGGAATGTACATTCCATCACCCAAAATGAATGAATAATATTAATTTGGTAAAAGTCCCCCTTTGACCAATTTGTGATCTCATTCATCCCTTTCCCTCTTCATCTAATTCCCCTTCTTCATCCATTCATTTTCAATTGGCCAATGACATCTCAAAATCCTAATGCTAGTTGATTGAAAGATTAACATGAGTATGGATGGGATTAGGCCACACCTTTGCATATTTTTTGTGTGTGGTATGTTTAATGAGCATAGTTCATAATACTATGTCTCCAACATGCATTAACACCAAAAGCCTATTGCCCGACCTCAAATAGTTGTAACTTCTACATAAGTCCAATTACGATTGCTTAACATAGCGCTAAATCTGTGACACAAAAGACATAAGCATTCTAGTTAGTGTGATTGTAAGTCTCCCCTCTTCCATGGTATTGTGTGGAAACTTGACCTTCTTTCCTTCCTTTGGAAAATGTTTTGGTTCAAGGATCCATGCTTGTGGCAATTGGGTTGAGTGTTCTCTAAAGAATGTCTTGAAATCAAAAGTAAAACAAAACTAACTACTAACTTACTAACCTTTAACTTTTACTTTCAAGCCTTTACTTTAATGCAATTTACTTTTAGTATTCTATTATCATTTGCCGTTATACATATCATTCTAATTGTTTATGCTAATGTAATTTTCACTTTGTCCACTTGGACGATATTGTGTGATATTATTTTGTTTGCTTGTTTGTATGGTCTTTGACCATTAATGTACATAATAAAAACAAAAACTCTAAAAAACTTTTGAATGGGTTGTTGGTTTGATCTTGCCCCAATTGAACTTAGAACTTAGGCAACATTCCTTTGCTAATGGACTTAGCCAATGCCAATTTGTTGAAGAACCAAGTGCTTGAAAATTTGAATTCATCTGATACATCATTCTAGTTCCCTCCAGTTCATCTGCCACATTGATCATTGTTAAGCTGTTATGTTGAACCTGTAACTTGTGGAATTCATATGCTACATGGGCTATTCTGAAGAAGATCATGAAATGGATAAGCTTGGATGAGACCATCTTTATTTGATGCCTTTGCTCTTCAAGATTGATATAATTGTGCATTTGTGTGTTGCTTGATTCTAAAAAGTCCAAGGGAATTCTGGGTTTCTATTGACATACTTGTCTATTGGATTGCTCCCATTTGGTCAGATCTTTTCAACTTTAAACTTTTAAATTCTTGCATATAGGGTAATCTCCTCATCTTCTGCCCATTTCTTTAATTTCAAAATCTCTCCCTCCATTTATAAAATCTTCTTTGTGTGAACTACTTTTCTTCTAAACTTGGACCAATTTTGCAAAAAGATAGAAACTTTGGCCTTATGCCATTGCATTTTCAAACTTATTTTCTTAAATCAAACTTGTAAATAAACTTAACTATACTTGACTTAAACTTTCAAAAATCCAAAAAGAACTAACTCACTCAAACCATTTTTAGGCCTTTGTGCCTTTCAAACTTAAATTTTGTTAAAACCAACACACTCATTTTGAAATTTATAGCACGAACTATGAGGTTTTGATCCCTTATTTATATGTTGGTACGTAGGCACAAGACCGAAGGTCTTGTCAAACACAAAAATATAATTAATGAATTCTTTTCTCATCCCCCCATTCCTTTAGTTTTTAAACATCATTTTGAAATTTATAGCACGAACTATGAGGTTTTGATCCCTTATTTATATGTTGGTACGTAGGCACAAGACCGAAGGTCTTGTCAAACACAAAAATATAATTAATGAATTCTTTTCTCATCCCCCCATTCCTTTAGTTTTTAAACATCACTTTGTACAAAATACATATGCACACAAAAAGGGCTCCCTAGGAGTACCTAGGATACTTTGGGTGCTAACACCTTCCCTCTATGTAACTAACCCTCTTACCCAGACTCCATGCTCGTGATTTGCAACAAAACCTTGATTCTTGGGTGATCCAATCAAGTCTTGTCAATATCAATGGAACTTGGGTGTTGATAAGGTGAAAACCATAATCCACCAAAATGGATGATTGATCTTGACAATGACTTGATTCATCCCTTGACCTTTGTTTGCATTGTGTGTGATCCCTTACTTGTGATTGTTGCATTCAATCCTTCATGCGCATCATAACATTCATCACACAAAATTTCAAGGAACTAAGGTATCATTTGCAAATATTTTTAGACCATGGGTTATGGACGAAGGAACACTAAGAAGTACAGTTTCAGATGTCTAGACTTGAAAGAGTTAAGGAAGCTAGCATCTTTTGTATTAGATCCCTTGGACTTCAAACAACGTCATGGGAAGCTTCTATCCATTTTGTTTACTGATGTAGTGGAAGGATTATTGAGTGTATTTGTGCAGTTCTATGACCCTCTCTACCATTATTTCACTTTCCCGGATTTTCAGCTTGTGCCTACCCTGGAGGAGTATTCTCATCTTTTGGGGATACCTATTTCTAGTAGAATTCCTTTTAGTGGATTGGAGGAGATTCCCCGATCTAGTATCATTGCTGAAGCTCTTCACTTGAAGAAGTCTGAGATAGAGGCTTATCGGGTGAAGAAAGGAGGGTTATTTGGGTTGCCATCTGTTTTCCTCATCAATGAAGCTACTACTTTTGCTCAAGCTGGTAGTGTAGATGCTTTTGAAGCTATCTTTATGTTGCTCATCTATGGATTAGCTTTGTTCCCTAACATTGACGGTCTTGTTGATGATAACGCCATTAGACTTTTCTTGATTGGGAATTCTGTGCCTACTTTATTGGGTGATATGTATTTCTCTTTGCATCTAAGGAATTCTAAGGGTGGTGGAACTATTGTCTGTTGCATTCCTCTTCTGTACAAGTGGTTTATTTCGCACTTGCCTCAGACGCTTGTTTTCGTGGAGAACAAACAATGTCTAAGGTGGTCTCAAAGACTTATGTCTCTTACTAATGATGATATAGTTTGGTATGATCTGTCCTTAAGCAGCTTGGAGATTATTGATAGTTGTGGTGAATTCTCTAATGTGCCTCTTATTGGTACACAAGGAGGAATTAACTACAACCCTGCTTTGGCTCGTAGTCAACTTGGGTTCCCCTTGAGGGACAAACCTAATAACATGTTGTTAGAAGGTCTTTTCTATCAAGAGGGTAAAGATCCCCAACATCTGAAGCAGAAGATTGTGCATGCTTGGCATAATGTGCATAGGAAAGGAAGATCCGAGCTTGGTCCGTGCAATTGTGTAGCTTTGGAAGCTTACACTCTTTGGGTGAAGAAAAGAGCTATGGAGTTGAAGATGCCTTATCCTTGTGAAAGACCTATGTCTATGGTTGTGGTTGAGCCATTAACTCTCCCTAACCAAGATGTAGAGGAGTTGGAAGACGCGCTCATCAAGATGAAGCAAGAGAAGGATATATGGGAAGAGCATTTCCATGCTTTGAGAAAGAAGCATGAAGAGTTGCAGTTGGAGTCTAAGGACAAAGATGCACTAATTGAGCTACTTGAAGACCGAGTGACGAAGAGACAGAGAGAGCCAGAGGTTTCATCTTCTAGCATGCCTCAGCCTTCCGATGCTTGGAAGAAGATTATTGACCAGCTTGTCCTCGAGAAGACTCAGATGAAGGCTTTATTTGGGACCGAGATTCGTCGCATTCGAAGGAAGTACGCGCCTTCAGCCAGATCTTCTAACATTGTTGTTATATATCCTTAGGATGACTAGTCTCCTTTTCTCTTGTATATTTTTATTTTTGGTTTCTGAAATTGTACTCAGTGTAATCCTTCCAATTTATATAAATAAAAAGAGATTTTTGGTCATATCAAATTATTGCAATTGCCATTTTAATATTTTATATATTTACAAATGATATAGTAAGTTCCTGGGAAAATAAAAATAATCAAGCATTGCATTTCATGCATCATTTGCATAAGCAGGTTTTTGCCAGGTGTCTGATTGGTGTTCTTTTGTGCTTTAGCCAAGCTGACTCACCGGTACAACACCAGAGCTAATCATCCATCTTGAGCAAGATAGCCGAGACTTGAAAGAGGAGATTGCCCGGCTGACTGCCATGATGGAGTCAGTTCTTGCTGCCCAGAGCCAAGCTTCTCCAACTCTTGCAACTACTTCCGTGAGGGCTGTCATTTCTGAAGTGGTCACCTCTATTGTGCCTGCTGCCACCGCCTACTTCGCTCCAAATCTGCCTGCTGAATTCCCTTGGGGAATGCCACCCAATTTTGTGCCAGGAGGTTTCTCTCCTACTTTTGCTTCCATGCCGACATCTAGCCCGGTCATGTCTGTGCCACCTCCAGTTGTGAACACTTTGCCGCGTGTAGAAGATACCATCTATCATTCCGAGCCATGTGAGGGCCCGGATGTCTATGAGAAGATGGACGAGATGAAGGACCAATTTCTTGAGCTGCGCAAGGAATTAAAACGCTGAGAGGCAAAGATCTGTGTGGGAAGAGTGCTGCTGAACTGTGCTTAGTGCCCAATGTGAAAGTCCCGGTGAAATTCAAAGTGCCTGACTTTGAGAAGTACAAAGGGAACTCTTGTCCACTCAGTCATCTTGTGATGTATGCCCGTAAGATGTCAACTCAGACAGATAATGACTAGCTGCTGATTCACTATTTCCAGGATAGCCTGACAAGTGCTGCACTCCGTTGGAATATAGGGTTAGATAGTGCAAGAATCCGCACTTTCAATGATTTAGGTGAGGCTTTTGTGAAACAGTACAAGTACAACATGGATATGGCGTCGGATAGGGACCGGCTGAGGTCCATGTCTCAAAAAGATAAGGAGACATTCAAGGAGTAAGCCCAACGTTGGAGGGAGTTGGCTGCCCAGATCACTCCTCCAGGAAAAGGAGATGACGAAAATCTTTCTCAAAATCCTGAGTTCATTTTACTATGAACGTATGATTTCCAGTGCCCCCAGTGATTTTATCGAAATGGTAAATATGGGGATGAGACTTGAAGAAGGGGTCCGTGAAGGACGATTGTCGAGAGATGAGGCGTCAACTAGCAAGAAGTATGGGAGTAGTTTCAGCAAGAGGAAGGATAATGAAACAAATGCAATTTCTAGTGGGAGGCAGAGGAGGCCTCAAGCAAGAAGAAATCCACCACCCCGTCAACATCATCATTATCAAGTATCATATGTTATTCCAGTATTCTCTAATCAACAAACAACACCAATTCAACAACAACAACAACATCAGTATCAAAATCAATGTCAACAACAACAACCGCAACAAAGAACAAACAACTACAGCAACAACAATTCCAACAACAGTCATCACCAGCATTAGAACTTCGAGAGGAAGAAGGTCTCTTTCGACCCAATTCCTATGTCATATGCAGAACTGTACCCATCTTTAGTCCTCAAGAATTTGATTCAACCGAGGAATCCACCGCAGATACCAGAACCACTTCCTTGGTGGTATAAACCCGAGCTTCGCTGTGCTTTTCACCAGGGTGCACCTGGGAATGATATTGAAAACTGTTATCCACTGAAATATGAGGTGCAAAAGCTTATGAAGAGTGGCATGGTGTCTTTTGAAGACCGCGTGCCTAATGTGAAAGCTAATCCTTTGCCCCCTCATGGGAATTCTTCAGTAAACATGGTGGACGGTTGTCCAGGTGAATTAAAAGTTTTCGATGTCCGGTTTATCTGAAGGTCTTTGGTGCAGATGCACAAAGATATCTGTTTGGTGAGTGAATGTGAACATGATCACGATGGCTGTGATATTTGTAGTGTGAACCCAAGAGGGTGCGTTGTTGTGAAAAAGGACATCCAGCGCCTGATGGATGAAGGCATGATCCAGATTGTTCCCGTTTTCAAACAACCGGAGCGGTTGGTGATTCAGTATGATAACAGCAGTAGCCAGAGCATCAGCAATAGATCAATTTCGCCATTGGTAATACGGTTGGCAGGCCCAGTCCCATATGCATCTGATAAAGCTGTACCGTATCAATACAATGCTACAATGATGGAGAATGGTCAAGAAGTGTCGTTGCCTACGACCAGTTCAGTGGTAAGCATTGCAGATGTTACGAAGGTGACCCGCAGTGGTCGAGTTTTGGGATCGGTGTTCCCGGAGAGTAAGGAAGAATTGATTGTTGGTAAGAAGGCGGAGGTGCCTAATGTAGATCCTGTTGGTTGTTCAAAAGATAAGTATGGTGAATCCAGGAATTTGAAAGCCAATAGTGATGATGATGAGGTACTCCGACTGATCAAGAGGAGTGAATTTAACATGGTTGAGCAGCTGCTCCAAACTCCCTCGAAGACTTCCGTGTTGTCTCTGCTTTTAAATTCTGAAGCACACAGAGAAGCACTCCAGAGAGTTCTTGAACATGCATACGTGGAGTAGGATGTTACTGTGGATCCATTCGATCATATTGTGGCTAACATCACTTCTTACAATAATCTCAGTTTCTATGATGAAGAGCTCTCTGAGGAGGGAAGGAATCATAATCTGGATTTGCATATCTCTATGAATTGCAAAGAGGATGCTTTGTCAAATGTGCTTGTTGACACCGGGTCATCACTGAATGTGCTTCCAAAGTCAACAGTGTCAAGGTTATCTTACCAAGGAGCTCCCATGAGGTACAATGGGGTAATTGTCAAAGCCTTTGATGGCTCGCGCAAGATGGTCATTGGAGAAGTGGACCTTCCGGTCAAGATAGGTCTGAGTGATTTTCAGATTACTTTCCAGGTAATGGATATTCACCCGATCTACAACTGTTTATTGGGAAGGCCGTGGATTCATGAAGCAGGATCTGTTACTTCCACTCTGCATCAGAAGCTCAAATTTGTCAAGAATGGCAAGTTGGTGATTGTGGGAGGTGAGAAAGCAATACTGGTCAGCCATTTCTCATCTTTTTCCTACGTGGAAGCTGAGGATGAGGTTGGAACTCCGTTCCAAGCCTTATCTATTGATGCTGAGAAGAGAGTTGGGGCACCTATGTCCTCTCTGAAAGATGTGCAGAAGATTGTTGAAGAAGGTCCTGTTGATCAGTGGGGGCGTGTAGTAGAGGTCGCCGACAACAAGGGAAGAACTGGTTTGGGGTTCCAGAAGGGCTCGTCAGTCGTTAGATCTGAAGAGATGCAACTTAGCTTCCGTAGCAGAGGGTTCATTCATGGGAATGAACAACACTTAGCTGTTGTGATAGAGGACAATGAAGAGGAAGACTGCACCAACTTTGTGACGCATGAACAAACATGCAACAATTGGACTGCTGTTGATATTCTTATTATTTTGCATCGATCTAAGTAATTGCTTCTATATTTTAAAAATCATTCTCCTATGCCTAAGGGAGAAGTGAACATTGTTTGAGCATTTTAAATTGATCATCAATAAAATTAATTCTATTCATCCACATCTTTGATGTTTTGTTTCTACTTTTTGCTTATTTCTGAAAAAGGTAATCACAAAAAACATAAATAAACAATATAATTGTCCATCTGCATAATATTTGGTCACAAATTCACTTCTCTAAAATCAAAATATCAAATCATTATGCAGGTTGATTCCTAACCCCATTGAATACAATGATCTTTCTCCTTCTCCGAATTTTGAATTCCCTGTGTTTGAAGCCGAGGAGGAAAGTGATGTAGAAGTGAGTGATGAATTATCTCGTCTTCTTGAGCAAGATGAAAAGATTACTCAGCCGTTTGAAGAGCAAATTGAGCTAGTCAACTAGGGTTCCGAAGATGATGTGAAGGAAGTCAAGATTGGGTCTCGATTGCGTCCAGATGCTAAGAAGGGATTGATTGATCTTCTTCGAGAGTATTTAGATGTGTTTGCTTGGTCCTATCAAGACATGCCTGGGTTGGATTCTGATATTGTGGAGCATAGATTGCCATTGAAGCCAGAATGCCCGCCAGTCAAGCAGAAGTTGAGAAGAACGCATCCAAAATGGATGTGAAGATCAAAGAGGAAGTTCAGAAGCATATTGATGCTTGTTTCCTTGTGAGTGCTGAGTATCCGCAATGGGTGGCCAATATTGTGCCTGTGCCGAAGAAAGATGGAAAAGTCTGCATGTGTGTTGACTATAGAGATTTGAATAAAGCCAGTCCAAAAGATGATTTCCCTCTGCCACACATTGATATGTTGGTAGACAATACTGCTAAATTCAAGGTCTTTTCGTTTATGGATGGATTTTCCGGATATAACCAGATTAAGATGGCACCCGAGGATATGGAGAAGACCACATTCATTACACCCTGGGGAGCATTCTGTTATAGAGTGATGCCTTTCGGTCTAAAGAATGCTGGTGCAACTTACCAAAGAGCAATGACTACTCTTTTTCATGATATGATGCATAAAGAGATAGAGGTTTATGTCGATAACATGATTGCTAAATCGATTGATGAAGAGGAACATGTTGAGCATTTGTTGAAGCTATTCCAGCGTTTGAGGAAGTATAAACTCCGCTTGAATCCCAATAAGTGTACTTTTGGTGTTCGGTCTGGTAAGTTGTTGGGCTTTATTGTCAGCGAGAAGGGTATTGAAGTTGATCCTGCCAAGGTCAAAGCAATATAAGATATGCCTGCGCCCAAAATTGAGAAGCAAGTCAGAGGTTTTCTCGGCCGCTTGAATTATATTTCCAGATTCATTTCCCACATGATTGCCACATGTGCGCCTATATTCAAGCTTATTCGGAAAGATCAGTCTTGTGATTGGACTGAAGAGTGCCAGAAAGCTTTTGATAGTATCAAGAAATATTTGCTTGAGCCTCTGATCTTGTCTCCACCTGTTGAAGGAAGACCATTGATCATGTATTTGACTGTGCTAGAAGATAGTATGGGTTGTCTTCTTGGTCAGCAAGATGAGACTGGGAAGAAAGAATTTTCAATTTATTACCTCAGTAAGAAGTTCACCGACTGTGAGACTCGGTATTCAATGCTTGAGAAGACTTGTTGCGCATTGGCTTGGGCTGCTAAGCGCCTGCGTCAATATATGTTGAATCATACCACTTGGTTGATATCCAAAATGGATCCAATCAAGTATATATTTGAGAAGCTTGCTTTATCTAGGAGAATTGCCCGTTGGCAGATGTTGTTATCAGAGTATGATATCGAATACCGATCTCAGAAAGCGATGAAACGCAGTATCTTGGCTGACCATTTGGCTCACCAACCAATTGAAGATTACCAATCAGTATAGTATGACTTTCCTAATGAAGAGATTTTGTACTTGAAAATGAAAGATTGTGATGAACCATTGCTAGAAGAAGGGCCAGAACCTTGTTCCCATTGGGGCATGGTATTTGATGGCGCTGTTAAATAATATGGAAATGGCATGTGGGCATTAATTATTATTCCTCAAGGCACGCATCTACCATTTACAGCTAGATTGACTTTCAAGTGTACAAACAACATGGCAGAATATGAAGCTTGCATTATGGGGCTTGAAGAGTCCATGAATCTCAGAATCAAGTATTTGGATGTCTTCGGCGATTCGGCTTTGGTTGTGAATCAGATCAAAGGAGAATGGGAGACAAATCAACCCGGTTTGATACCGTATAGAGATTATGCGAGGAGGATTTCAACTTTCTTAAAAAGGTTGAATTTGAGGAGATTAGCTGCCTGGGGCATCTTTGAAAGATAAGAAGACTTTGAGGAGATTAGCCGGCAATTTCTACTTGAATGGTGAAATACTGTACAAGAGAAACTTCGACATGGTTTTGCTCAGATGCGTGGTGATCGGGAAAATAGCAAGTGTACTATTTTGCCTTTTATAGTAATAATGGGGAAAATCCCCGAATGTCGATCTCAAGGACTACACGTTAGTATTGAGTTTAAATTATCTTTCAATTAAACAAAAAGTATTAATTTGGGTTTTTGAGTGTAAAAAGAAAATAATAAAGAAATATGAAAATAAGGGTTTATAGAGAAAAAGGAACAATGCCAGGGAAGGTGTATGATTTATCCTTGTAATTACTCTAAGTTACTATTGCATCAACAAATATCAATTACTACCAGTTCTCAAGGGTATTTTCTCCCAAGTCCTTGATGAGAAAACCTTTAATCAATCTACCCTAATTCCTATGTCCATCGCCAATTAGGGTGAAGTTAAGTTGTATAATATCAAGAATGCTCTGGTTCATACAGGGTATCCCTAGTCCTAGGTGATATCTACTGCAGAGTAACCTGATGAAAACCTTATCACTGGCGGTCCAGCCTAAGTGATAACCATAGGTCAATCTCAATTGGTCCGAAAGAGAAAGCAATAAACATATCAAAAGGTTACCGTAAACAAAATATTATAAATGCAAATGTAAACTCAAATTCATTACAATTCTAAATCAGGGACACCCCCCTAGCATTGGGGGGGGGGGGTTTAGCTACTCATATTGTTTAAAACCAATTCAAGATAAAAATTACACATTACAAGTAATTGGATGACTTTGATCTTCAATTGCTCCCGCTCATGAATCTCTTCAGCTCTCTAAATGCCTTGATCTCTGTAATACTTGATTGCTTCACAATACTGTTGTTTGCTGTATTCCAAGATGATTTTTCCTATGGCAGAAGACCTCTTTTTATAGTGGAAGTTCCCAGCAGCAGTTGGACAGGTCCAAAGATGTCTCCACAAAGCCCGAAGAATGAAAAGCCCGAAAAAATTGGAAATATTAGGCTTGGGCTGACACGGCCCGTGTCAGCTGACACGGGTGGCCGTGTCAGCCTATTGGTTCTCCTGACACGCCCATGGCATGCCCAACACGGGGTGAAGTTCTGCCTGACACGGCCGGTGTCAGGCTACTGTTTTCTTCTTCTGTTTCCCTTTCTCTGACACGGCCCATGTCAGGCCTCCTGTACCGGGATTTTCTGCTTTTTAGCATGCCGAACTCTCGCACTATCGTGTTCTGAGTTCTCCGGTTCTTCTATCTGGATCTGTCGGACAAAAATACAGCTATCCCACGCATAAAATCAAGATAAACAAAGTAAAACATAACAAAGGTTAAAAATGCGTAAATAACATAACGGAAGTAAAACTACTCGAATTGTACCTTAAATGCTTGCACAGTGTATCAAATGGTGACTGATCACAACCCCAAACTTACTATAAATGGTGACTGATCACAACCCCAAACTTAGCTCATTGCTTGTCCCAAGTAATGTTTCGGTATCACTCCCCAGAATTCTTTATGCTTTCCACCACTGCTGAGATCATTCGCAAACGTCTTCCCTTTTCCTTCCACAAGTCCCACCCCTCCTTGTAAGTCATCATTCACACTTCCACCTTAAATCACTGTTTCACCTGTCAGCTTATTTCACATTCTCACCAATTCTCTCGGGGTTAACTGTTTACACTCATAATTCGAAGTATGCAATATCACTCACAAGTTTGAATAATCTCTCTTTTCTCATCACCTACACATAACACACACACTTTTGAGGTCTTTAGGGTTGTAGCTTGGCTTGGGTTAGGGTATGGATTCACAAAAAAAGGAAAACAAGGGGCTTTTGGCTCAGAGTCGATGTTATATCCTGTGTTGGTTTCTTTTATTTCCTCGGTTTTCTTTTCTTATTTCTTGAATTTTTACCGACTATCCTTTTCCGTGCTTCTTTCTTTTGAATCATCGAGTATTTGATTTTTATTTTTCTTTCTTTTTCTCGATTCATCACTTTTTCTTTTTCTCTTGTTTTTGCACTTTCTAGGGCTTTGAGAGCTTTTGGGGTTTTTACCCCAAACTTAGCTTTTCAACACAGTTGGAATATATTCTCATGACTCTGAGCAGGGTGAGGGAGTGTTTTTGGCCAATGGTTACATTCATGGTGTTTTAAATAAAAAATAGATATAGGCTCAAATGGGGTTAACGAAGGATATAATAATGCGGGATGGCTAGAAAGGCTCGGGGTTAATTACAAACAACGTGCCTCAGTGTGTGTATCATGCAGTGACAGTCCCAGAGAGTCTACCCAAATTTAGAGTGATAAAGACAAACCTGAATGACGCTCATGATGATTAATGTGTTTGACCTTTTTTGACTCACTTGGTTTGGTTCAGCTTTGACAGGATCCACCGTGCTTCTTAATATGGTGCAATTGCTTTCTTACTTCTTAGTGTGCAGGATACTTGTGTCGGTTAAGCTGTATACGTTGCGTTCGATCTTTACTTTCAGTAGTGTCACTTTCTGGGGAGATCCTTCACAATAAGCCATGGTGAGTGGTGTGATCTTTCATCCACTCTTACTTGTGATCATTACTTTTCCAACCTGTCAACACAGACTTGACACACACTTGCAGCATAATGTACATTCAACAGACAAATTCAATACAAAATTAAAAAGTAAAAATACCACAAATAAATTACAAATAAAAGACATAAAATCTCCCCCACACTTGAACTCAACATTGTCCACAATGTTTGTGACCAAGCGCGTAGGAGGGAACTTACAGGGTCCTATTGAGGAGGTGGTTGCGGAAAATGCAACATCAACTGCCGCATCATGCTGCTCATCTCATCCAACATCGCCCCCTGACGGGCTTGCTCGATGCCTTGCCTTTGCTGTTCAGTCCTCAAGTCACCTATTTCGGTCTGTATCCAACCCCATTGGTCAGTTGACCAAGATAAGGAACCCGCCGCCTGCTGGGTGGGTTCCTGATGCTGTGGAACAAACTGCTCAAGAGGTGCTTGAGGATATTCTTCTTCTCGTCCTTCTTCCTGGTCATCTATAAATTGGTCACCTGCATAAAAATGGTCAGTGTCGTGGCCCTCATCCGCATCGGGATCGGCGCTCACATACATCCAATTCACAAAATCAGTGATAGCCACTCTGCCCGGATCCGGTAGAGCGATGATAAACCGTTTATGAATGAGGACAGAATAATAGGTAGGGGCAACCACAATCATACCTTGGGCAATCAGAGCAGATGTGTCAATTTTAGTATTACCTACGATTGGCGTGTCCTCGAGTAAAACAGCCTGATACCCGAAATGCAATGCAATCTGGGTGATCATACCTCCCACGGAAATGTCGCCGAAGTGTGCTCGGCCGACTCTCCCCAGGTATTCTGCTGCAAAGGCAGCTACATTGATGGTCTTGTTCTGATCCATCGAGTACATGAAGAATAACTCTCTCTGAGTAGCTACTCCAGTGTTTTCGCCTCTACCAAACAATGTGTAGGCTAAACCTTTTTGGGCGTACCCGAAACAGGGATTCTGGATGCCCGATGCTTTTGCACCTTTGGAGGAGTAATCCATCCTCCCAGTTATGGCGATCCAGAAATCCTTAGGAGAAAACCTGTCTGGGACCGATCCGGGTCCGTTCAGCGGGAGTCGGAGTATTGCAGCTAACTCCTCAACAAACAATTCATGGTAATTGTTAAACAACCGGAAGCGCAGAGTACCAAAATAATACCTGGTTGTGTTAACCCACCGTTTTTCGAGCTGAAACTCCAAGGTGCTAAGGAACTCGAGAGTAATACGCTCGTAGGTCGGCGCCTCCAAACTCATAAACTCGAGCATGCCCAAAACATGGAACATTCGGTCTACCTCAATTTTCAGCGTAGATCGATCAGAGTCTTCTCACACATATACCGGGTCGGCTTGAGCTTGCGTTTCCGGTGAATTTGGTAACGTCGCTCTTGCTCCGGGTTGTCAAACACAATATTGTGCGGATTAGGATTCCGGCTCGGGCGCTTCCGGGACTTTGCCATCTCTGCACGTTGTTGCTTTCCGGTAAGGATTCTGTTTGAGGACATTTTGGACTTGCAAAAATAGTAAAATTCTGAACTTTCGAGTTAGAAAAATCTAAAACCGTGGTTGCGAATGGGACAGCGAGGTGAGAAATATTTGTGAAGGGTGTTTGGGCTATAGGTGAGTGGAACTTGGTTGCATGTGGGGTTTTGTGTGGTGAGGTGAGTGTATTTTAATGGAGTTTGAGAGAGAGGGAGAAGAAGATGAAAACGTATGAGAGAGAATGATGGTAAAATCTGATAATGATGAGTGTTAAGGGAAAAAAAAGAGTGGTTAAGAGTGGGTGGGCCCCACGAAAATTTCAAATTTTCAAAAAAAATTCAAAAAATTTGCACGCCTGACACGGCCGTGTCAGGCTACTGTTTTTACTATTTTTCCAACTTCTTTTACAGTGGTCCTGACACGGCTGGCCGTGTCAGGCCACTGTTTTTCATCCTCAAAATCCTTTTTCTTACAGTGCTCCTGACACGGCCCGTGTCAGGCCACTGTTTTTTTAGATATCCTTTCCAAATTTTCCTCTTCTGACACGGCCCGTGTCAGCTGACACGGGTGGCCGTGTCAGGCTGTCCTTTTGGCCGGTTTTTGGTTTGCTTGTCAGGTCAATCGCTGGTTCCTCTGGCTCCTCCCCGTGGGACTCTTGTATACCTACAGTCACAAAAAATGCTTAGAAATAAAAAGCGTGGGTTGCCTCCCACGAAGCGCTTCGTTTAACGTCGCATGGCTCGACGGTTCTTCATTTGCTTAGGTGAGACAAACTTTTTCTATAGGACCATTCTCCTGGTCTTGTATGTAAGGTTTCACTTTCTGCCCATTTATCTTGAACGTGTCTCCGTACGCTGGATTTCTTAGTTCAACGACTCCATGGGAAAATACCTTTTGTATCTCAAAGGGTCCTGACCATCGGGACCTCAGTTTCCCTGGGAAGAGTTTCAACCTTGATTTGAAGAATAACACCAGTTTTCCTTCCTGAAGGTCTTTTTTCTGAATGCGCTTGTCATGCTAGGTTTTGGTTTGTTCTTTGTAGATTTTGGCATTCTCATACGCTCGATTCCTGAACTCTTCTAGCTCTTGTAATTGGAGGATCCTAGACTTTCCCGCTTTGGCCAGATCATAGTTGAGGAATTTGGTGGCCCAGAATGCCCTATGCTCCAGTTCTAGTGGCAGGTGACAAGCTTTACCATAGACTAATTGATAAGGGGACATACCTATTGGTGTTTTGAACGCTGTTCGGTATGCCCAGAATGCGTCATGAGTTTGATTGACCAATCCTTTCTAGAGGCACTGACAATTTTTTCTAGGATTTGCTTGATATGCCGATTGGATACTTCAACCTGTCCACTGGTCTGAGGGTGGTATGGAGTGGCTATTCTATGCTTTACATTGTATTTCCGTAGTAGGTTTTCCATCAATTTGTTTAGGAAGTGGGTACCTTCGTCACTAGTAAGTGCTCTTGGTACCCCAAACCGTGCGAAGATACAATTCTTGAGGAATTTGATCACCACCTTTGCATCATTCGTGGGCAGTGCAACTGCTTCTACCCATTTTGACACATAGTCCACAACAACTAGAATGTACTGCTTTCCGTAGGACGGTGGAAAGGGTCCCATAAAATCTATCCCCCATACATCGAACAATTTGACCTCTAACATGGCATTCTGAGGCATCTGATTTCTTTTAGATATGTTTCCTATTCTTTGACATCGGTCGCACTCTTTTACCACTGCTTGGGCATCTTTGAACAGTGTGGGCCAGTACAATCCAGATTGGAGGACTTTGGCTGCGGTTCTGTCTCCGCTGAAATGTCCTCCATATTCGGAGTTATGACATGCTTTTAAAAAGTCCCTCTTCTCTTCCTCTGGAACACATCTCCTGACTAGACCATCTAATCCCTTTTTGTAAAGGAATGGATCGTCCCATACATAGAACCTGCAATCATGCAAAAACTTTTTTCGTCTGTTAGAGTCAAAGTCATCAGGTATCAGTCCACCTACCAAAAAGTTCGCGTAATCGCGCGAACCATGGGATATGCATAACGGCTAGAATGTGTTCGTCCGTGAACTCATCTCTGATGGGGTGTGATTCTTCAGTTTCTTGAATCGGAGTCATCCGAGACAAGTGATCAACAACAGTGTTTTCACTACCCTTTTTATCTCTGATTTCCAAATCGAATTCCTATAAGAGGAGGATCCATCGCAGCAGCCTCAACTTGGATTCCTGTTTTGCAAAAAGATATTTCAAAGCAGCATGGTCAGTATAAACAATTACCTTTGATCCCAACAGATAGGATCTGAATTTGTCAAAGGCGTATACCACCGCCAGGAGTTCTTTTTCTGTGGTAGCATAGTTCATTTGAGAAGGGTTGAGTACATGGCTTGCATAGTAGATCACATGCAAGAGCTTCTCCTTGCGTCGCCCTAGTACCGCCCTCACTGCGTTATCACTTGCACTACACATGATTTCAAAAGGAAGAGACCAATCTGGGGCAATAACTATGGGTGCTGACACCAGCTCCTTCTTCAAGGTCTCGAAGGCTTTCCTGCATTCTTTGTCAAATAAGAATGGGGTATCTTTTGCCAGCAGACTAGTCAAGGGTTTGGCAATCTTGGAGAAATCTTTTATGAACCTGCGGTTGAAACCCGCATGTCCTAAAAAGCTTCGGATGCCTTTTTCATTTAATGGTGGTGGTAAGTTTGCTATTACCTCCACTTTTGCTATATCCACTTTGATACCCTTGTTGGAGATCTTGTGTCCCAATACGATTCCTCCCCGGACCATGAAGTGACATTTTTCCCAATTCAGGATCAAATTTGTTTGCTGGCATCTTTCTAAAACAAGTGACAGGTTAGTCAAGCAGTTATCAAATGAAGAACCGAACACCGAGAAGTCATCCATAAATACTTCCATATGCTTTTCGAGCATGTCAGCAAAAATAGAAGTCATACACCTTTGAAATGTGGTCGGTGCGTTGCACAAGCCAAATGGCATTCTTCTATAAGCAAAAATACCATAGGGGCATGTGAATGCAGTCTTCTCTTGGTCTTCCAGGGCAACTACAATCTGGTTGTACCCTGAATAATTGTCTAGGAAACAATAGTACTCGTGTCCTGCTAACCTTTCCAGCATTTGATCAATGAATGGTAACGGGAAGTGATCCTTCCTTGTTGCTAAGTTTAGCCTTCTATAATCGATGCACACTCTCCAACCTGTAACAGTGCGGGTTGGAATCAACTCATTCTTTTCATTCTTTATTACCGTTGTGCCCCCTTTTTTGGGTACCACGTGGACTGGACTTACCCAAGAACTATCGGAGATAGGGTAGATTAGGCCCGCATCCAAGAGTTTTACAACCTCTTTGCGCACCACTTCTTTCATGGTTGGGTTAAGTCTTCGTTACGGTTGCACTACCGGTTTATGGTCATCCTCCATTAAGATCTTGTGCATGCAAACAATAGGGCTTATACCTTTTAAGTCTTCAATTGCCCATCTGATTGCACCCTTGTATTTTTTTAGCACTTGAATGAGTTCTGCCTCTTGGACGCTCTGTAGACTGGCATTAATGATGGCTGGACATTTTTCTTCAGTGTCTAGAAATACATACTTCAGATTTGTTGGCAATTGCTTCAGATTCACCCCTTTTTTGGGTTCTTGAGTGACATCGGATGGTGGTGGTCTTAGATCTTCCCACCGGTGTGGTCTAGATCTAATCCATTCAGGTTGTTTTTCCATAAGAGCAAGCACCTCAGATTCTTCTTCATCTTTATTACTTTTAAACATGGACAAGCTTAAGACCCGGTTTAGAGGTGACCGGGGTCTATGCTGGTCATTTTCTTGAGCAATTACTTGGTCGATTATCTCTATAGTGTTGCTTGTGCCGACATCATCTTTATATTGCATGGTATTCCTCACATCTATCTTTAACTCTTCATCATAGACCTTGAGGGTCATAGTTCCTTCCTTAATATCTATCATACACCGTCTTGTTTCCAAAAAAGGTCTTCCCAATATGAGAGGGATCTCCTCATCCTCCGGCATTTCCAAAATGAAGAAGTCGACTGGAAAGACAAACTTGTCAATTTTTACAAGAACATCTTCCACAATACCATAGGGTCGCCGAACTGAGCGACCCGCAAGCTAAAGGGTCATTCGAGTATCTTAAACATAACCGATGCCTAATTTCTTATAGATGGATAGTGGCATCAAACTTACACTTGCTCCTAAGTCAATCAGAGCCTTCTTGAATTTTCGATCACCAATAGTGCAAGGAATAGTAACTGATCCCGTGTCTTTCTTTTTCACTGGTATTTTCATGCCTTGGAGAACGACACTACATGTTTCAGTCAGGATGATCGGTTCAGTATCAGTGGAACGCTTCTTGTAAATTATGTCTTTCATGAACTTGGCATATATTGGCATTTGTTCCAATGCTTCAGAAAAAGGGATATTGATTTCGAGTTTCTTGAACATTTCCAGAAATTTCTCGAAATTCTTCTCATGTTGATTCTTCTTCTTCTGTCGTGGAGGGTAAGGAAGTTTGATTATGGGTTTAGGAACCTTTTCCTTATCCTGGACAGAAGGTGGTATTGCTTCTTCATCTTGGAGTTTTGTTTCCTTAATTTCTAAATCCACCTCTATTAATCCATCTTTTTCTATATCATTTACCTCGGTTGACTTTCCACTTCGGGTTGTGACAGCGTTAACAACATTATGTTCCCGCTGATTTGTCAATGTAGGAACACTAAGAAGTACAATTTCAGATGTCCAGACTTGAAAGAGTTAAGGAAGCTAGCATCTTTTGTATTAGATCCCTTGGACTTTAAACAACGTCATGGGAAGCTTCTATCCATTTTGTCTGCTGATGTGGTTGAAGGACTTTTGAGTGTATTGGTGCAATTCTATGATCCTCTCTACCATTGTTTCACTTTCCCAGATTTTCAGCTTGTGCCTACCTTGGAGGAGTATTCTCACCTTTTGGGGATACCTGTTTCTAGTAGAGTGCCTTTTAGTGGATTGGAGGAGATTCCCCAATCTAGTATGATTTCCGAAGCTCTTCACTTGAAGAAGTCTGAGATAGAGTCTCATTGGGTGAAGAAAGGAGGGTTATTTGGGTTGCCATCTATTTTCCTCATCAAGGAAGCTACTACTTTCGCTCAAGCTGGTAGTATGGATGCTTTTGAAGCTACCTTTGTGTTGCTCATCTATGGATTAGCTTTGTTCCCTAACATTGACAGTTTTGTTGATGTTAACACCATTAGACTTTTCTTGATTAGGAATCCTGTGCCTACATTGTTGGGTGATATGTATTTCTCTTTGCATCTAGGGAATTCTAGGTGGTGGAACGATTGTCTGTTGCATCCCTCTTCTGTACAAGTGGTTTATTTCGCACTTGCCTCAGACACCTGCTTTTGTGGGGAACAAACAATGTCTAAGGTGGTCTCAGAGACTTATGTCTCTCACTAATAATGATATAGTTTGGTATGATCCATCCTTAAGTAGTTTGGATACTATTGATAGTTGTGGTGAATTCTCTAATGTGCCTCTCATTGGTACACAAGGAGGAATTAACTACAACCCTGCTTTGGCTCGTCGTCAACTTGGGTTCCCCTTGAGAGACAAACCTAATAACATGTTGTTAGAAGGTCTTTTCTATCAAGAGGGTAAAGATCCCCAACATTTGAAGCAGAAGATGGTGCATGCTTGGCATACTGTGCATAGGAAAGGAAGATCCGAGCTTGGTCCGTGCAATTGTGTAGCTTTGGAAGCTTACGCTCTTTGGGTGAAGAAGAGAGCTATGAAGTTGAAGATGCCTTATCCTTGCGAAAGACATATGTCTATGGTTGTGGTTGAGCCATTAACTCTCCCTAACCAGAAGGTTTCGCTCCCACTTTTGCTTCCATGCCGGCATTTAGCCCGGTCATGTCTGTGCCACCTCCCGTTGTGCACACTTTGCCGCGTGTAGAGGACACCATCTATCATTCCGAGCCATCTGAGGGCCCGGATGTTTATGAGAAGATGGATGAGATGAAGGACCAATTTCTTGAGCTTCGCAAGGAATTGAAAATGCTGAGAGGCAAAGATCTGTTTGGGAAGAGTGCTGTTGAATTGTGCTTAGTGCCCAATGTGAAAATCCCAGTGAAATTCAAAGTGCCTGACTTTGAGAAGTACAAAGGGAACTCCTGTCCACTCAGTCATCTTGTGCTGTATGCCCGCAAGATATCAACCCAGACAAATAATGACCAACTACTGATTCACTATTTCCAGGATAGCCTGACAGGTGCTGCACTCCGTTGGTATATGGGGTTAGATAGTGCAAGCACCCGCACTTTCAATGACTTAGGTGAGGCTTTGGTGAAACAGTACAAGTACAACATGAACATGGTGCCAGATAGGGACCAGCTGAGGTCCATGTCTTAGAAAGATAAGGAGACATTCAAGGAGTACGCCCAGCGTTGGAGGGAGTTAGCTGCCCATATCACTCCTCCTTTGGAGGAGAAAGAGATGACGAAAATCTTTCTGAAAACCCTGAGTTCATTTTACTATGAACGCATGATCGCTAGTGCCCCCAATGATTTTATCGAAATGGTAAATATGGGGATGAGACTTGAAGAAGGGGTCCGTGAAGGACGATTGTCGAAGGAGGAGGCGTCAACGAGCAAGAAATATGGGAGTAGTTTCAGCAAGAGGAAGGATAGTGAAACAAACGCAATATCTAGTGGGAGGCAGAGGAGGCCTCAAGTCAGAAGAAATCCATCACCCCGTCAACGTCATCATCATCAAGTATCTTCCGTCATTCCAGTATTCTCAAATCAGCAATCAATACCAATACAACAACAACAACATCAGTATCAAAATCAATGTCAACAACAAAAACCGCAACAAAGAACAAACACCTATTACAACGACAATTCAAACAACAATCATCACCAACAACAGAACTTCGAGAGGAAGAAGGTCTCTTTTGACCCGATTCCTACGTCGTACGCAGAATTGTACCCATCATTAGTTCTCAAAAATTTGATTCAACCGAGGAATCCACCGCAGATCCCAGAACCACTTCCGTGGTGGTATAAACCTGAACTTCGCTGTGCTTTTCACCAGGGTGCACCTAGGCACAATATTGAGAACTGTTATCCGCTGAAGTACGAGGTGCAAAAGCTGTAGGTGTTTAATTGGCTGCATTGTATGGTAAAACACAAATGTCTTGACTGATGTCATGACATGTATATGTAACTACATTGTAGTTACTGCAGGACTAGCTAACACAGGATTATTGAATGCTGTGACATTCATACCTGTCAACAGATACTAAGGAACAGAAGCTCTGTTAGAACTTAGTATTCACTTGCAGTCTGGTTATCAAGGAAGAACCAGACCTGACATAAGGCCTACTGATTGAATGTCAAACTGGATGTTGTGACATTCATCATTGACAGCAGCTACTGAAGATTGGGCAGAGTGGTGTTCTGCTATACTTCAGCATATTAGTTAGTTTGTTCTTCAAGAGAATTACAGAACTAACCTAAGGCCAACTGTGTAAATGTTAAGTTGGACACTTTGACATTTACTAATGTAAGCTGGTACTGTAGTATGGTCATATTGATCATGTACAGGTCAGCAGATTTGTACAGTCTGTTTTCTGGGAAAACAGACTCAGCATATGGACCTTGATGTCAAG
Organism: Lathyrus oleraceus; assembly: GCF_024323335.1. Taxonomy (NCBI): domain Eukaryota; kingdom Viridiplantae; phylum Streptophyta; class Magnoliopsida; order Fabales; family Fabaceae; genus Lathyrus; species Lathyrus oleraceus. The sequence goes on along the minus strand of NC_066580.1, from coordinate 173,904,949 downwards.
CTGAATGTCGTGACATTCATGCCTGACAGCATATGCTAAATTGTAGGTTGTTCAGTTTTCTGTTACAGCTTTCTCAGGCTATTCTTTAGGAAGTCAACAGCTTAGAGAAAATCCAGGAAATCAACAACCAAGCTACATTCAATGAACCTAACAAATAGCCTATTTGTTAGCAACCTAAATATTGAATTTGAGGGAACGTATGTGACCTAAAATTCAGGAAAATACAGGTGCAAAAGCCCAGGTGCTGCAATATAAAAAGGAAGGCATTCCTCCATTCAGTTTCAGGGATTTTGAGGCGTGAAGATTTAGTGTGTCCATCTTACTTCACTGCTGTATTTTTGTGAGTCTAGAATTAGACGTATCTTGTAAGCCAAGTCATTATCAAATAGATGACTGCTTTGGCATAGGGTGTTCATTGAGTTGTAAGTGTTGTGTCACTCAAAGCTTTTAAGCGTGAGTGCTGTGTATCTTGGTTTAAGCTGTGAAGCATAACCAAGAGTTGTTTTTGAAGTGTGACTTCAAAGTGTTTTTAATATCACTGAGGTGATTGAGGGGGAGTGAGTAGGAACTCTGATCTTAGATTAAGATTGAAATTGCATTGGGTAGGGATTAAGTGATAAGTTGTAAACGGGTGAGTTTAGCTTTGAATTGATACTACTAATAGTGGATTTCCTCCCTGGCTTGGTAGCCCCCAGATGTAGGTCATGTTGGACTGAACTGGGTGAACAATTACTTGTGTTATTTACTGCACTTACAATTAAGTTCTGCATAATCCCTGTCTGTGCAGAATTGGATGTCATAACAACCAGTGTGACATCCAAAGTCTGATAACTAGAATTTCAATTGGCATCAGAGCAGACACCCTGCCTGTGAAGTTCTGGGTGAGATCTAGGGAAGTTACTTTCTAGTACCATGGACAAGGATTTAGGACACTCAAATAGACCACCCATGTTGGATGGCTCTAATTATGATGACTGGAAGCCTCGTATGATAGCCTTCTTAAGGTCTCTAGACAGCAAAGTCTGGAGAGCTGTCAACAAAGGATGGGAACATCCAATGAGGACAGGTGAAGATGGAGTCAGTGTGCAGATTCCTGAAGAAGATTGGGACAAGGAACAAGAGGCATTAGCTCTTGGAAATTCCAAAGCCTTGAATGCACTGTTCAATGGAATCACTAAGAACATCTTCAGGCTGGTGCACCATTGTGAACTAGCTAAGGAAGTTTGGGATACCCTCAAGGTAACTCATGAAGGTACTTCCAAGGTGAAGATGTCAAAACTTCAGATGTTGACAACCAAGTTTGAAAATCTGAGGATGAAAGAGGATGAGACTATTCATGACTTTCACATGAATATTCTTGAAATTGCAAACACCTCTGGTGGACTAGGTGAGAAAATGACTGAAGAGAAACTCGTAAGAAAGATTCTCAGGTCCTTGCCTAAGAGGTTTGCTATGAAGGTCACTGCCATAGAGGAGGCTCAGGACATCAGCAATATGAAGGTAGATGAGCTCATTGGTTCTCTCCAAACCTTTGAAATGGGCTTAGGTGAGTATGCTGAGAAGAAGAAAAGCATAGTCCTTATAGGAGAAGGATATACTGGAGGTGATGAAAGTATATCAGAAGCCTTAGCCATGCTTGGGAGACAGTTCAACAAGCTCATAAAGAAAGTTGATCAACAGGGTAAATCTAATGTTAAGAACATCCCATCTGACATAAAGAAACGATCAACTCATAAAGAAAAGGCCAACCAAGGCAAGGGAATCCAGTGCCATGGATGTGAAGGATGTGGTCATAGTAAGGCTGACTGCCCTACCCTTCTCATGAGGCAAAGGAAAGGGTTATCTGTCACCTGGTCAGAAGAAGGCTCTGAGAGTGAATCTGAAGGAGAATCGGCCAAACAAGTCAATGCTCTGACTAGTGTTTGTGCCTCAGAGGATAACTCAAGTGGAGATGAACTCACATTGGATGAGCTTGCTGTTTCATATAAAGAATTATGTGTTAAAAGTGCAGAAGTTTGCATCCAAGGAGAAAAGCATAAGAAACTCATCAAAGAACTAGAAGCTGAGAAACTAGAGCAGCTGAAAGTCATAGAGGGTCTGAAGAGTGAGATTTCGTTGCTAATCTCTAAGCTAGACCAAATGACCAAATCCATCAAAATGTTGAATAAGGGATCTGACATCTTGGAAGAAATCCTGAAGACAGGACAGAAGTCTGGAAACACATCTGGTCTAGGCTTTGGGAAAAGATCCTCAACTGAACGCAAACGCCCAAAGGCTAAAGTTCAGAAGTCCAAAGGGATGTCTCATTCAAAGTCACAACATCGAGGAACCAGAATGAACAACCATCAGAAGAAGAAATTCAAGAGATGGAAATGTCATTACTGTGGTAGATTCGGTCACATAAAACCATTCTGCTACAGGCTGCATGGTTACCCAAACCAGACCCCTCAAGGTAGGCCCAAGAAAAAGGTGTCTACTCATAATGCTCCCATTAAGAAACCAACATGGGCGGCTAAGCAGACACCTCAGGTCAATCCTAAGCAGCTGGCATCTAAGATGCACTTCTCTCCTGAGAATCAACAGTGTGTTGCTAACCTTGCTCACACTTCTTCAAGAGGACATATCAAACAAGATTGGTACCTTGATAGTGGCTGCTCAAGGCATATGACTGGGATGAACTACCTAGTGGTGAATCTACATCCCTCTCACACCAAGTCTGTGACATTAGGTGATGGAACTAAAAGAGAAGTCATGGGTGTTGGGAAGCTGGACTGTCCAGAAGCTCCAAAATTGAGTGATGTATTGTTAGTAAAAGGACTAACTGTGAACCTCATAAGCATAAGCCAGCTGTGTGACCAAGGATATAAGGTGGAATTTACCAAGGGAGGATGTGTGGTGTTGAATGGGGGCAATCAAGAAGTGATGAGAGGAGATAGATCCAAAGATAATTGCTATCTATGGAAATCTAAAGACTCTATCAACCCCCCCCAAGTGTCCTTTGACCAAGGGAGATCAGGAAGGGAAGGTGGGACATGGAAAACTTGATGCACCTCAGGTAAAAGGAGTGAAGAAGAGCATTTCCAAGGGAACTATGAGAAGAGCCTCATATCTGTCCGTAGATAAAAGGACATACTATGGAAAGTGTCTGCTCAAAAGTAATGAGCCCTTGGTTACCTTTGGCCATCATATAACTGATATGACAGCGAGGGATAGACAGAGGTGCATGTTATTGACATCTGCAGAAACTCAGTACCTTGCCTATGGAGGCAGGTGGTCACCTCCAGTTTGGAGGAACCTGATGCAGACAGAGTACAATGTCACACAGAATGTCATGACATTGTACAGTAAGGACAAAAAGGGAAGGTGTGCATCTAAAAAGTTATAGCAACTAATGAAGTTAGTTAGCTACTGTTTAATAAGTCAAATTATTAAACATATGGTGAGCGCTGAGTGGTCAAAATCTAATAGACCTTACTCCTGCACAAAGCGTTTCACATTCAGTCGTTTCATTCTCCACTCGTGCAAACCCTCGTCCAAAGAAACGATTCATCTTCCCTCTCCAATTTTCAGCATGGCTCGTCAATCCGACACCTCCTCGTACACCACCATGTCTGATTCTCACAGCACCGAGTCTCACCACCCTACCCGGGAGGAACCAGTTGTGGACGCAGCAACTTCGTCCCATGCAAGAAGACCTAAGGAAACGGTCACTGGGTTTTCATCAGAAATCGCTCTTGATGAACACACAAGGGAAGGGTCAAGGTATGTACATAACTCCATTGCAACTATCGTCACTCAGATACTATCTGGCAATCGAGATGTTCCTGGGGTTTCTGTTCCCTTGAACACAATCATTCCTGACATTGCTGCATGTCAAGAGAAAGCTGTTGTGTTGAGCAAAAATGTCACTGACAATGTTGAGCAACCAAATGCTCATGAGGGATCAAAGGTTGAAAAACCCTCAGGCAAGGTGAGAAGTGAGAAGGCCGAGGTTACTCAAAGTGTTGAGGACAAGTCTAGGGCTGAGACGATTAACGTGGACGAACTCTCAGACAATGATCTTCTGGCTACAGTTGTTCCTAGGATAGCCAAGAGAGTCAGGACCAGAAGGGAGAAAAAGGCCGTGGAGTTGAAGTCCCCCTCCAAGGAAGTTGGTGCACCAAACCCTCACAAGCAACCAGAGTCAGAAAGCACACACAAGAGGAAAAGCTATGGACCTACAAAAGCTTGGAGCAAAGAGGTGCCTAAGAAGGTGAAAACCAAAGCTGTGGTGGCGGAATCTGAATCTGATGCCCCATGTGATGTCACAACATCCATGTCCAGGAAGAAGCCCTCTTCCAGTAGGTTGGCAACCAGTGTCCCAGAAGTGCCCATTGACAATGTGTCCTTCCACTTTGCCTCTAGTGTTAACAGGTGGAAGTATGTGTACCACAAGAGGCTGGCATTGGAAAGAGAACTGGCACAGAATGCCATGGACTGTAAAGAGATTGTGGATCTCATCAAGGAGGCAGGGCTGATGAGAACAGTGTCACAACTTCCTAAGTGCTATGAGACCTTGGTGAAGGAGTTTATTGTAAATCTGTCAGAGGAGTGTGCCGATGGGAGATCCAAGGAATTTCGAAAGGTCTATGTGCGCGGCAAATGTGTGACTTTTTCCCCCTCTGTAATAAATCAGTATCTGGGAAGAGCGGATGAAGAGCAACCTGAGCTTGAAGTGACTGACAATACAATCTGTCAAGTCATCACAGCAAAGCAAGTCCGAAAATGGCCTCTCAAAGGGAAGCTAGTAGCCAGTCAACTAAGTGTCAAGTATGCAATGCTGCACAAAGTTGGATCAGCCAACTGGGTACCCACTAACCACAAGTCAACTGTGTCTGTGGCATTAGGGAAGTTCATCTATGCAGTGGGAACCAAAGCTAAGGTGGACTATGGTGCCTACGTATTTGATCAGACAATGAAGCATGCTGGGAGCTTCAGTGTAAAGGGTCCCATTGCCTTCCCCTCTCTAATATGTGGAATTGTGCTGAATCAATTTCCACACATCCTGACAGATAATGACTTTGTGAGGAGAAGGGAAAGTCCATTGGCTTTCAGCTACAAGCTGTTCCTGGGCAAGCATGTCCCGGACATTGTCGTGACATCGGGAGAGACTTCCAAAACTAGCCACCAACCAGACAAAGCTGATGTCATTGCAGTTCTCAAGGAGACCTGCAAAGAGCTGGGAGCTAGAAAGAATGCACTGGAACAACTCATCTTGCAGCTGGAGTCTACTGCTGAGGACACGGATGGAGCTGAAGGGCAAATGGCTGAGGGGGAGGAAGAGGCCAGCTCTGAAGAGGAGGCTGATGAGGAGGCTGATGATGAGGCAGAGGATTAATCCCTTTGTTGCTGTTTTTTTTCTGTTATTCATATTTCTTTTGTGGGTCTGTATATTAAAGTGTTGCTTTGGCAACATTTTTGACAAAAAGGGGGAGTGACAAGTGATACCCCAGGACAGCAGAAGTTTACATTGTTAAACTTTAGTATTAAAACAGGTACCCTTTCATAACAGATTGAAGTTTTCCCTACTACAGCTGCTGTGTGTTGAAGTGTGTAGTTAACTTCTGTGTGCACACTGTTGTATGCCTCTGTGTGTTTGCTGATATGTGTGTGAAGTTTTTATTTAACTTCCCTCCCCCCTGCAGCAGATATTGAAGTTTAGGTGCAACTTCTAATATGTGTGTGCTGCTATGTGAAGTTTTTATTTAACTTCCATGTGTGTGAGTGTGCTGCCACTCTGAGTGTTTTAGCTAGTATTATTTCCTGCTAGGTGAGTGTTTCCGCTGCTATGAACTCTGTTATGGGGATCAAAGTGTTTTAGCCAAAAATTTGCCAAAGGGGGAGTTTGTAGGTGTTTAATTGGCTGCATTGTATGGTAAAACACAAATGTCTTGACTGATGTCATGACATGTATATGTAACTACATTGTAGTTACTGCAGGACTAGCTAACACAGGATTATTGAATGCTGTGACATTCATACCTGTCAACAGATACTAAGGAACAGAAGCTCTGTTAGAACTTAGTATTCACTTGCAGTCTGGTTATCAAGGAAGAACCAGACCTGGCATAAGGCCTACTGATTGAATGTCAAACTGGATGTTGTGACATTCATCATTGACAGCAGCTACTGAAGATTGGGCAGAGTGGTGTTCTGCTATACTTCAGCATATTAGTTAGTTTGTTCTTCAAGAGAATTACAGAACTAACCTAAGGCCAACTGTGTAAATGTTAAGTTGGACACTTTGACATTTACTAATGTAAGCTGGTACTGTAGTATGGTCATATTGATCATGTACAGGTCAGCAGATTTGTACAGTCTGTTTTCTGGGAAAACAGACTCAGCATATGGACCTTGATGTCAAGCTGAATGTCGTGACATTCATGCCTGACAGCATATGCTAAATTGTAGGTTGTTCAGTTTTCTGTTACAGCTTTCTCAGGCTATTCTTTAGGAAGTCAACAGCTTAGAGAAAATCCAGGAAATCAACAACCAAGCTACATTCAATGAACCTAACAAATAGCCTATTTGTTAGCAACCTAAATATTGAATTTGAGGGAACGTATGTGACCTAAAATTCAGGAAAATACAGGTGCAAAAGCCCAGGTGCTGCAATATAAAAAGGAAGGCATTCCTCCATTCAGTTTCAGGGATTTTGAGGCGTGAAGATTTAGTGTGTCCATCTTACTTCACTGCTGTATTTTTGTGAGTCTAGAATTAGACGTATCTTGTAAGCCAAGTCATTATCAAATAGATGACTGCTTTGGCATAGGGTGTTCATTGAGTTGTAAGTGTTGTGTCACTCAAAGCTTTTAAGCGTGAGTGCTGTGTATCTTGGTTTAAGCTGTGAAGCATAACCAAGAGTTGTTTTTGAAGTGTGACTTCAAAGTGTTTTTAATATCACTGAGGTGATTGAGGGGGAGTGAGTAGGAACTCTGATCTTAGATTAAGATTGAAATTGCATTGGGTAGGGATTAAGTGATAAGTTGTAAACGGGTGAGTTTAGCTTTGAATTGATACTACTAATAGTGGATTTCCTCCCTGGCTTGGTAGCCCCCAGATGTAGGTCATGTTGGACTGAACTGGGTGAACAATTACTTGTGTTATTTACTGCACTTACAATTAAGTTCTGCATAATCCCTGTCTGTGCAGAATTGGATGTCATAACAACCAGTGTGACATCCAAAGTCTGATAACTAGAATTTCAAAAGCTCATGAAGAGTGGCATGGTGTCTTTTGAAGACCGCACGCCTAATGTGAAAGCTAATCCTTTGCCCGGTAATGGGAATTCTTCAGTGAACATGGTGGACGGCTGTCCAGGTGAATTCAAAGTTTTTGATGTCCGGTTTATCCGGAGATCTTTGGTGCAAATTCATAAAGATATTTGTTTGGTGAGTGACTGTGAACATGATCACGATGGTTGTGATATTTGTAGCGTGAACCCAAGGGGGGTGTTGTAGTGAAAAGGGACATCCAATGTCTGATGGATGAAGGCATGATCCAGATCGTTCAATCCCGTCATGTAGATGATGATGTTAATGTCATAGTACCCGTTTTCAAGCAACCAGAGCGGTTGGTGATTTAGTATGATAGCAACAAGAACAAGAACGTCAGCAATAGATCAGTTTCGTCGTTGGTAATACGGTTAGCGGGCCCAGTCCCGTATGCATCTGATAAGGTTGTACCGTATCAATGCAATGCTACGATGATATAGAAAGGTTAAGAGGTCCCGTTACCTACGACCAGTTCAGTAGTGAGCATTGCAGATGTTACAAAGGTGACCCGCAGTGGTCGAGTTTTTGGACCGGTGTTCCTAGAGAATAAAGAAGAGTTGATTGTTGGTAAGAAGGCGGAAGTGCCTAATGTAGATACTATGGGTTGTTCAAAGGATAAGTCTGGCGAATCCAACAATTTGAAGGCCAATAGTGATGATGATGAGGTACTCCGACTGATCAAGAGGAGTGAATTTAACGTGGTTGAGCAGTTACTCCAGACCCCCTCAAAGATTTTTGTGTCGTCTCTACTTTTGAATTTTGAAGCACACAAAGAAGCACTCCAGAGAGTTCTTGAACATGCATACGTGGAGCAGGATGTTACTGTGGATCAGTTTGATCATATTGTGGCTAACATCACTTCATGCAATAATTTGAGCTTTTGCGATGAAGAACTCCCTGAGGAGGGAAGAAATCACAATCTGGCTTTGCACATTTCTATGAATTGCAAGGAAGATGCTTTGTCAAATGTGTTGGTGTAAGCCCTAGAGGCCAATACTTTTGGTACTTGTATCGAATTGTTTATTAATAATAAAAAGGCTTTTTCTTTATTATGTTTGTTTAATAAAGTCCCTAGAATAGATAGTCCGTTTAATGTATCAAGTGTGACTTAATCATGAGATCACATTAAACATAAGGACACTATTCTTAAAGTATCCGTAGTCGAGCTTTATTGTGAAGTGAGATAACATTAAAGCATTAAGACTATTATGTATATAGACTGATGATCACATCTCATGGATCATGGATAAGGAGTTATCAAGTCTTAAACATAGGTATGAATATTAAGAGTAATATTTATACTGGATTGACCCGCTATGAGAATACTATATAGAATGTTATGCAAAGTGTCATAAGTTATTCTCATGGTGATAATGGTGTATACCACCCTTCGACCTGAAACCACTATGGACCCTAGATGTAGAGTCGAGTGCCTTATTGCTGATCAAACGTTGTCTGTAACTGGATGACCATAAAGACAATTGATGGGTACTCCATGAAGCATGCTAAGGGACATGAGTGACCTAGATGGAATTTTCCCATCCTGCGTAACAGGATAAATGTCTATGGGCCCAATATTGAACTGGACAAGGATGACACGGTCTATGCCTTGTGTTCAATTTAGACATAAGGGAAAAAGGGTAATTATACACATAATTCTTATCACAAAAGGATTTGTCAGATCACATGACATTTTTGTATCTTGGGTAACAGTGATGTGTTGCTAGATACCGCTCACTGTTTATTATGTTAAATACGTGATTTAATATAATTGCCAATGCCGCGAAAACCTACAGGTTCACACACAAAGGACGGATTGATGAGAGATAGAGTAACTATGGAATACCGTAATGTACGGTCCCCTTAAGTGAATTGTAGAACATCGTAAGGTACGGTGTACTTAAGTAGAATACGAAATATGGTAAGGTACCACGCGCTTAAGTGATTTTGGCATATTATAAGATATGGGCCATATACACTTGAGTGGGCTTTTTAGCTTGCAGCCCACACAAGTGGTTCTATAAATAGAACCCTTGTGTAGAAGCATTTGTGCAGTTTGAATTTCGTTTCTCTCTCTCTCTCTCTCTCACTCAAAGCCTTCATTCGTAGCAGCTAGCACTGAGATTGAAGGAATCTGTTCGTGTGGACTGAGTAGAGGCGTTGTCTTCGTTCAACGTTCGCGATCGCTCCGTAGATCTGCATCAAACATTACGATCGCCACAAGAGGTAACGATTCTATCACTGGTCATGCCCATTCGTAAGGATCATTAAAGGAGAAATTTTAAATTCTGCTGCATTTTGGATCGCCCTTCTCCTTCAAAATGTGCTAGTTGACACTGGGTCGTCATTCAATGTGCTTCCAAAGTCAACATTGTCAAAGTTATCTTATCAAGGAGCTCCCATGAGGTATAGTGGAGTAATTGTCAAAGCCTTCGATGGCTCGCGCAAGACAGTCATTGGAGAAGTGGACCTTCTAGTCAAAATAGGTTCGAGTGATTTTCAGATTACTTTCCAGGTAATGGATATTCACCCGGCCTACAACTATTTATTAGGAAGGCCATGGATTCATGAAGCAGGAGCTGTTACTTCCACTCTGCATCAGAAGCTCAAATTTGTCAAGAATGGAAAGTTGGCGATTGTGGGAGGCGAGAAAAAGTTGTTGGTTAGCCATCTATCATCTTTCTCATATGTGGAAGCTGAGGATGAGGTTGGAATTCCGTTCCAAACCTTATCTATTGCTGCTGAGAAGAGAGTTGGGGCATCTATGTCCTCTCTGAAAGATGCTCAAAAAATTGTTGAAAAAGGTCATGTTGATCAGCGGGGGTGTGTAGTAGAGGTCGCCGACAATAAAGGAAGAACTGGTTTGGGGTTCCAAAAGGGCTCGTCAACCGTTAGAGCTGAAGAGATACAACTCAGATTCTGTCCAGAAGGGTTCATTCATGGGAATGAACAACATTTAGCTGCTGTGCTAGATGACAACGAAGAGGAAGACTGCACAAACTTTGTGACGCATGGACAGACATGCAACAATTGGACTGCTGTTGATATTCTTGTTATTTTGCATCGATCTAAGTAATTGCTTTTATATTTTAAAATCCTTCTCCTATGCCTAAGGAAGAAGTGAACATTGTTTGGGCATTTTAAATTGATCATCAATAAAATTAATTCTTTTCATCCACATCTTTGATATTTGTTTTTACTTTTTGCTTATTTCTGAAAATAGTAATCACAAAAAACATGAATAAACAATATAATTGTCCATCTGCATAATATTTGGTCACAAATTAACTTCTCTAAAATCAAAATATCAAATCATTATGCAGGTTGGTTCCTAACCCCATTGAATACAATGATCTTTCTCCTTCTCCAAATTTTGAATTCCCTGTGTTTGAAGCCGAGGAGGAAAGTGATGTAGAAGTGAGTGATGAATTGTCTCGTATTCTTGAGCAAGATGAAAAGATTATTCAGCCGTTTGAAGAGCAGATTGAGCTAGTCAACTTGGGTTCCAAAGATGATGTGAAGGAAGTCAAGATTGGGTTTCGACTGTGTCCAGATGCTAAGAAAGGGTTGATTGATCTTCTTCGAGAGTATTCAGATGTGTTTGCTTGGTCCTATCAAGATATGCCTAGGCTAGATTCTGATATTGTGGAGCATAGATTTTCGTTAAAACCAGAATGCCCGTCAGTCAAGCAGAAGTTTATAAGAACTCACCCAGATATGGCTGTGAAGATCAAAGAAGAAGTTCAGAAGCAGATTGATGCTGGTTTCCTTGTGACTGCTGAGTATCCGTAATGGGTGGCCAATATTGTGCCTGTGCCGAAGAAAGATGGAAAAGTCCGCATGTGTGTTGACTATAGAGATTTGAATAAAGCCAATCTGAAAGATGATTTCCCTCTGCTACACATTGATATGTTGGTAGACAATACTGCTAAATTCAAAGTCTTTTCATTTATGGATGGATTTTCCGGATATAATCAGATTAAGATGGCACCCGAGGATATGGAGAAGACCACATTCATTACACCCTGGGGAACATTCTGTTATAGAGTGATGGCTTTCGGTCTAAAGAATACTGGTGCAACTTACCAAAGAGCAATGACTACCCTTTTTCATGATATGATGCATAAAGAGATTAAAGTATATGTCGATGACATGATTGCTAAGTCAATTGATGAAGAGGAACATGTTGAGCATTTGTTGAAGCTATTCCAGCGTTTGAGGAAGTATAAACTCCGCTTGAATCCCAATAAGTGTACTTTTGGTGTTCGTTCTGGTAAGTTGTTGGGCTCTATTGTCACGGAGAAGGGTATTGAAGTTGATCCTACCAAGGTCAAAGCAATGCAAGAGATGCCAACGCCCAAAACTGAGAAGCAAGTCAGAGGTTTTCTCGGCCTCTTGAATTATATTTCCAGATTCATTTCCCACATGACTGCAACATGTGCGCCTATATTCAAGCTTCTTCGGAAAGGTCATTCTTGTGATTGGACCAAAGATTTCCAGAAAGAGTTTGATTGTATCAAGGAATATTTGCTTGAACCTCCGATTTTGTCTCCACCTGTTGAAGGAAGACCATTGATCATGTATTTGACTGTGCTAGAAGATAGTATGGGTTGTGTTCTTGGTCAGCAAGATGGGACTGGGAAGAAATAATTTGCAATTTACTACCTCAGTAAGAAGTACACCAATTGTGAGACTCGGTATTCAATGCTTGAAAAGACTTGTTGCGCATTGGCTTGGGCTGCCAAGCGTTTGCTTCAGTATATGTTGAATCGTGCCACTTGGTTGATATCCAAAATGGATCCGATCAAGTATATATTTGAGAAGCCTGCTTTAACTGGGAGGATTTCCCGTTGACAGATGTTGCTATCAGAGTATGATATCGAATACCAATCTCAAAAAGCGATCAAGGGTAGTATCTTGGCTGACCATTTAGCTCACCAACCAATTGAAGATTACCAGTTAGTGCAGTATGACTTTCCCGATGAAGATATTTTGTACTTGAAAATGAAAGATTGTGATGAATCGTTGCTTGAAGAAGGGCCAGAACCTGGTTCCCGTTGGGGCATGGTATTTGATGGAGCTGTTAATCAGTATGGAAATGGAATTGGGGCAATGATTATTACTCTTCAAGGCACACATCTACCATTTACAACTAGATTGACTTTCAAGTGTACAAACAACATGGAAGAATATAAAGCTTGCATTATGGGGCTTGAAGAGGCTATGAATCTCAGAATCAAGTATTTGGATGTCTTCGGTGACTCATCTTTGGTTGTGAATCAAATCAAAGGAGAATGGGAGATGAATCAACCTGGTTTGATACCATATAGAGATTATGCGAGGAGGATTTCAACTTTCTTTACAAAGGTTGAATTTCATCATATCCCTCGAGATGAGAACCGGATGGCAGATGCTCTTACAAAGTTCCCAATTTATCTGTGATGCATCTTGCTAGGCCAGCTCATGTATTTGCTGTTAAAGATATCAAAAACGAAAAGCCATGGTATTACGATATCAAGTGTTTCCTCCATAGTCAGATTTACCCGACTGGGGTATCTTTGAAAGATAAAAAGACTTTAAGAAGATTGGATGACAATTTCTACTTGAACGGTGATGTACTATACAAGATAAACTTCGACATGGTTTTACTCAGATGTGTGGATAGACACGAAGCACACTTGTTGATGACTGAAGTGTATGAAGGTTCCTTTGGTACCCATTCCAATGGACGTACAATGGCACAGAAGATGTTGCGAGCAGGTTACTATTGGCTGACAATGGAATCTGATTGTTGCAAATTTGTGAAAAAATGCCACAAGTGTCAAATCTATGCTGATAAGATTCATGTTCCTCTGACACTTCTGAATGTTATCTCTTCCCCATGGCCCTTCTCCATGTGGGGAATTGATATGATTAGGATGATTGAGCCTAAAGCTTCGAATGGACATCATTTCATTTTAGTGGCAATTGACTACTTCACAAAATGGGTTGAAGCGGCATCGTATGCAAATGTAACCAAGCAAGTCGTTGTAAGGTTTATCAAGAATCAGATTGTATGTCGTTATGGTGTGCCAAGTAAGATCATTACTGACAATGGGTCGAACTTGAATAATAATATGGTGGAAGATCTTTACAAAGACTTCAAGATTGCACATCATAATTCTTCCCCCTATAGACCCAAGATGAATGGGGTTGTTGAAGCTGCGAATAAGAATATCAAGAAGATTATCCAGAAGATGGTTGTTACATATAAGGATTGGCATGAGATGCTCCCGTTTGCTTTGCATAGGTATCGTACATCCGTCCGCACTTCAACAGGGGCAACCCCTTTCTCTCTTATATATGGTATGGAAGCAGTGCTCCCCGTAGAGGTTGAGATTCCTTCGTTGCGTGTGCTCATGGAAGCCAAGTTGACTGAAGCAGAATGGTGCCAGACCAGGTTTGATCAGTTGAATTTGATTGAAGAGAAGAGGTTAACTGCCATGTGTCATGGTCAGCTATATCAGCAGAGAATGAAGAAAGCTTTTGATAAGAAGAACAGACCTCGTGTGTTCAGAGAAGGTGACCTTGTGCTCAAGAAGATTTTGACGTTCAAGAGAGCCTAATTATGAAGGCCCATATGTTGTCAAGAGAGCCTTTTCAGGCGGTTCTTTGATTCTTACAACTATGGATGGTGAAGAGTTCACTCGTCCTGTGAACGCAGATGCAGTCAAAAAATACTTCGCCTAAAAAAGAAAAGAACAACTCGCTAGGTTGAAAACCCGAAAGGGCGACTTAGGCAAAAATGAGCGTCTCGGTGGATTGAAAACCCGAAAGGGCGATCTAAGAAAAAATTAGACATAAAAACAGAAAAGAATTTCCCGATAAGTTGAATACCCCACCTTGGGGAAACTTAGGCAAAAATTAGGGATTATGGCAAGTAACTGCATTCTGCTGATCTTCAGTGATTTTGAAGACTTGTTTGACCACAAGGGCTGACGTCAGTCCATCATTCCAGCAGCGGTCAAAAGCATAGTGGATATCAAAATTCGGAAGAAGGATTAAGGATCATTTGTATTCAATGTACCCCTTTTCCATGTAAATTACCATTTTCAACTTTGTAAAATCTATGGAGTCTTGTCATTTACAGACTACCATCCTATTAAATCAAGTTGAACTTTTATCCAATTGTTTCTACTCTTATTTACTTCAGCCAATGGTTTTAAATTTTATTATGATCATTTTGAAATTAAATTTTTTAAATCAAAGTCAAGTTTTCTTTAATATATAAAAGCAAAAACTTTTCCAAAGCAAGTAAAAAGTATATCAACAACATTTCAGTAAGAAGCAAGTTCTTATGTGCGAAGCATCTGAGGTTCCCCAAGAAGTTAACTCTTCGGGTATCCCTAGACGTTTGTGTTGATTCAGTTCCTTGGCGAAGTGTTTGATCCCTAGTGGAGTTTCTTTCTTTATCCCCAACTGAGTTGGTTACGGCGTGTCCTTGTCCCCATCAGAGTTTCGGCCTTCCCAGCGGAGTTCGTTTTTCCTCAACAAATAGATCGCCATCAAAGATGTTTGATCTTTCCCCAGTAAAGCGCCTTGGTGTCCCCACCAATCGTTGTATCTTTGCTCCCAGTCAGAGTTTCCTCCTGGTTTTTGAGCAACTTTTGACTTCTTCCCCAGTAGGGTTGTCTCCCATTTTTATGGTGTTGACCTAAAATTCCCTACAGTGTGGATGTTTTATCCTCAGCATATTTCCTTCCCCAACCAGGGTCGAGCCTTTGGGATGTTGATCTCTCTGTTCTCCAGCAGTTTGTCTCTATGATTTGTGGATTGACCGAGGATTGTACCGGTGGTTCAATTTTCTTTATGACACCTCTATATCCTTCGTGATCATTTTATCAGCATAATCACCATATATACATATACATACACATTCATATAAAGTCATGTTTTGCATATCCTGCATCTTCATATTTGATTTGTTTGAGATTTTCATTCTCTATTATGGCTGTACTTTATCCCCATACCAAATCTGGTGTCTGTCCTCCTTCGATTGTAGAGTGTCAGCCCCTAAGCAGAAAAGACTTTAACCTTTCTCTGTTTCCCCACTGAGTTTGTTTCCTCGTGGATGATTGTTATTTCAGTTTCCTCTCCAGTAAATTTTCTGGATGGAATTACTCCCCTTGAGTTATATCCTCATTGGGTTGTGTCTTGATTAACCGTTTTGTTTCTAGCTCTTACCTAGATAGATGTTTTGGTCCCCTAAGAGTCTATTACCCAGTAACTGGTAATATTCTTCTTAGTTTGCAGTTTGTTACTTTTTTCCCAATACCCGGCAATAGTACCTTTTTTCTCTCCAGTAGAGTCCCCTGAAAGTATATCTTTGATGTGTTCATCCTAACAGGTGACATATATCTTTATTTCCCCCGCAGGAGTCTATCCTTGATATGTTCACTTTAACCAGTTACGGATATTCGCATCTTTGGTAATCTACCCAGTAAAAAGGTAGTTGTAATCCCTATTCTGTTCCTCAGAGAGTTAATCCTTGATATGTTCATATTAACCGGTGACATGTTTTCTTCTCCTTGTTGGTCTTCTACCTAGTAAACGGTAGTTGTAAATCCTACTTTTTCCCCTGAGCAAAGTCTATCCTTGATATGTTCACTTTATCCGGTGACAGATTTTCTCTTCTTTGGTTTTCTATCCAGTAACTGATAGATGTAATCCCTACTTTTTTCCCCATTTCAGAGTCTATCCATGATATGTTCACTTTAAACGGTGACGGATTTTCTCTTTGATTGGTCTTCTACCCAGTAACCGGTAGTTGAAAATCCTACTTTGTCCCCTCGCAGAGTTTATCCTTGATATGTTCATCCTAACCGGTGACGGATTCTCTCTCCGACAGTTTTCTATCCAGTTTTTGATAGATGTAATTATCCTTTTTGTTCAGTTGGTATATCCTTGATATGTTCATCTTAAACGATGACAAGTATCCTCCTTAACATCCCCAGGAAAGTGTATCCTTGATATGTTCATCCTAACCGGTGACGGATTTTCTTCCCTGTTGAGTTTATCCTTGATATGTTCATCCTAACCAATGACGGATACTCTCAACCTTGGTCTTCTGCCCAGTAACTGGTAGTTGTAAATCATATTTTCCGTAGTTTCCCCCAGCAAGGCTATTCTTATCCAGTAGCCGGTAATGAATATTCTTCCATGGCTTTTCCTCAGCGAGTCATCCTTGATATGTTCATCTTAACAGATGACGGATGATTTCTCTATCAGAAATTTATTATCTCCTTACCCAGTAACAGGTAGTAGATAATAGATTTCTACCCCTCTTGTGTTGAAATTTTATTTTCTCCCCAGTTGAGTTGAGTGCGTTTTCCTTAGTGAAATCGTGTTTCTCCCCTACACGAGTCGAATATTTCAGTTTTATCCTGACTTATTCGTATCCCCTGCAGATATTTTTGTTTCCCCGCTTGAGTCTTTCCATTATGGATTTCCTCGAATCCCCTAGTGGTTGTAAGTCGTAGCCTAGCCTACACATAACTCCTTTTTTTCCCCTAGAGTCTCTGTCTCACCAGTGAGTTTTCCTTACGGAATGCATTATGCTCCTATAGATTTTCGGTCTGTCTGATTTCTTTTTCCTTTGTGGAAATATTTCCCCACAGAGAATTAAGTTTTGCATTCATATCATATGCATCATGAGATCTCTTAGGGACCAAAATTCGTTTCTATATGTTGTTATTTAAGCCCATTCTACTGAGTCGAGCCGAAGATTTTAACCTTCACCTCCTCAGTTAGAATGTTCTTAAATAGGGGCAGCTGTAAGACCCCAATTTTGACCCTAAGATCCCTCATGCATTCCATCATAAGCATTAGCATTGGGATCATACCTTGGCATCCTCCTTACCCCTCTTCATTGGGTTTGTTTTAGGAGAGATCACCAAACATTTTTTGAATATATCATACTTGTATATTATCATTTTACTAACTAAAATACCAAAAATATGTCTTTGCATCTATCTAACTCTTTTGTAGGTAGGGCATGATCTCATTGATTCATTGATCACATCCAGGGTTTGAGACCCTCATGAACAAAGAGCACAACCAAGAATGGATTCAAGAAAGGGTATAAACATCATATATGAGTCCCAATGATCTCTATTGTTATATTAATCAAGTTTGCTTCAAGAGTTTGAGGGTGATTTGCCTTGTAAACCCTAGTTTGACTGGGTATCTTGAGTAACTTCTTCTACAAGCTATCTCACCAATTGATCAAATTTCTCAAGGAACACTTCAAATTTCATCATATTATGCATATATGATCTACCATGAGCCAAGAAAGTCAAGATAATTGGAAGTTAGCAAGTTGGTCGATGGTGGTTGGCCAGATGAATTCATCTGATCAAAACTAGGTCTCCCTAGACCCTATCTCCTACAATTTTCACCATATGAAAATGATTCCAAGATCAAACTTACTATAAATGACATTATAAATAACTTGCATGTTGAGACCTAGAGCTAGTTTTTCTTGGAAAATCATTTTTTATGTTAAAACATTATAGGTCATTTTGTCTAAACCCTAATTTGAATGTCAACTTCCCAAGGCCATAACATGCTCAATTTTTATGATATGAAATATTTACAAGTTTCAAAATCAAATTAAATGTGTCTAATTCAATTTTGATGTTTGGAGTGAGAGCTAATTCAACTTCTTTGCACATGTGATATGGGGCTACATTATAGGTCACTTTTGACCTATACCATTGATCAAGTGATTTTGCCAAACTTCAAAAATGCATAACTCTATCATTTCAAATCCAAATGACATGAAATTTGTAACCATTTTGAAGGTCTTTGAGAGAGATACAACTTTGATGAAGACACGTTTTTCATTTGAATCTCCCATAAGAAGTTAAGCAAGGTGGAATATTGAGACATATAGCTTAACACTTAGAAAAATATTGATATGTCAAAAATTTCCAAACTTCCACCTCAAATATCTCCAAGTTCCAAGCTCCAAATGAAAACGTGTTCAACATCAAACTTGTTCCTCTTGATATCACCTTTCCAAAGAGATAAAATTCATGCATTTTGGATGAGAAATGCATAGGCTGCACATGGCTTAAACAGTCTGATATCATTTGGCATGGATCAATCTTCAAGTGACAATGCACATGTACCTTGCAATCCAATCCATCTTCAAAGCATTTGATCATTCATTTGGACTTTCAAACCATCATTCTATGGGCCTATGCACGCCCATGCAACATGGCATCATTATTTTACCAAATTTGGAAAGTGGAAAGAGTGTACAAATATCATTTGATTTCCCTATAAATTGAGGCCCTTATGCTTAGAATTCACATACACATTGCGCCAAAGTTGAATATCTATTGAAAACCCTTCACTCTAAGAGGATAACCTTGAGAAATTCATTTGAATTTGAGCTTGAATCTCCACTGTTTTGGATTTCAATTCTCCAGGAGTTCATTGCATCTAAACCTTTCCATTCCTCTTGTGCAAGCAATTGAAGTGAAGCCAAGCACAATTCATATCAAGATCTAGCAAGCTCAGACCTCCATTGAAGGTAATTTGCAGAAATTTTAAACTCTTCGATTCTCTTAAATTGTTGCTCAATTCCATTGATTCTTGAGTTGTCTGAAGTCCTACCAATGTAGGCAAGAAGATTGAGTTGCTTTGAGGCCAAATCGAAGCAACTCAGATCATGAACCTCATTTTTCAATTCCACATATCTCTTAATATATTTGGAATTGGAAGAATTGGAGGTGATATTCGTGCTCAGTGATATTTTTTCTTTAAGATCATGTCCCTGTTTTGAATTTTAGTGATGGTTTATCTTGACCAGTCCGGTGGAGCTCCCCGGGGAAGATGGTCGGAGCTTTGGCTTTGGCGATGATGTGGCTTGCATCTGGACCATGGGATCTAATTCTCACGTTTTAATCTTGACTGTGCCTTGTGAATACCATATGTACAACACGTTTGACTAAGGAACACATGGAACGCATGTTTTGGATCATCAGATCTGCCACCTCAATTAATGAGGGAGATCTGATGGTCCATGTATTTTTGGATTTTCTGAATTTCATTTTAATTCCATTTTCTTCAATAATTCATAATAAATTTAATATTGATCCAAAAAATATGGGACTTTCACCAAAAAAATTCAAATATTTTTATCTTTCATATTTTGAATTAAAATTATTTTTTGGATCATTATTAATATTTTTTCATGAATTAATTGATTTTTCTTTTGTTTTTAATTGTTTAAAAATAGTTTTATATGTCCAAAAATTATGATTTTTTTTATCCAAGGTCCTTTGACCTTGTTTGACCTATGATAAATCTCATGGCCATTTTGTTTGGTGTTTTGATGAGATTTTAGGATTTGGACAAAACATATTTGAATTTAATGCATTATTTTACTATTTTTAATTGATTAAATGTCATTTTAATTGTGTTGACCATTTGTATTGACTTAATTGAGTTTCTTATTCGTTGTTGGGCCTTGGTCAAGGTTGATTTGACTTTGTCAAGTTAATATTATTGGATTTAGGGGATTGATGGAATGTACATTCCATCTCCCAAAATGAATGAATAATATTAATTTGGTAAAAGTCCTCCTTTGACCAATTTGTGATCTTATTCATCCATTTCCCTCTTCATCTAATTCCCCTTCTTCATCATTCATTTCCAATTGGCCAATGACATCTCAAAGTCCTAATGCTAGTTGATTGAAAGATTAACATGAGTATGGATGAGATTAGGCCACACCATTTGCATTTTTTGTGTGTGTGGTATGTTTAATGAGCATAATTCATAATACTATGTATCCAAAATGCATTAACACCAAGAGTCTATTGCCCGACCTCAAATAGTTGTGACTTCTACATAAGTCCAATTACTATTGCTTAACATATCGCTAAATTTGTGACATAAAAGGCATAAGCATTCTAGTTAGTGAGATTGTAAGTCTCCCCTCTTCCATGGTATTGTGTGGAAACTTAGCCTTCTTTCCTTCCTTTGGAAGATGTTTTGGTTCAAGGATCTATGCTTGTGGCAAGTGGGTTGAGTGTTCTTCAAAGAATGTCTCGAAATCAAAAAGCAAAACAAAATTAATTACTAACTTACTAACTATTGACTTTTAATTTCAAGCCTTTACTTTAATGCAATTTACTTTTAGTATCCTATTCATTTTCCATTATACATATCATTCTAATTGTTTATGTTAATGTAATTTTCACTTTGTCCATTTGGACCATATTGTGTGATATTATTTTGTTTGTGTACTTTGTTTGTTTGTGTGGTCTTTGACCATTAATGTACATAATAATGACAAAAACCCTAAAAGGCTTTTGAGTGCACTGTTGGTTTGGTCTTGCCCAATTGGACTTAGAACTTAGACAACATTCCTTTGCTAATGGACTTGGCCAATGCCAATTTGTTGAAGAACCAAGAACTTGCAATTTGAAATTCATCTGATACATCTGTGAAGATCTCTCTAGTTCATCTACAACTTTGATCATTGTTAAGCTGTTATGTTAAACCTGTGACTTGTGGAATTCATCTGCTACATAGGCTATTTTGAAGAAGATCATGAAGTAGATAAGCTTGGATGAGGCCATCTTTATTTGATGCCTTTGCTCTTCGATATTGATATAATTGTGCATTTGTGTGTTGCTTTATTCTAAAAGTTCTAGGGAATTCTGAGTTTCTATTGACATACTTGTCTATTGGATTGCTCCCATTTGGTCAGATCTTTTCAACTTTAAACTTTTAAATTTTGTGCATATGATAGTCTCTTCATCTTCTCCCTATTTTTTAATTTTAAAATCTCTCCCTCCATTTTCAAAATCTTCTTTGTGTGAACTCTATTTTTTCTAAACTTTGACCATTTTTGCAAAAAAGATAGAAACTTTAGCCTTATGCCATTGCATTTTCAAACATATTTTCTTAAATCAAACTTGTAAATAGACTTAACTATACTTGACTTAAACTTTCAAAAAGCCAAAAAAAACTAACTCATTCAAATCATTTTAGGCCTTTGTGCCTTTCAATCTTAAATTTTGTTAAAACCAACACACTCATTTTGAAATTTATAGCACGAACTACGAGGTTTTGATCCCTCATTTTTATGTTGGTACGTAGGCACAAGACGAAGGTCTTGTCAAACACAAATATATAATCAATGAATTCTTTTCTCATCCCCCCCCCCCATTGTATTTGTTTGTAAACATCATTTTGTACAGAATACATATGCACACAAAAAGGGCTCCCAAGGAGTACCTAGGACACTTTGGGTGCTAACACCTTCCCTCTGTGTAACCAACGCCCTTACCTGTGATCTCTGACTTTTGATAGTTTTTATTTTAAAACTTCTTACTATTTCGGTTTTGTACGGACTTTTCCCCTTTTCCCTTGGAAACAATAAAAGCGCGGTGGCGACTCTTGTTAATTGATCTCTAGCTTGTCAATAACTTGATGGTCATGAATTTCCCGCTACACGCCCTTGATTAATTGGTTCTCGACACGGTGTACTTTAGATCATCTAATCTTCGAAAGTTGGTTTGAATTATACTCTTGGGATGACTGGCCCCTACTCGAGCCTTTGAGGGACTTTCCCCTGATTGACTGAATATCTTGAAATGATTTTCCCTCCTTGATCGATTGATGCTCGAAGATTCTCTTACGATTAACCAACTCTTTAGTCAACATAAACATTGGATGCCATGCCTCTGATCCATAGGGTTATGAGATGGTCATGATGAAGGAGAAGAGCGATTCAAAATGTAACAAAATTTAAATTTTTTCCTTTAGTGATCCTTACGAATGGGCATGATCAGTGATAGAATCGTTACCTCTTATGGCGATTGTAACCTTTGATGCAGATCTATAGAGCGATCAAGAACGTTGAACGATGACAACGCCTCTACTCAATCCACACGAACGGATTCCTTTCATCTCAGTGCTAGCTGCTACGAATGAAGGCTTTGAGTGAGAGAGAGAGAGAGAAATGAAATTGCAACTCCACAAATGCTTCTACACAAGGGTTCTATTTATAGAACCACTTGTGTGGGCTGCAAGATAAAAAAAGCCCACTCAAGTGTATGTGGCCCATATCTTATAATATGCCAAAATCACTTAAGCGTGTGGTACCTTACCATATTTTGTATTTTACTTAAGTACATCGTACCTTATAATGTTCTGCAATTCACCTAAGTGCACCGTACGTTACGGTATTCCTTAGTTACTCTATCTCTCATCAATCCGTCCTTTTATGTGTGGCCCTATAGGTTTTCGGGGCATTGCCAATTATATTAACTCACATATTTAACATAATAAACAGTGAGCGGTATCTAGCAACACATCACTGCTACCCAAGACACGAAAATTTCATATGATCTGACAAATCCTTTTGTGATAATACTTATGTGTACAATTACCCTTTTGCCCTTATGTCTATATTGAACATAAGGCATAGACCGTTTCATCCTTTTCCAGTTCAATATTGGGCCCATAGACATTTATCATGTTACGCAGGTGTAGCGAGAAATTCATGATCATCAAGCTATTGACAAGCTAGAGATCAATTAACAAGAATCGCCACCGCGCTTTTATTGTTTCCAAGGGAAAAGGGAAAAAGTACGAACAAAACCCAAATAGTAAGAAGTTTTCAAATAAAAATTAATAAAAATCAGAGATCACAGGTAAGGGGGTTGGTTACACAGAGGGAAGGTGTTAGCCCCCAAAGTGTCCTAGGTACTCCTAGGGAGCCTTTTTTGTATGCATATGTATTTTGTACAAAGTGATGTTTACAAACAAATAGAATGGGGGGATGAGAAAAGAATTGATTAATTATACTTTTGTGTTTGACAAGACCTTTGGTCTTGTGCCTACGTACCAACATTAAAATGAGGGATCAAAACCTCGTAGTTCGTGCTAGAAATTTCAAAGTGAGTATGTTGGTTTTAATAAACATTAAGCTTGTAAGGCACAAAGGCCTAAAAATGGTTTGAATGAGTTAGTTATTTTTGGCTTTTTGAAAGTTTAAGTCAAGTATAGTTAGGTTCATTTCTAAATTTGATTTAAGAAAAAATGAGTTTAAAAATGCAATGGCATAAGGCTAAAGTTTCTACCTTTTTGCAAAGTGGTCAAAGTTTAGAACAAAAGTAGTTCACATAAAGAAGGTTTAAAAAAATGGTGGGAGAGATTTTTAAATTAAAGAAATGGGGAGAAGATGAAGAGACTACCTTATGCAAAAAATCTAAAAGTTTAAAGTTGAAAAGATCTGACCAAATGGGAGCAATCCAATAGACAAATATATAAATAGAAATCCAGAATTCATTTGGAATTTTTAGAATCAAGCAACACACAAATGCACAATTATATCAATCTTGAAGAGCAAAGGCATCAAATAAAGATGGTCTCATCTAATCTTATCCAGTTCAAAGATCTTCTTCAAAATAGCCTTTGTAGCAGATGAATTCCATAAGTCACAAGTTCAACATAACATCTTAATAATGATCAATGTTGCAGATGAATCTGGAGAGATCTTGAATGGTGTATCAGATGAATTCAAACTTGCAAGTTTTTGGTTCTTCAACAAATTGGCATTGGCCAAGTCCATTAGCAAAGAAATGTTGCCTATGTTCTAAGTCTAATTGGGGCAAGATCAAAACAACAGTCCACTCAAGAGTCTTTTAGGGTTTTTGTTATTATTATGTGCATTAATGGCCAAAGACCAATTAAACAAATAAAGCAACAAAGTATATCACACAATATGGTGCAAGTGGAGAAAGTGAAAATTGCATAAACATAAACAATTAGAATGATATGTACAATGACAAATGATAATAGAACAATAGAAATAAATTGCATTAAGAATAAAAGCTTGAAAGTAAAAGTTAATGGTTAGTAAGTTAATAGTTAGTTTTGTTTTGCTTTTTAATTTCAAGACATTCTTTGGAGAACACTCAACCCACTTGCCACAAGCATGGATCCTTGAACCAAAACATCTTCCAAAGGAAGGAAAGAAGGCCAAGTTTCCACACAATACCATGGAAGAGGGGAGACTTACAATCTCACTAACTAGAATGCTTATGCCTTTTATGTCACAAATTTAGCGCTATGTTAAGCAATCGTAATTGGACTTATGCAGAAGTCACAACTATTTGAGGTCGGGCAATAAACTTTTGGTGTTAATGCATGTTGGGGACATAGTATTAAGAACCATGCTCATTAAACATACCACAAAAAAAATGCAAAGGTGTCGCCTAATCTCAACCATACTCATGTTAATCTTTCAATCAACTAGCATTAGGACTTTGAGATGTCATTGGCAAATTGAAATGAATGGATGAGGAAGGGGAATTAGATGAAGAGGGAAAGGGATGAATGAGATCACAAATTGGGCAAAGGAGGACTTTTACCAAATTAATATTATTCATTCATTTTGGGAGATGGAATGTACATTCCATCAATCCCCTAAATCCAATAATATTAACTTGACAAAGTCAAATCAACCTTGACCAAGGCCCAACAACAAATGAGAAACTCAAATAAGTCAATCCAAATGGTCAACACAATTAAAATGACATTTATTCAATTAAATATATTAAAATAATACATTAAATTCAAATATGTTTTGTCCAAATCTTAAAATCACATCAAAACACCAAATAAATGGCCATGTGAGTTATCATAGGCCAAACAATGTCAAAGGACCTTGGATAAAAAATTTCATTATTTTTGGACACTTAATTTTTTTTAAACAATTAAAAAAAATGAAACATCAATTAATTCATGAAAAATATTAATAATGATCCAAAAAATAATTTCAATTCAGAATATGAAAGAGAAAAATATTTGAAATTTTTTGGTGAAAGTCCCATATTTTTTGGATCAATATTAAATTTATTATGAATTATTGAAAAAATGGAATTAAAATGAAAATAAAAAAAAATAAAAAAATATGTGGACCATCAGATCTCCCTCATTAATTGAGGTGGCAGATTTGATGATCCACAGCGCGTATTCCACCAACACGTGAGTCAACTGCGCTGCAAACATGTTAATCAAAAGGAACGACTGAGATTATAAAGTGAGAAATGGATCACATGGTTTAGACCAAAGACAACTCATCACCGGAGCCAGAGCTCCGGTTGTCTTCTTCGGTGAGCCTCGTCGAACTGGCCATCATGAACCATCACCAAAATTTCAAACAGGGACATGATTTTAAAGAGAAAACATCACTGAGCACGAATATCACCTCAATTTCTTCCAATTCCAACTATATTGAGAGATGTGTGGAATTTAAAAATGAGGTTCATGATCTGAGTTGCTTCGATTTAGCCTCAAAGCAACTCAAACACCTTGCCTACATTGGTAGGACTTCAGCCAACACAATAATCAGGAGAATTGGGCAAGAAACAAGGAGAATCTAAGAGTTGAAAAATTCTGCAAATTACCTTCAATGGAGGTCTGAGCTTGCTAGATCTTGATCTGAGTCGTGCTTGGCTTCTCCTCAATTGCTTGCGGAAGAGGAATGGAATGGCTTAGAGTCAATGGACTCCTAGAGAATTGAATTCCAAAACAGTGGAGATTCAAGCTCAAATTCAACTGAATTTTTTAGGTTTATCCTCTCAATGTAAAGGGTTTTCCGTGGGGATTCAAAGCTGGCGCAGTGTGTGTGATAATTCTGAGCATAAGTAACTGTATTTATAGGGGAATTGGATGATATTTGCACATTCACTTTTACTTTCCAAAATTGGCAAATGATGAAAGCACGGTGCATGGGCGCGTATAGGCCCATGAAATGATTGTTTGAAAGTCCAAAACGAAGTTCATATGCATTGGAGATGGATTGGATTGCAAGGCAAGTGTGAATTGTTGTTTGAAGTTTGATCCATGACACATGATACCAGCCTATTTAAACCATGCATAGCCTATGCATTTCTCATTCAAAATGCATGAATTTTAGCTCTTTGGAAAGGTGAGACCAATAGGAACAAGTTTGATGTTGAACACTTGTTAATACCTTAGGATTGGCATTTCTTTTAGTAAAACAAATAATGTATTCACCTCTGTTGTTTTAATATGTTGGGTTGAAGAAGTTCAACATCTGGACCAACATGTCATGTACGATGTCACGACATCATGCCTGTGACATCGCACATGTGTAGAAAACTGAATTAATTAATTCAGTATATATTTCTGGGATTAGCAAGAATATCTGGTGAATATCCTAACTCCCATGTGGAGGTCTTAAAGACTCAATCAGAATACATATAGGCTCAAAATAAGGAGATATATATGGAGAGATTCTAGGATTGAAGACCTTGTTTGTAGCAGAAATTTTCTGCTGTATTTGTAACAGCAAAGAACAAGTTTGCTGCGATTTCTGAAGGCCCAAATCCAGTTGGGTGATTAGGTTATAAATAGCACATTGTAACCTAGTTTTTGTAAGCCTCTTAGAATGAATTTTTAGGGGTGTGTGTGAGGTAAACCTCCCAATCTGTGGGAAGGTTACCATGTGTTTCTCAGTGGTCAAAGTTGAGAGTATTTGTAACTCAAAGCCTGTAGGCAAGAGTGATTTTGTTCTTGAATGAAGCTGTGAAGCAAGTTCAAGGTGTGTTAACATTACATTGTATTTGTAGTGATAGGAATGGAAACTGGAGGTTTCTATCTAGGAGTTCCTAGGTATAGATTGCATTGGGTAGGGATTAAGTGAAGAGTTGTAAACGGGGGAGTTTAACTCTGAATTAATACTGCTAATAGTGGATCTTCTTCCTGGCTTGGTAGCCCCCAGAGGTAGGTCATGTTGGACTGAACTGGGTTAACAATTTCCTGTGTTTGTTTTCCTTCTGCATGTGTTTTTATTACTGTCATAACTCAGCCAGTATTCCAGTCTGCTTATCAAGATGATAACAGATCTGGTATATAGCCTTCTGTTAGAATGTCAATCAGAATGTTGTAACATTCATCAGTGACAGCGTATACTGAATAATAAGAAGGTTAATTTCAGTTTAGTATTTATTTAAGTCTGTTCTTTTCAAGGATAACAGACCTGGCCGAACGATCACCGTGAACCTATCAAACTGGATGTGTTGACAGTTGATACTGAAGGCTGATACTGAAGTAGAGACTAGTTGGTCTTTTACAGTACTGCAAACTTAGCACAGTTCGTTTCCAGGAACATAACAGAATCATCATATGTTCTGGCTGTCGAACTGAATGTTGTGACATTCATTCCCAACAGCATGTGCTAAAGTGTAGGATGATTGGTTTTTCTGTTTCAGTATTTATCTCAGGCTATTCTTCAGGGATTCAACAGCTGAGATAAAATCCAGGAAACCAACTACTAACCTACAATTACTGAACCTAACAAATAGCCTAGTTGTTAGCAATCTAATAAGTGGAAATTAGATTAACGTGTTCAACCTTTAATTCAGGAAATACAAGTAAAAGACAAACACACTGGGACAATGTAACAGATGATGTCCAAAATCAACAGTAAGACATCATGTTGATAACTGTGTAAGAAAATAACATAAGTGAGTGCTAAGATTGATCTCTGTTGAGTCTTTCTTCCTGATGCACAAAACCAGGTGTTCATCCATTATAGGGTGACATAGAATGAGATGTCGTGACATCTGTGAACATGTGCATATTAGTACAGTGGTTAATAACTGTCTTGCTGTATCAGTTATAATGTCAGATCAGATGTCATGACTTGGAGTAGAACATCTGAATTCTGACTACACCAGAATTTCAACACTTTTTCATTTGGAGCTTGGAACTTGGAGAAATTTGAGGTGGAAGTTTGGAAAAAGTTTGACATATCAAGTTTTTTTAAAGTGTCAAGCCATATGTCTCAATATTCCACCTTGCTTAACTTTCTATGGGAGCTTCAAATGAGAAAAGTTTCTTTGTAAAAGTTGTAGCTCTCTCAAATACCTTCAAAAGGGTCACCAATTTCATGTCATTTGGATTTGAAATGATAGAGTTATGCATTTTTGAAGTTTGGCAAAATCACTTGATCAATGGTATAGGTCAAAAGTGACCTATAATGTAGCCTCATATCACATGTGCAAAGAAGTTGAATTAGCTCTAACTCCAAACATCAAAATTGAATTAGACACATTAAATTTTATTTTGAAACTTGTAAATATTTCATATCATAAAAATTGAGCAAGTTATGGCCTTGGGAAGTTGACATTCAAATTAGGGTTTAGACAAAATGACCTATAATGTTTCAACATAGAAAATGATTTTCCAAGAAAAACTAGCTCTAGGTCTCAACATGCAAGTTATTTATAATGTCATTTATAGTAAGTTTGATCTTGGAATCATTTTCATATGGTGAAAATTGTAGGAGATAGGGTCTAGGGAGACCTAGTTTTGATTAGATGAATTCATCTGGCCAACCACCATCGACCAACTTCCTAACTTCCAATTATCTTGACTTTCTTGGCTCATGGTAGATCATATATGCATAATATGATGAAATTTGAAGTGTCCCTTGAGAAATTTGATCAATTGGTGAGATAGCTTGTAGAAGAAGTTACTCAAGATACCTAGTCAAACTAGGGATTACAAGGCAAATCACCCTCAAACTCTTGAAGCAAACTTGATCAATATAACATGTAGAAACAATTAGGACTCATATATTATGTTCATAACCATTCTTGAATCAATTCTAGATTGTGCTCTTTGTTCGTGTGGGTCTCAAACCCTAGATGTGATCAATGAATCAATGAGATCAATGCCCCTACCTACAAAAGAATTAAATGGATGCAAAGACATATTTTTGGTATTTTGGTTAGTGAAATGATAAAATACAAGTATGATATAATCACAAAGTGCTTGGTGATCTCTCCCAAAACAAACCCAATGAAAAGGGGTAAGGAGGATGCCAAGATATGATCCCAATGCTAATGCTTATGATGAAATTGCATGAGGGATCTTTGGGTCAAAATTGGGGTCTTACAATTGCCCCTATTTAAGGACATTCTAACTGAGGAGGAGAAGGTTAAAATCTTCATGTCGACTCAATTGAATGGGCTTAAATAACAACATAGAGAAACAAATTTTGGTCCCTAAGAGACCTCATGATGCATATGATATGAATGTAAAAATTAATGCTTTTTGGGGAAATATTGCCACAAAGGAAAAGAAATCCAAGAGACCGAAAGTCCGCAGGAGCACAAAGCATTCCATAAGGAAAACTCACTGGGGAGACAGAGACTCAGAGGGGATAAAAAGGAGTTATGCGTAGGCCAGACTACGACTTAAAACTACTGGGGACTTGAGGGAATCCATATAACAATGGAAAGACTCAGTCGGGGAAACAAACAGCATCTGCAGGAGATACAAATAAGTCAGGATAACATTGAAATATTCGACTCATGTAGGGGAGAAACACGAACATCTGCAGGGGATACGAGTAAGATTGAAATACTTGACTCACGCTTGGGACAAAACGATTTTGCCAAGGAAATGCGCACTCAACTCAACTGGGGAAGAAATAAACTTCAACACAGGGGGAGCAGAAATCTATTACCTACTACCTGTTACTGGGTAAGGAGATAATAAAGATCTGACAGGGAGAACATCCGTCATCGGTTAAGATGAACATATCAAGGATGTCTCGCTAAGGAAAATCCAAGAGGGAATATTCATTACCGGTTACTGGGTAAGAATAACCTGGCTGGGGAAAACTGCTGAAAATAGGATTTACAACTACCAGTTACTGGGCAGAAGACCAAGGATGAGAGTATCTGCCATCGGTTAGGATGAACATATCAAGGATAAACTCGACAGGGAAGAAAATCCATCACCGGTTAAGATGAACATATCAAGGATAGACTTTCCTTGGGATGTCAAGGAGGATACCCGTCATCAGTTAGGATGAACATATCAAGGATATACCAACTGAATCCACGAAAGGGAATTACATCTATCGAAAACTTGATAGAAAACCGTCGGAGAGAAAAATCCGACACCGGTTAGGATGAACATATCAAGGATTAAACTCTGCGAGGGGATAAAGCAGGATTTACAACTACCAGTTACTGGGTAGAAGACTAATCAAAGAAATTGAACCACCGGAACAGTCCTCGGTAAATCCATAAATCATGGAGACAAACTGCCGGAGAACAGAGAGATCAACAACCCAAAGGCTCAACCCTGGCTGGGGGGGGGAGATCTACTGAGGATAAAACATCCATACCGTAGGGAATTTTAGGTCAACACCATAAAAATGAGAGACAACCCTATTGGGGAACAAAACCAAAAGCTGCTCAGGAACCAGGAAGAAACTCTGTCTAGGAGAAAAGATACGACAATTTGTGGGGACACCAAAGCAATCTACTAGGGAGAGATCAAACATCTTCTGATGACGATCTACCTGCTGAGGAAATACGAACTCCGCCGGGAAGGGCCGAAACTCTGTTGGGGATGGAGAAAGAAACTCCACTGGGATATACAAAATATCCTGGCGACTTCACTGGGGAAAACAATACGCCACAGAGTATCCGAATCAAACAACTCGGCTGGGGAAACAGAAAGAAACTCCACTGGAGGATCGAACATTCCACTGTGGGAACTGAATCTGTTAGCTGGGGACAACAACACTATGCTGAGGAAATGAATCAACACTAATGTCTAGAGATACCCGAAGAGTTACTACTTGGGGAACCTCAGATGCTTCGCATTTAAGAACTTGATATTCACTGAAATATTGTTGATATTACTGTTGCTTGCTTTGGAAAAGTTCTTGCTTTTATATATTAAAGAAAAATGGATTTGATTTAAAATTTGATTTTAAAATGATCATAATTTAAAATTTAAAACTATTAGCTGAAGTAAATAAGAGTAGAAACAATTGGATAAAAGCTCAACTTTATTTATTAGGATGGTAGCCTGTAAATGACAAGACTCCATAGATTTTACAAAGTTGAAAATGGTAATTTACATGGAAAAGGTTACATTGGATACAAATGATCCTTAATCCCTCTACCAAATATTGATATCCACTGTGCTCTTGAGCGCTACTGAAGATGAACCAACATCAACCCTTGTGCTCAAACAAGTCTTCAAAATTTCTGAAGATCAGCAGAATGCAGTTACTTGCCATAATCCCTAATTTTTGCATAAGTTGCCCCAAGGTGGGGTACTCAACTTATCGGGAAATTATTTCTGTTTTATGTCTCTAATTTTTCCTGGATTTCCCTTTCGGGTTTTCAATCCACCGAGACGCTCATTTTTGCCTAAGTCGCCCTTTCGGGTTTTCAACTTAGCGAGTTGTTCTTTTCTTTTTAGGCGAAGTATTTCTTGAATGCATATGCGTTCACAGGACGAGTGAACTCTTCACCATCCATAACTGTAAGAATCAAAGCACCGCCTGAAAAGGTTCTCTTAACAACATATGAGCCTTCATAATTGGGAGTCCATTTTCCTCTGGAATCTGGCTTGAACGTCAAAATCTTCTTGAGCACAAGGTCTCCTTCTCTGAACACTCGAGGTTTGACCTTCTTATCAAAAGCTTTCTTCATCCTCTACTGATATAACTAACCATGACACATGAAAGTTAACCTCTTCTCTTCTATTAAATTCAGCTGGTCAAAACTGGTCTGACACCATTCAGCTTCAGTCAACTTGGCTTCCATGAGCACACGCAACGAAGGAATCTCAACCTCTACGGGGAGCACTACTTCCATACCATATACAGGAGAGAAAGGGGTTGCCCCTGTTGAAGTGCGGACGGATGTACGATACCCATGTAAAGCAAAAGGTAGCATCTCATTCCAATCCTTATATGTGACAACCATGTTATGGATAATCTTCTTGA
Organism: Lathyrus oleraceus; assembly: GCF_024323335.1. Taxonomy (NCBI): domain Eukaryota; kingdom Viridiplantae; phylum Streptophyta; class Magnoliopsida; order Fabales; family Fabaceae; genus Lathyrus; species Lathyrus oleraceus. The sequence continues at coordinate 173,872,777 of NC_066580.1, read as the reverse complement.
TGTTCTTGTTTGCAGCTTCAACAACCCCATTCATCTTGGGTCTATAGGGAGAAGAATTATGATGTGCAATCTTGAAGTCTTTGCAAAGAGCTTCCACCATATTTTTATTCAAGTTCGACCCATTGTTAGTAATGATCTTACTTGGCACACCATAACGGCATATAATTTGATTCTTGATAAACCTTACAACAACTTGCTTGGTCACATTTGCATACGATGCCGCTTTAACCCATTTTGTGAAGTAGTCAATTGCTACTAAAATGAAACGATGTCCATTCGAAGCTTTGGGCTCAATCATCCCAATCATATCAATTCCCCATATGGAGAAGGGACATGGGGAAGAGATAACATTCAATAGTGCCGGAGGAACATGAATCTTATCAGCATAAATTTGACACTTGTGGCACTTCTTCACAAACTTGCAACATTCAGATTCCATTGTCAGCCAATAGTAACCTACTCGCAACATCTTCTTCGCCATTGCATGTCCATTGGAATGAGTATCAAAGGAACCTTCATGCACTTCGTTCATCAACAAGTCTGCTTCGTGTCTATCCACGCCTCTGAGCAAAACCATGTCGAAGTTTCTCTTATACAGTACATCACCATTCAAGTAGAAATTACCGGCTAATCTTCTCAAAGTCTTCTTATCTTTCAAAGATGCCCCAGGTGGGTAAATCTGACTTTGGAGGAAACATTTGATGTCGTAATACCACGACTTCTCGTCTTTGATCCCTTCAATAACAAACATATGAGCTGGCTTATCAAGACGCATCACAGATAAATTGGGAACTTCATTCCAATACTTCACTACAATCATTGATGCCAACGTTGCAAGAGCATCTGCCATCTGGTTCTCATCTCGAGGGATATGATGAAACTCAACCTTTGTAATAAAAGTTGAAATCCTCCTCGCATAATCTCTATATGATATTAAACTGCGTTGATTCGTCTCCCATTCTCCTTTGATATGATTCACAACCAAAGCCGAATCACCGAAGATATCCAAATACTTGATTCTGAGATTCATGGCCTCTTCAAGCCCCATAATGCAAGCTTCATATTCTGCCATGTTGTTTGTACACTTGAATGTTAATCTAGCTGTAAATGGTAGATGCGTGCCTTGAGGAGTAATAATCACTGCCCCAATTCCATTTCCATATTGATTAACAACTCCATCAAATACCATGCCCCAACAGGAACCAGGTTCTGGCCCTTCTTCAAGCAATGGTTCATCACAATCCTTCATTTTCAACTACAAAATCTCTTCATCAGGAAAATCATACTGCACTGACTGGTAATCTTCAATTGGTTGGTGAGCCAAATGTTCAGCCAAGATACTACCCTTGATTGCTTTCTGAGATCGGTATTCTATATCATACTCTGATAACAACATCTGCCAACGGGAAATCCTCCCAGTTAAAGCAGGCTTCTCAAATATATACTTGATTGGATCCATTTTGGATATCAACCAAGTAGTATGATTCAACATATACTGACGCAGACACTTAGCAGCCCAAGCCAATGTGCAACAAGTCTTCTCAAGCATTGAATACCGAGTCTCACAGTCGGTGAACTTCTTACTGAGGTAGTAAATTACAAATTCTTTCTTCCTAGTCTCATCTTGCTGACCAAGAACACAACCCATACTATCTTCGAGCACAGTCAAATACATGATCAACGGTCTTCCTTCAACAGGTGGAGACAAAATCGGAGGCTCAAGCAAATACTCTTTGATTCTATCAAATGCTTTCTGGCAGTCTTCGGTCCAATCACAAGACTGATCTTTCCGAAGAAGCTTGAATTTAGGCGCACATGTGGCAGTCATGTGGGAAATGAATCTGGAAATATAATTCAAGCGACCGAGAAAACCTCTGACTTGTTTCTCAGTTTTGGGCGCAGACATCTCTTGTATTTGTTTGACCTTGGCAGGATCAACTTCAATACCTTTCTCGCTGACAATAAAGCCCAACAACTTACCAGAACGAACACCAAAAGTACACTTATTGGGATTCAAGCGGAGTTTATACTTCCTCAAATGCAGGAATAGCTTCAACAAATGCTCAACATGTTCTTCTTCATCAGTTGATTTAGCAATCATGTCATCGACATAAACCTCGATCTCTTTATGCATCATATCATGAAAAAGAGTATTCATTGCTCTCTGGTAAGTTGCACCAGCATTCTTTAGACCGAAAGGCATCACTCTATAACAGAATGTTCCCAAGGGTGTAATGAATGTGGTCTTCTCCATATCCTCGGGTGCCATCTTAATCTGATTATGTCCGGAAAATCCATCCATAAACGAAAATACTTTGAATTTAGCAGTATTGTCTACCAACATAGCAATGTGTGGCAGAGGGAAATCATCTTTCGGACTGGCTTTATTCAAATCTCTATAGTCAACACACATGCAGACTTTTCCATCTTTCTTAGGCACATGCACAATATTAGCCACCCATTATGGATACTCAGCAGTTATAAGGAAACTGGCATCAATCTGCTTCTGCACTTCCTCTTTGATCTTCACAGCCATATCAGGATGCGTTCTTCTTAACTTTTGTTTGACTGGCGGGCATTCTGGCTTCAATGGCAATCTATGCTTCACAATATCAGAATCCAAACCAGGCATGTCTTGATAGGACCAAGCAAACACATCTGAATACTCTCGAAGAAGATCAATCAACCCCTTCTTAGCATCTGGGTACAGTCGAGACCCAATCTTGACTTCCTTCACATCATCTTCGGAACCCAAGTTGACTAGCTCAATCTGCTCTTCAAACGACTGAATAATCTTTTCATCTTGCTCAAGAAGACGAGACAAATCCTCACCCACTTTCCTCCTCGGCTTCAAACACAGGGAAATCAAAATTTGGAGAAGGAGAAGGATCATTGTATTCAATGGGGTTAGGAACCAACCTGCATAATGATTTGATTTTTTTATTTTAGGGAAGTGAATTTGTGACCAAATATTATGCAGATGTGACAATTATATTGTTTATTCATGTTTTTTGTGATTACCATTTTCAGAAATAAGAAAAAAGTAAAAATAAACATCAAAGATGTGGATGAATAGAATTAACTTTATTGATGATCAATTTAAAATGCCCAAACAATGTTCACTTCTCCCTTAGGCATAGGAGAAGGATTTTAAAATAAAAAGCAATTATTTAGAACGATGCAAAATAATAGGAATATCAACATCAGTCCAATTGTTGCATGTCTGTCCATGCGTCACAAAGTTGGTGCAGTCTTCCTCTTCATTGTCCTCTAGCACAGCAGCTAAGTGTTGTTCATTCCCATGAATGAACCCTCAGCTACGGAAACTGAGTTGTATCTCTTCTGATATAACGGTCGATGAGCCCTTCTGGAACCCCAAACCAATTCTTCCTTTGTTGTCGGCGACCTCTACCATTCGCCCCCACTGATCAATAGGACCCTCTTCAACAATCTTCTGCGCATCTTTCAGAGAGGACATAGGTGCCCCAACTCTCTTCTCAGCAGCAATAGATAAGGCTTGGAACGGTGTTCCAACCTCATCCTCAGCTTCTACATAGGAAAAAGATGACATATGGTTGACCAACAGCGCTTTCTGACCTCCCACAATCACCAACTTGCCATTCTTGACAAATTTGAGCTTCTGGTGCAGAGTGGAAGTAACGGCCCCTGCCTCATGAATCCATGGCCTCCCCAATAAACAGCTGTAGGCCGAGTGGATATCCATTACTTGAAAAGTAATATGAAAATCCCTCGGATCTATCTTAACTGGAAGGTCCACTTCACCAATTACCGTTTTGTGCGAGCCATCAAAGGCTTTGACAATCACCCTACTGTACCTCATGGGAGCTCCTTGGTAAGATAACTTCAACAAAGTTGACTTCGGAAGCACATTGAGTGACGAACCGGTGTCAACAAGCATGTTGACAAAGCATCTTCTTTGCAATTCATCGAAATGTGCAAAGCCAGATTGTGATTTCTTCCCTCCTCAGGGAGTTCTTCATCGCAAAAGCTCAAATTATTGCATGAAGTGATGTTAGCTACAATATGATCAAATTGGGCCACAGTAACATCTTGCTCCACGTATGCCTGCTCGAGAACTCTCTGTAGTGCTTCTCTGTGGGCTTCAGAATTTAAAAGCAGAGACAACACGGAAATCTTCGAGAGGGTCTGGAGAAACTGCTTAACCACGTTGAATTTACTCCTCTTGATCAGACGGAGTACCTCATCATTTTCACTATTGGTTTTCATATTGCTGGATTCGCCAGACTTATCTCTTGAACAGCCGACAGGATCTACACTAGGCACCTCCGCCTTCTTACCAACAATCAATTCTTCTCTATTCTCAGGGACAACTGGTCCAAAAACTCGACCACTACGGGTCACCTTCGTAACATCTGCAATGCTCACTACTGAATTGGTCGTAGGCAACGGGACCTTTTGACCTTTCTCTATCATCGTAGCATTGTATTGATACGGTACAGCTTTATCAGATGCATACGGTACTGGGCCCGCCAACCGTATTACTAACGGAGAAACTAATCTATTGCTGACGTTCTGGCTATTGCTGCTATCATATTGTATTGCCAACCGCTCTGGTTGTTTGAAAACGTGAACAATGACATTAACATCGTCATCTTCATGACGAGATTGACAAATCTGAATCATGCCTTCATCCATCAGGCGTTGGATGTCCCTTTTCACAACAACATACCCCTTGGGTTCACACTACAAATATCATAACCATCGTGATCATGTTCACATTCACTCACCAAACAGATGTCCTTGTGTATCTGCACCAAGGATCCTCGGATAAACCGGACATCAAAAACTTTGTATTCACCAGGACAACTGTCCACCATATTCACTGAGGTATTCCCATGAGCGGGCAAAGGATTAGCTTTCACATTAGGCGTGCGGTCTTCAAAAGACACCATGCCACTCTTCATAAGCTTTTGCACCTCATACTTCAGCGGATAATAATTCTCGATATCGTGCCCAGGTGCACCCTAGTGAAAAGCACAACGAAGTTCGGGTTTATACCACCAAGGAATTGGTTCTGGTATCTGCGGTGGATTCCTCGGTTGAATCAAATTCTTGAGGACTAAAGATGGGTACAGTTCGGAATATGATATAGGAATCGGGTCGAAAGAGACCTTCTTCCTCTCAAAGTTTTGTTGTTGGTGATGATTGTTGTTGGAATTGTTGTTGTTGCAGGTGTTTGTTCTTTGTTGCAGCTGTTGTTGTTCATGTTGATTTTGATACTGATGTTGTTGTTGTTGTTAAGTTGGTGTTGTTTGCTGATTGGAGAATACTGGAATGACGGATGATACTTGATGATGATGATGTTGACGGGGTGGTGGATTTCTTCTGACTTGAGGCCTCCTCTGCCTCCCACTGCTTATTGCATTTGTTTCATTGTCCTTCCTCTTGCTAAAATTACTCCCATACTTCTTGCTAGTTGACGCCTCTTCTTTCAACAATCGTCCTTCACGGACCCCTTCTTCAAGTCTCATCCCCATGTTTACCATCTCGGTAAATTCACTGGGGCACTAGCGATCAACGATGTTGGGCATACTCTTTGAATGTCTCCTTATCTTTCTGAGACATAGACCTCAGCTGGTCCCTATCCGACGCCATATCCACGTTGTATTTATACTGTTTTACGAAAGCCTCTCCGAGATCATTGAAAGTGCGGATGCTTGCACTATCTAACCCCATATACCATCGGAGCGCAGCACCTATCAGGCTATCCTGGAAATAGTGAATCAGCAGTTGATCATTATCTGTCTGTGTTGACATCTTGCGTGCATACATAACAAGATGACTAAGTGGACATGAGTTTCCCTTATACTTCTCAAAGTCAGGCACTTTGAATTTCATAGGGACTTTCACACTGGGCACTAAGCACAGTTCAAAAACACTCTTCCCAAACAGATCTTTGCCTCTCAGCGTTTTTAGTTCCTTGTGCAGCTTAAGGAATTGGTCCTTCATCTCATCCATCTTCTCATAGACGTTCGGGCCCTCAGATGGCTCGGAGTGATAGATGGTATCTTCAACACGCGACAAAGTATGCACAATGAGAGGTGGCACAAACATGACCGAGCTAGATGCCAGCATGGAAGCAAAAGTGGGAGCGAAACCCTCTGGCATAAAATTAGGTGGCATTCCCCAAGGGAATCCAGCAGGTAGATTCAGAGCGAAGTGGGCGGTGGTAGCAGGCACTGTAGAGGTAACCACTTCAGAGATAACGGTCCTCGCGGGTGGAGTTGCAGGAGTTGGAGAAGCTTGGCTATGGGCAGCAAGAACTGACTCCATCATGGAAGTCAGCCTGGCAACCTCCTCCTTCAAGTCTCGGTTCTCTTGCTCAAGGTGTTCCATGATCTTTGAATGATTGGCTCGAGTGTTGTACCGGTGAGTCAGCTTGGCTAAAGCACAGAAGAAAACCAATCAGACACCTGACAAAAACCTGCTTATGCAAATGATGCATGAAATGCAATGTCTGATTATTATATTTTCCAAGGAACTTACTATATCATTTGAAATGGCAACAATTTTATATGACCAAAAATATCTTTTCATTTATATAATTGGAAGGATTACACTGGGTACAATTTCAGAAACCAAAATAAAATATACAAGAGAAAAGGAGACTAGTCATCCTAAGGATCCCTAACAACAATGTCAGAAGATCTGGCTGAAGGCGCATACTTCCTTCGAATGCGACGGATCTCGGTCTCAAAAGAAGCCTTCATCTGAGTCTTCTCAAGGACAAGCTGGTCAAGAATCTTCTTCCAAGCAACAAAAGGCTAAGGCATGCTAGAAGATGAAACTTTTGGCTCTCTCTGTCTCTTCGTCACTCGGTCTTCAAGTAGCTCAATCAGTGCATCTTTTTCCTTAGACTCCAATAACAACTCTTCATGCTCAAAGTATGGAAACGCTCTTCCCACATGTCCTTCTCTTGCTTCATCTTGATGAGCGCATCTTCCAACTCCTCTATATCTTGGTTAGGGAGAGTTAATGGCTCAACCACAACCATATACATAGGTCTTTCATAAGGATAAGTCATCTTCAATTCCAAAGCTCTCTTCTTTACCCAAAGAGTATAAGCTTCCAAAGCTACACAATTGCACGGACCAAGCTCGGATCTTCCTTTCCTATGCACATTATGCCAAGCATGCACAATCTTCTGCTTCAAATGTTGGGGATCTTTACCCTCTGGATAGAAAAGACCTTCTAACAACATGTTATTAGGTTTGTCTCTTAAGGGGAACCCAAGTTGACGACGAGCCAAAGCAGGGTGGTAGTTAATTCCTCCTTGTGTACCAATGAGAGGCACATTAGAGAATTCACCACAACTATCAATAATCTCCAAACTGCTTAAGGACGGATCATACCAAACTATATCATCATTAGTGAGAGACATAAGTCTCTGAGACCACCTTAGACATTGTTTGTTCTCCACAAAAGCAGGCGTCCGAGGCAAGTGCGAAATAAACCACTTGTACAAAAGAGGAATGCAACAGACAATAGTTTCACCACCCTTAGAATTCCTTAGATGCAAAGAGAAATACATATCACCCAACAAAGTAGACACATGATTCCCAATCAAGAAAAGTCTAATGGCGTTAACATCAACAAAACCGTCAATGTTAGTGAACAAAGCTAATCCATAGATGAGCAACACAAAGATAGCTTCAAAAGCGTCCACACTACCAGCTTGAGCAAAAGTGGTAGCTTCCTTGATGAGGAAAACAGATGGCAACCCAAATAACCCTCCTTTCTTCACCCAATGAGCCTCTATCTCAGACTTCTTCAAGTGAAGAGCTTCAACAATAATACTAAATCGGGGGATCTCCTCCAATCCACTAAAAGGAACTCTACTAGAAACAGGTATCCCCAAAAGATGAGAATACTCCTCCAAGGTAGGCACAAGCTGAAAATCTGGGAAAGTGAAACAATGGTAGATAGGATCATAGAACTGCACCAACACACTTAAGAGTCCTTCAACTACATCAGCAGACAAGATGGACAGAAGCTTCCCATGACGTTGTTTAAAGTCCAAGGGATCTAATACAAAAGATGCTAGCTTCCTTAACTCTTTCAAGTTTGGACATCTGAAACTGTACTTCTTAGTGTTCCTTCATCCACAATCCATGGTCTGAAAATATTTGCAAATGATACCTTAGTTCCTTGAAATTTTGTGTGATGAATTTTATGATGCGCATGAAATGTATGAATGCAACAATCACAAGTAAGGGATCACACACAAGGAAAACAAAGGTCAAAGGATGAATCAAGTCATTGTCAAGATCAATCATCCATTTTGGTGGATTATGGTTTACACCTTATCAACACCCAAGTTCCATTGATATTGACAAGACTTGATTGGATCAACCAAGAATCAAGGGTTTGTTGCAAGTCACGAGCATGGAATCTGGGTAAGAACCATCCCAAAGGAGTGAACTAAGGATAAAAACCTGTAGATCATGTTCTGAAAAGTTCCCAGAGTGTTAATTCCATCTATCGGATATTACAGGTTAAGATGACTGACTCATCGACCCATAATATTCTCAAGAGAAACTCGTCTGAGTGTAGTATCGCGTAACAACTGTTATCAAGTCTACACCTGAACAGTTTCTGCACTACGTCCTAAATAGGCCAAGACGGGTTGGGTATTCTAAGGTCCTTGGCTTCTCAGACCCAATTTGAAATAGTCATGCCTAACCAAAAATACTTGTGTGACATTTCCAAATCCAAAGGAGTCTCCACTAAGCAGATGGATCTCAAGCCAACTTGTTAAGGACTACTCCACACAAGTCGAACATGACTATACCATCCTCCTATCTTAATTGCACTCAAGTTCGGGTTAGAACTTATCTCACCACTCAGAGATCACCAAGCACAACAACCAGATTATATCACACATACATCAACTATCAAGAGTCGCCACCCCGCTTTTATTGTTTCTAAGGGAAAAGGGAAAAAGTACGAACAAAACCCAAATAGTAAGAAGTTTTCAAATAAAAACTAATAAAAATCAGAGATCACGGGTAAGGGGGTTGGTTACATAGAGGGAAGATGTTAGCACCCAAAGTGTCATAGGTACTCCTAGGGATCCCTTTTGTGTGCATATGTATTTTGTGCAAAGTGATGTTTACAAACAAATAGAATGGAAGGATGAGGAAAGAATTGATTAATTATACTTTTGTGTTTGACAAGACCTTTGGTCTTGTGCCTACGTATCAACATAAAAATGAGGGATCAAAACCTCGTAGTTCGTGCTAGAAATTTCAAAGTGAGTATGTTGGTTTTAATAAAAATTAAGCTTGAAAGGCACAAAGGCCTAAAAATGGTTTGAATGAGTTAGTTCTTTTTGGCTTTTTGAAAGTTTAAGTCAAGTATAGTTAAGTTCATTTACAAATTTTATTTAAGAAAAATGAGTTTAAAAATGCAATGGCATAAGGCTAAAGTTTCTATCTTTTTGCAAAGTGGTCAAAGTTTAGAACAAAAGTAGTTCACACAAAGAAGGTTTTAAAAAATGGAGGGAGAGATTTTGAAATTAAACAAATGGGGAGAAGATGAAGGGAATACCCTATGCACAAAAATTTAAAAGTTTAAAGTTGAAAAGATCTGACCAAATGGGAGCAATCCAATAGACAAATATGTCAATAGAAACCCATAATTCCTTTGGACTTTTTAGAATCAAGCAACACACAAATGCACAATTATATCAATCTTGAAGAGAAAAGGCATCAAATAAAGATGGCTTCATCCAAGCTTATCCACTTCATGATCTTCTTCAGAATAGCCCATGTAGCAGATGAATTCCATAAGTCACAGGTTCAACATAACAGCTTCATAATGATCAATGTTGCTGATGAATCTGGAGAGATCTTGAATGGTGTATCAGATGAATGCAAACTTGCAAGTTTTTGGTTCTTCAATAAATTGGCATTGGCCAAGTCCATTAGCAAAGGAATGTTGCCTAAGTTCTAAGTCCAATTGGGGCAAGATCAAAACAACAGTCCACTCAAGAATCTTTTAGGGTTTTTGTTATTATTATGTGCATTAATGGCCAAAGACCAATCAAACAAACAAAGAAACAAAGTATATCACATAATATGGTCCAAGTGGACAAAGTGAAAATTGCATAAACATAAATAATTAGAATGATATGTACAATGACAAATGATAATAGAACAATAGAAATAAATTGCATTAAGAATAAAAGCTTGAAAGTAAAAGTTAATGGTTAGTAAGTTAATAGTTAGTTTTGTTTTGCTTTTTGATTTCAAGACATTCTTTGGAGAACACTCAACCCACTTGCCACAAGCATGATCCTTAAACCAAAACATCTTCCAAAGGAAGGAAAGAAGGCCAAGTTTCCATACAATACCATGGAAGAGGGGAGACTTACAATCTCACTAACTAGAATGCTTATGCCTTTTATGTCACAAATTTAACGCTATGTTAAGAATTCGTAATTGGACTTGTGTAGAAGTCACAACTATTTGAGGCTGGGCAATAAACTTTTGGTGCTAATGCATGTTGGAGACATAATATTAAGAACTATGCTCATTAAACATACCACACACAAAAATATGCAAATGTGTGGCCTAATTTCATCCATACTCATGTTAATCTTTCAATCAACTAGGATTAGGACTTTGAGATGACATTGTCCAATTGAAATGAATGGATTGAGAAGGGGAATTAGATGAGGAGGGAAAGGGAAAAGGATGAATGAGATCACAAATTGGTCAAAGGAGGACTTTTACCAAATAAATATTATTCATTCATTTTGGGAGATGGAATGTACATTCCACCAATCCCCTAAATCCAATAATATTAACTTGACAAAGTCAAATCAACCTTGACCAAGGCCCAACAACAAATGAGAAACTCAAATAAGTCAATCCAAATGGTCAACATAATTAAAATGGCATTTATTCAATTAAATATATTAAAATAATATATTAAATTCAAATATGTTTTGTCCAAATCCTAAAATCACATCAAAACACCAAATAAATAGCCATGTGATTTATCATAGGTCAAACAAGGTCAAAGGACCTTGGATAAAAAAATTCATTATTTTTGGACACTTAAAAATATTTTTGAACAATTAAAAAAAATGAAAAATCTATTAATTCATGAAAAATATTAATAATGATCCAAAAAATATTTTTAATTCAGAATATGAAAGAGAAAAATATTTGAAAATATATGGTGGAAGTCCCATATTTTTTGGATCAATATTAAATTTATTATGAATTATTGAAAAAAATGGAATTAAAATGAAAATAAAAAAAATCAAAAATACGTGGACCATCAGACCTCCCTCATTATTTGAGGTGACAGATCTGATGATCCACAACGCGCGTTCCACCAACACGTGAGTCAACTGCGCTGCAAACATGTTAATCAAAAGGAACAACTGAGATTATAACGTGAGAAATGGATCACACGGTTTAGACCAAAGACAACTCATCACCGGAGCCAGAGCTCCGGTTGACTTCTTTGGCGAGCCTCGCCAGACTGGTCATCATGAACCATCACCAAAATTTCAAACAGCGACATGATTTTAAAGAGAAAACATCACTGAGCATGAATATCACCTCCATTTCTTCCAATTACAACTATATTGAGAGATATGTGGAATTGAAAAATGAGGTTCATGATCTGAGTTGCTTCGATTTAGCCTCAAAGCAACTCAAACACCTTACCTACATTGGTAGGACTTCAGCCAACACAATAATCAGGAGAATTGAGCAAGAAATAAGGAGAATCGAGGAGTTGAAAAATTCAGAAAATCACCTTCAATGGAGGTCTGAGCTTGCTAGAACTTGATCTGAATCATGCTTGGCTTCACTTCAATTACTTGCAGAAGAGGAATGGAATGGCTTAGAGTCAATGGACTCCTGGAGAATTGAATTCCAAAACAGTGGAGATTCAAGCTCAAATTCAACTGAATTTTTTAGGTTTATCCTCTCAATGTAAAGGGTTTTCTGTGGGGATTCAAAGCTGGTGCAGTGTGTGTGATAATTCTGAGCATAAGCAACTGTATTTATAGGGGAATTGGTTGATATTTGCACATTTACTCTTACTTTCCAAAATTGGCAAATGATGAAAGCATGGTGCATGGGCGTGCATAGGCCCATGAAATGATTGTTTGAAAGTCCAAAATGAAGTTCAGATGCATTGGAGATGGATTGGATTGCAAGGCAAGTGTGCATTGTTGTTTGAAGTTTGATCCATGACACATGATACCAGCCTGTTTAAGCCATGTGCAGCCTATGCATTTCTCATCCAAAATGCATGAATTTTATCTCTTTAGAAAGGTGAGGTCAAGAGGAACAAGTTTGATGTTGAACACTTTTTCATTTGGAGCTTGGAACTTGGAGATATTTGAGGTGGAAGTTTGGAAATTTTTGACATATCAAAAAATTTCTAAGTGTCAAGCCACATGTCTCAATATTCCACCTTGCTTAACTTTTTATGGGAGCTTCAAATGAGAAAAGTATCTTCATAAACGTTGTAGCTCTCTCAAATACCTTCAAAATAGTCACAAATTTCATGCATTTGGATTTGAAATGATAGAGTTAAGCATTTTTGAAGTTTGGCAAAATCACTTGATCAATGGTATAGGTCAAAAGTGACCTATAATGTAGCCTCATATCACTTGTGCAAAGAAGTTGAATTAGCTCTCACTCCAAACATAAAAATTCAATTAGACACATTTAATTTGATTGTGCAACTTGGAAATATTTCATCTCATAAAAATTGAGCAAGTTATGGCCTTAGGAAGTTGACTTTCAAATTAGGGTTTAAACAAAATGACCTATAATGTTTTAACATAGAAAATGACTTTCCAAGCAAAACTAGCTATAGGTCTCAACATGAAAGTTGTTTATAATGTCATTTATTGTATGTTTTATCTTGGAATCATTTTCATATGGTGAAATTTGTAGGAGATAGGGTCTAGGGAGACCCAGTTTTGATCAGATGAATTCGTCTGGCCAACCACCATCAACCAACTTGCTAACTTCCAATTATCTTGACTTTCTTGGCTCATGGTAGATCATATATGCATAAGATGATGAAATTTTAAGTTTCCCTTGAGAAATTTTATCAATTGTTGATATAGCTTGTAGAAGAAGTTACTCAAGATACCTAGTCAAACTAGGGTTTATAAGGAAAATCACCCTCAAACTCTTGAAGCAAACTTGATCAACATAACATGTATAAACAATTAGGACTCATATATGATGTTCATAACCATTATTTAATCAATTCTTGATTGTGCTCTTTGTTCATGAGGGTCTCAAACCCTAGATGTGATCAATGAATCAATGAGATCAATGCCCCTACCTACAAAAGAATTAAATGGATGCAAAGACATATTTTTGGTATTTTGGTTAGTGAAATGATAAAATACAAGTATGATATAATCACAAAGTGCTTGGTGATCTCTCCCAAAAAAAACCCAATGAAAATGGGTAAGGAGGATGCCAAGATATGATCCCAATGCTAATGCCTATGATGAAATTGCATGAGGGATCTTAGGGTCAAAATGGGGGTCTTACAGCAGTATGGGAAAATTCCATCTAGGTCACTCATGTCCCTTAGCATGCTTCGTGGAGTACCCATCAACTGTCTTTATGGTCATCTAGTTATAGACAATGTTCGATCAGCAATAAGGCACTCGACTCTACATCTAGGGTCCATAGTGGTTTCAGGTCGAAGAGTTGTATACACCATTATCACCATGAGAATAACTTATGACACTTTGCATAACATTCTATATAGTATTCTTAAAACGGGTCAATCCAGTATAAATATTACTCTTAGTATTCATACTTATGTTTAAGACTTGATAACTCCTTATCCATGATCCATGAGATGTGATCATCAGTCTATATACCTAATAGTCTTAATGCTTTAATGTTATCCCACTTCACAATAAAGCTCGACTATGGATACTTTAAGAATAGTGTCCTTATGTTTAATATGATCTCATGATTAAATCACACTTGATACATTAAATGGGCTATCTATTCTAGGGACTTTATTAGACAAACATAATAAAGAAAAAGCCTTTTATTATTAATAAATAATTCGATACAAGTACCGAAAGTATTGGCCTCTAGGGCTTACACCAACACATGATTCTGGTCATCATTGTTAAATGATCAAGTTCCTATTTGATTGCTTCTTGTTAGAATTTCCCTGGTGTCAAGTACTTGCTTGCAATTAAAATTGTTCATTCAAAAATGATAATTTTAATGTGATATCCATGCAAGTTTTGAAAACATCATTTATTGTAATGATGTGATTGTGCATGAAGAGTGAACCATTAGTCCAAACACAATGCTGATTTAGCTAGTCTGTGAAAGATACAACGAGAATATGATACTAATGTAGATGGTTAGAAAATCTCTAAGAGTTAGTTTACACAACCTTGTTGTAGTATGCTTTAATAATAAACTCTGCTTCAATTAGGTTTTTCAGGGTTGTAACGTGGCCTGGTTCATGGTTATTGAAACAAAGGATATAAGGCTCAAATTTATTTTAACCCACCCCTTCTTCGTGATGATCTTCAGTCCTATGTTCAGTTAATTCAACACACACATTCATCTTCCAAGATATTTCGACGGTGTAAGAGTGAAAATGAATATTCAAGTTTTTCTTGAAATGACAGTCACCTTGTTTGTTTGTTTATTTGTTTTATGGGTATCGGCGACCCTTTGATTCTTGACATGGTGGTCACCGAATCTTGTTTTGTTTTTGCTGAGGATTTACATGACCTCTTTTGATTGATTTTTTTTGTATTCTTAATTTTTTACTGGACCTCCTTTTGAAGCTTTTAGTCCACCGAGATTGCCTTAATTTTTGCCTAAGTCACCTCTTAGGGGTGTTCGACTTAGCGGGCTTTTTTTCTCTTTATTTATTTTGGTTTTGAAATGTGTGTGACTTCCAAGTCATTGGTTATTTAAGAACAACTGTCATAACTTTTGGATTTTTCTTGGTTCCTTTGACACCTCATAATGTGCGAGAAGAATAACATGTGGTTGATCCCCAAATGGGATATTTCATCTTGTAATTAAAATGCATAGTATGATTGACTAAACATTACCTTATCCCAGGTTAAGCATAAGGGTTTTTAGATCTGAAAGAAATACCTACTTTTAGGCTCGAAGTGGTTAACTAGGGACTAACTCCTTATCTTTCTAGTGTTCGGGGATTTGAAAAAATAATACATGTACATCATCAGTAGTATTTTATCTGAAAGCATACCGTTAACAATTATTGGTATGTTATATTCGTCATCCTCCCTCCAATCTTTACTAAAACAACAATTTGAGAAATGAATGGGAGAAATGTTTTTTTGTTTATTTTGTTTTGATAATAATGGAAAATGGGTTAATACGATTAATTCGAAAAATGCATGATCACTTCATTAATATTACCATTAAAAGAAAACAACAATGCTTAAAAGAAGATAAGTACCTAACATGCAAAGAAAATACAAATGAAAATGCTGAAATAGCCAAATGATTGTCAGTGTAGATGAAGCTCTCTTGTGATTGGTTCACCGCTGGGCTAACCTTCTTTGGAGTTTGAGGTTGTTCTGATCATTGAGACCAATATGATAACCATCTTCAAACCTATTCTCGACAACTTCTTCCATAACATGAATTGTTGGACCCACATGACCAAGTGAAGGAGTATTGTTGATTTGAAGGCCTTGGGGCGCAAATATGAACATCTTAGAGTCAAGAAGAGTATGTATCATACTCTTGAGCACCTTACAATCTTCAGTTGAGTGCCCTTGTTCCCCAACATGGAAGTCACATCGGGCATTGGCGTCAAAGCCTGGTGGGTTTCGAGGAAGCACTGGACTTGGTTCCTTTGGCACTATTAGTCCACTTTTGATCAAATATGGTAGTACTTGATTATATGTCATTGGAAGAGGATCAATATTCCTTTATGGTTTTCTTAGTTGTGGTCGGGAGTGTTGATGTTGTTGGCGTGGAGTATATTGTCATCAATATGACTGCTATGGGGAATCTGTTGTTGATACTGAGGAGGTCCTCGTTTTGTAGGATATTGACCATGTGGAGATAATGGTGTATGATATGGAGCTTGTGGAGTTTCCCAGACTGCATTAATTTCATCCTTCTCTTCGTCTTGTCAATCGCTAAGGGATTCACTCTCATTGCTCAGACAACTTGAAGTGCCTTGAAGTCTTCCAGTTTTGAGCATGCTCTCGGTGCGTTCTCCAATTGAAACCAAGTGGGCGAAGTGTGATATCACATTGTCTATCATCCTTTCAAAATACGGAGTTTTCAAGGTATTCATGAATAAGTGAACCAATTCTTTCTCTAAGAGTGGTGGTTGAACGGAAGCCGCCAACTCTCTTCATCTTTGGGAATACCCTTTGAAGGATTCATTACTTCCCTGAGATATGGCTCTCAACTGCATGCAATCAGAAGCCATGTCCAAATTGTATTTGCACTACTTCAAAAAGGTGTTAGCTAGGTCCTCCCATGACTGAATATGGCTTCTTTCCAACTTCATATACCAGCTCAACGACGCTTCAATCAAACTCTCTTGAAAAAAGTGAATCATTAGCTTATCGTCTTGAGCATAAGAGGTCATTTTTCAGAAAAACATCACCAAATGATGCTTTGGATAACTATCCCCTCTGCACTTTTCAAAATCCGGTATCTTTAACTTCATGGGTATTACCAGGCTAGGTACTAAACACTCGTTTAAAGCATTAAGATCAAAAGTATGTCGCCCTTATATGGCTTTAAGTCTTTTCTCTAGCATGCAACATCTTTCAACAATCTCATCATCTTGTGGATGTCCAGTATTAACCACCAAGCTTGTCCCTTGGGAGTTTGGTAAGCAGAATGCAAAACTATGATACTCCATAGCATCATGATAAGAGGAATACCCATCTTGGACAGTGTGACGTTCTTGTAGTAGAGTTCTTAATTGGGATCCGCACAGGCTTAAGATTATTTACTTGAGGTGGAATGACATTCTCAGTAACTGTAGTCCGTTAAACGTTGTCCTCTCTATTTTATAAAACTATCATGGCCTATTTAGGTTGGTCTATATTATTCTTCATCAAGTCAACATCTTCTCTTAGCGCATCATGGCTTTGCTCCGACGAATCTGCGGTCCTCTGAATGCTTCTTCAAGTCAGATACGAGTGTTGGGAAATCAACTTCCGATTTTGGACAAATAATGGATGAGATTTTTTGGTTGTATAAAATGATATATAATGCATGATGAAAAGTGCAGATGCAATAATATGTGAATGAATGCAATGCCATGTTCAGGATCACAAGTTCATCGTTTTCTCAGGTCATTCATAGCAACGGGTAAAAAACTAGTATATATGATTAATGGAACCCCATGGGTAGGCTCTACGGTTTGTAGGTTCCAGAGTCATGGATCCTTCTTAGGAATATAGTTTCCATAATGAATAATCATTAGAGAATCATATTTCCAAGAGAATCTACTCCGACTGAGGTCTTCGTATCGACCCAACGAGTCCTAAGTCTTATAGGTCCATACTACTCAACCATTGACTCCAAGGTTCTAAAAGGTCCTTAAAATCTTGGATCGAGGCTCAAAATATTACCGCCAGAATAACTAATCGTAACAAAGTAATACTTCTGAGGGATCTCATACGATTGAGGTTCTCGCATCAACTCAACGAGTCCGATGTCTCACAGGCCAAACACTACATAACCACCATCTTAATCCTATGGTTTTCCTCAGACTCAGGTATAGAGCCTATCTCATGAAGCCAATAATCAGAAAGCCCCAATAATTTCATAAGAACCAACGAGAAATACATAATGATACAAATAACAAAAATAAGAAGATAGAAGAAAAAAATAAAAAAGTTAACATTCATCGCAAATTGAACTAATACGATCATTCAAAAAGTCGCGGAAAAAATTGATTCAAACAGAGTCATGACCGAACATTACTTAATCCAAAAGACAAAGGGGAAAATATTGATAAAACCTTTAAAAAGAAAATGTTCATCGCAACCACATCCGGGTTTAGGACTCGATTACGCGAGGGGAATGTATTAGTACCCCTTACATCTGTTGTTCTCAACGGAAACCTTTTAGTTAGATTTGAGATTGAAAGTTAGCTAATGTTATTTGTTTTCTTAGAATGATAAAGAATGTAAAAGGAACATAAAAGGGGTCACAAAAATGTTTTTGTCAGAGTGCTTGACAAGATTGCGAGTCTTACTCCTACGTATCCTCAGGTATAATGAGAAATTCAAAGCTACGTAGTTCTAGGAAAGACAAAAGATATTTTTGGTGTTTTTTGTTATAATGCTTGATGAGACGATGAATCTCGCTCCTCCATATCTCCAAGTGCGATGGAGAACTCAAAGTTATGTAGCTCTTAGTAGAAAATGAGTGTTGGTTGGTTGACTTTAGAGAATGAATGTTTACGTCACATTCTAACGGTTTAAACATTGGATTGTTTGCTCGGGGATGGAAGACTTAGCGTTTGTTTGTTTTGTGGTAGAAAGGATTATGTTTGATTGCGTTTTAGCAGTTTAAGGATTTGGTTGTATGCTCGTTCATGGGAGGCTTAAGCGCTAGTTTGTGTATGCATTAGAATGGACTAAGCTATTTCCATTTGTGAAAAGGTTTTCAATCACACGGGGGATAGAAAATATATGTTTGATTGGTTGAGGTTTGTTTTATCAAATGAGTGTTTAGATCGCGTTCTAACGGTTAAGCATTGGTCTGTTTTCTCTTGTTTTGTTTTGATAATAATGGAAAATGGGTTAATACGATTGATTCGAAAAATGCATGATCACTTCATTAATATTACCATTAAAAGAAAACAACAATGCTTAAAAGCAGATAAGTACTTAACATGGAAAGAAAATACAAATGAAAATGCTGAAATAGCCAAATGATTGTCAGTGTAGATGAAGCTCTCTCGTGATTGGTTCACCGCTGGGCTAGCCTTCTTTGGAGTTTGAGGTTGTTCTGATCATTGAGACCAATATTATAACCATCTTCAAACCTATTCTCGACAACTTCTTCCATAACATGAATTGTTGGACCCACATGACCAAGTGAAGGAGTATTGTTGATTTGAAGGCCTTGGGGCGCAAATATGAACATCTTAGAGTCAAGAAGAGTATGTATCATACTCTTGAGCACCTTACAATCTTCAGTTGAGTGCCCTTGTTCCCCAACATGGAAGTCACATCGGGCATTGGCGTCAAAGCCTGGTGGGTTTAGAGGAAGCACTGGACTTGGTTCCTTTGGCACTATTAGTCCACTTTTGATCAAATGTGGTAGTACTTGATTATATGTCATTGGAAGAGGATCAATATTCCTTTATGGTTTTCTTAGTTGTGGTCGGGCGTGTTGATGTTGTTGGCGTGGAGTATATTGTCATCAATATGACTGCTGATGGGGAATATGTTGTTGATACTGAGGAGGTCCTCGTTTTGTAGGATATTGACCATGTGGAGAGAATGGTGTATGATATGGAGCTTGTGGAGTTTCCCAGGCTGCATTAATTTCATCCTTCTCTTCGTCTTGTCAATCGCTAAGGGATTCACTCTCATTGCTCAGACAACTTGAGGTGCCTTGAAGTCTTCCACTTTTGAGCATGCTCTCGGTGCATTCTCCAATTGAAACCAAGTGGGCGAAGTGTGATATCACATTGTCTATCATCCTTTCAAAATACGGAGTTTTCAAGGTATTCATGAATAAGTGAACCAATTATTTCTCTAAGAGTGGTGGTTGAACGGAAGCCGCCAACTCTCTTCATCTTTGGGAATACCCTTTGAAGGATTCATTACTTCCCTGAGATATGGTTCTCAACTGCATGCAATCAGAAGCCATGTCCAAATTGTATTTGCACTACTTCAAAAAGGTGTTAGCTAGGTTCTCCCATGACTGAATATGGCTTCTTTCCAACTTCATATACCAGCTCAACGACGCTTCAATCAAACTCTCTTGAAAAAAGTGAATCATTAGCTTATCGTCTTGAGCATAAGAGGTCATTTTTCAGAAAAACATCACCAAATGATGCTTTGGATAACTATCCCCTCTGCACTTTTCAAAATCCGGTATCTTTAACTTCATGGGTATTACCAGGCTAGGTACTAAACACTCGTTTAAAGCATTAAGATCAAAAGTATGTCGCCCTTATATGGCTTTAAGTCTTTTCTCTAGCATGCAACATCTTTCAACAATCTCATCATCTTGTGGATGTCCAGTATTCACCACCAAGCTTGTCCCTTGGGAGTTTGGTAAGCAGAATGCAAAACTATGATACTCCATAGCATCATGATAAGAGGAATACCCATCTTGAACAGTGTGACGTTCTTGTAGTAGAGTTCTTAATTGGGATCCGCACAGGCTTAAGATTATTTACTTGAGGTGGAATGACATTCTCAGTAACTGTAGTCCGTTAAACGTTGTCCTCTCTATTTTATAAAACTATCATGGCCTATTTAGGTTGGTCTATATTATTCTTCATCAAGTCAACATCTCCTCTTAGCGCATCATGGCTTTGCTCCAACGAATCTGCGGTCCTCTGAAAGCTTCTTCAAGTCAGATACGAGTGTTGGGAAATCAACTTCCGATTTTGGACCAATAATGGATGAGATTTTTTGGTTGTATAAAATGATATATAATGCATGATGATAAGTGCAGATGCAATAATATGTGAATGAATGCAATGCCATGTTCAGGATCACAAGTTCATCGTTTTCTCAGGTCATTCATAGCAACGGGTAAAAAACTAGTATATATGATTAATGGAACCCCATGGGTAGGCTCTATGGTTTGTAGGTTCCAGAGTCATGGATCCTTCTTAGGAATATAGTTTCCATAATGAATAATCATTAGAGAATCATATTTCCAAGAGAATCTACTCCGACTGAGGTCTTCGTATCGACCCAACGAGTCCTAAGTCTTATAGGTCCATACTACTCAACCATTGACTCCAAGGTTCTAAAAGGTCCTTAAAATCTTGGATCGAGGCTCAAAATATTACCGCCAGAATAACTAATCGTAACAAAGTAATACTTCTGAGGGATCTCATACGATTGAGGTTCTCGCATCAACTCAACGAGTCCGATGTCTCACAGGCCAAACACTACATAGCCACCATCTTAATCCTATGGTTTTCCTCAGACTCAGGTATAGAGCCTACCTCATGAAGCCAATAATCAGAAAGCCCCAATAATTTCATAAGAACCAATGAGAAATACATAATGATACAAATAACAAAAATAAGAAGATAGAAGAAAAAAATAAAAAAGTTAACATTCATCGCAAATTGAACTAATACGATCATTCAAAAAGTCGCGGAAAAAATTGATTCAAACAGAGTCATGACCGAACATTACTTAATCCAAAAGACAAAGGGGAAAATATTGATAAAACCTTTAAAAAGAAAATGTTCATCGCAACCACATCCGGGTTTGGGACTCGATTACGCGAGGGGAAGGTATTAGTACGCCTTACATCTGTTGTACTCAACGGAAACCTTTTAGTTAGATTTGAGATTGAAAGTTAGCTAATGTTATTTGTTTTCTTAGAATGATAAAGAATGTAAAAGGAACATAAAAGGGGTCACAAAAATGTTTTTGTCAGAGTGCTTGACAAGATTGCGAGTCTTACTCCTACGTATCCTCAGGTATAATGAGAAATTCAAAGCTACGTAGTTCTAGGAAAGACAAAAGATATTTTTGGTGTTTTTTGTTATAATGCTTGATGAGACGATGAATCTCGCTCCTCCATATCTCCAAGTGCGATGGAGAACTCAAAGTTATGTAGCTCTTAGTAGAAAATGAGTGTTGGTTGGTTGACTTTAGAGAATGAATGTTTACGTCACATTCTAACGGTTTAAACATTGGATTGTTTGCTCGGGGATGGAAGACTTAGCGTTTGTTTGTTTTGTGGTAGAAAGGATTATGTTTGATTGCGTTTTAGCAGTTTAAGGATTTGGTTGTATGCTCGTTCATGGGAGGCTTAAGCGCTAGTTTGTGTATGCATTAGAATGGACTAAGCTATTTCCATTTGTGAAAAGGTTTTCAATCACACGGGGGATAGAAAATATATGTTTGATTGGTTGAGGTTTGTTTTATCAAATGAGTGTTTAGATCGCGTTCTAACGGTTAAGCATTGGTCTGTTTTCTCTTGTTTTGTTTTGATAATAATGGAAAATGGGTTAATACGATTGATTCGAAAAATGCATGATCACTTCATTAATATTACCATTAAAAGAAAACAACAATGCTTAAAAGCAGATAAGTACTTAACATGCAAAGAAAATACAAATGAAAATGCTGAAATAGCCAAATGATTGTCAGTGTAGATGAAGCTCTCTCGTGATTGGTTCACCGCTGGGCTAGCCTTCTTTGGAGTTTGAGGTTGTTCTGATCATTGAGACCAATATTATAACCATCTTCAAACCTATTCTCGACAACTTCTTCCATAACATGAATTGTTGGACCCACATGACCAAGTGAAGGAGTATTGTTGATTTGAAGGCCTTGGGGCGCAAATATGAACATCTTAGAGTCAAGAAGAGTATGTATCATACTCTTGAGCACCTTACAATCTTCAGTTGAGTGCCCTTGTTCCCCAACATGGAAGTCACATCGGGCATTGGCGTCAAAGCCTGGTGGGTTTAGAGGAACCACTGGACTTGGTTCCTTTGGCATTATTAGTCCACTTTTCATCAAATATGGTAGTACTTGATTATATGTCATTGGAAGAGGATCAATATTCCTTTATGGTTTTCTTAGTTGTGGTCGGGCGTGTTGACGTTGTTGGCGTGGAGTATATTGTCATCAATACGACTGCTGATGGGGAATCTGTTGTTGATACTGAGGAGGTCCTCGTTTTGTAGGATATTGACCATGTGGAGAGAATGGTGTATGATATGGAGCTTGTGGAGTTTCCCAGGCTGCATTAATTTCATCCTTCTCTTCGTCTTGTCAATCGCTAAGGGATTCACTCTCATTGCTCAGACAACTTGAGGTGCCTTGAAGTCTTCCACTTTTGAGCATGCTCTCGGTGCATTCTCCAATTGAAACCAAGTGGGCGAAGTGTGATATCACATTGTCTATCATCCTTTCAAAATATGGAGTTTTCAAGGTATTCATGAATAAGTGAACCAATTCTTGTCTAAGAGTGGTGGTTGAACGGAAGCCGCCAACTCTCTTCATCTTTGGGAATACCCTTTGAAGGATTCATTACTTCCCTGAGATATGGCTCTCAACTGCATGCAATCAGAAGCCATGTCCAAATTGTATTTGCACTACTTCAAAAAGGTGTTAGCTAGGTCCTCCCATGACTGAATATGGCTTCTTTCCAACTTCATATACCAGCTCAACGACGCTTCAATGAAACTCTCTTGAAAAAAGTGAATCATTAGCTTATCGTCTTGAGCATAAGAGGTCATTTTTCAGAAAAACATCACCAAATGATGCTTTGGATAACTATCCCCTTTGCACTTTTCAAAATCCGGTATCTTTAACTTCATGGGTATTACCAGGCTAGGTACTAAACACTCGTTTAAAGCATTAAGATCAAAAGTATGTCGCCCTTATATGGCTTTAAGTCTTTTCTCTAGCATGCAACATCTTTCAACAATCTCATCATCTTGTGGATGTCCAGTATTCACCACCAAGCTTGTCCCTTGGGAGTTTGGTAAGGAGAATGCAAAACTATGATACTCATAGCATCATGATAAGAGGAATACCCATCTTCGACAGTGTGACGTTCTTGTACGGTAGAGTTCTTAATTGGGATCCACACAGGCTTAAGATCATTTACTTGAGGTGGAATGACATTCTCAGTAACTGTAGTCCGTTAAACATTGTCCTCTCTATTTTACAAAACTATCATGGCCTATTTAGGTTGATCTATATTATTCTTCATCAAGTCAACATCTCCTCTTAGCGCCTCATGGCTTTGCTCCAACGAATCCGTGGTCCTCTGAAAGCTTCTTCAAGTCTGATACGAGTGTTGGGAAATCAACTTCCGATTTTGGACAAATAATGGATGAGATTTTTTGGTTGTATAAAATGATATATAATGCATGATGATAAGTGCAGATGCCATAATATGTGAATGAATGCAATGCCTTGTTCAGGATCACAAGTTCATCGTGTTCTCAGGTCATTCATAGCAACGGGTAAAAAACTAGTATATATGATTAATGGAACCCCATGGGTAGGCTCTACGGTTTGTAGGTTCCAGAGTCATGGATCCTTCTTAGGAATATAGTTGCCATAATGAATAATCATTAGAGAATCATATTTCCAAGAGAAACTACTCCGACTGAGGTCTTCGTATCGACCCAACGAGTCCTAAGTCTTATAGGTCCATACTACTCAACCATTGACTCCAAGGTTCTAAAAGGTCCTTAAAATCTTGGATCGAGGCTCAAAATATTACCGCCAGAATAACTAATCGTAACAAAGTAATACTTCTGAGGGATCTCATACGATTGAGGTTCTCGCATCAACTCAACGAGTCCGATGTCTCACAGGCCAAACACTACATAACCACCGTCTTAATCCTATGGTTTTCCTCAGACTCGGGTATAGAGCCTATCTCATGAAGCCAATAATCAAAAAGCCCCAATAATTTCATAAGAACCAACGAGAAATACATAATGATACAAATAACAAAAATAAGAAGATAGAAGAAAAAAAATAAAAAAGCTAACATTCATCGCAAATTGAACTAATACGATCATTCAAAAAGTCGCGGAAAAAATTGATTCAAACAGAGTCATGACCGAACATTACTCAATCCAAAAGACAAAGGGGAAAATATTGATAAAACCTTTAAAAAGAAAATGTTCATCGCAACCACATTCGGTTTTGGGACTCGATTACGCGAGGGGAATGTATTAGTACCCCTTACATCTGTTGTACTCAACGGAAACCTTTTAGTTAGATTTGAGATTGAAAGTTAGCTAATGTTATTTGTTTTCTTAGAATGATAAAGAATGTAAAAGGAACATAAAAGGGGTCACAAAAATGTTTTTGTAAGAGTGCTTGACAAGATTGCGAGTCTTACTCTTACGTATCCTCAGGTATAATGAGAAATTCAAAGCTACGTAGTTCTAGGAAAGATAAAAGATATTTTTGGTGTTTTTTGTTATAATGCTTGATGAGACGATGAATCTCGCTCCTACATATCTCCAGGTGCGATGGAGAACTCAAAGTTATGTAGCTCTTGGTAGAAAATGAGTGTTGGTTGGTTGACTTTAGAGAATGAATGTTTACGTCACATTCTAACGGTTTAAACATTGGATTGTTTGCTCGGGGATGGAAGACTTAGAGTTTGTTTGTTTTGCGGTAGAAAGGATTATGTTTGATTGCGTTTTAGCAGTTTAAACATTTGGTTGTATGCTCGTTCATGGGAGGCTTAAGCGCTAGTTTGTGTATGCATTAGAATGGGCTAAGATATTTCCATTTGTGAAAAGGTTTTCAATCACACGGGGGATAGAAAATATATGTTTGATTGGTTGAGGTTTGTTTTATCAAATGAGTGTTTAGATCGCGTTCTAACGGTTAAGCATTGGTCTGTTTTCTCTTGGTGGATGCTTAAGTGCTAGTTTGTATTCGCATTAGAAAGGATTAAACAATGTTCTTGTGAAAAGAAGTTGTTGAATGCACAGGGGAGAAAAATTAGGTTTAATGTGTTTGAATATGTTTTAGGTGTTGGAAGACGAGTATTCCAATAGGGAGCTCAACATTAATGTCTACATAACTGGAGACTAAGGAAGGTGTAAATGCAATCAATTCTTTTTCTTCTTGAATATTATGAAAGAATATATGGCGAATTAAGTCATGGTTCCTTAATGGAAGACGATTATTTGCACAAAAAGCTCTACAATAGTGTCCAAATAATCAGAGACTGAGAAAGGTCTAAACTCAATTAGTCTTTTTCCTTCTATAAGAGAACCATCTGAATTCAATTAATTATTGTGTTTTAGTAAAGAAGATGAGTACTCGAACATAGAGCTCTACAACGTTGCCCAAATATTCAGGGCAGGGGAAAGTCTACATCATCCTTCCTTTTTCATCCATCTTGTTTGTAAAAATGAGTTTGAAAGGTTTGAATTGTGAAATTGATTTTCAAATGGTTTGAAGTAGATAATGAAATTGGCTTGAAAAGGTTTGAATTGTGAAATTGATTTTCAAATGGTTTGAAGTAGATAATGAAATTGGCTTAAAAAGGTTTGAATTTGAATTGAATCGTAATAGATTGGTTTGAGAAAAAGAAACCATTTTGCGTTGGACTAAGGATTTTTCTTATTGAAAATGATTGAGAAGTTGGGATAGTGGAAATGATTTTGATTTAGGAAAAACTACTTGGCGTTTGATCGAGTGTTTATTGTTATTCTTTTTGATGATGATGGATTTTAATCTTGAGTTAAAAGTGAAGGTGAATAGCGATCCAAAATGCAGCGAAAATTAAAAAATTTATCCTTTAGTGATCCTTACGAATGGCCATGATCAGTAATAGAATCGTTACCTCTTGTGGCAATTGAAACCTTTAATGCAGATCTAAGGAGTGATCACGGACGTTCAATGGTGACAACGCCTCTACTCAGTCCACACGAAGAGATTCCTTCAATCTTAGTGCTAACTGCTACGAATGAAGGCTTTGAGTGAGAGAGAGAGAATTTAAATGCACAAATGCTTCTGCATAAGGGTTCTATTTATAAAACCATTTGTGTGGGCTGCAAGCTAAAAAATCCACTTAAGTGTATGTAGACCATATCTTATGATATGCCAAAATCACTTAAGCGCGTGGTACCTTACCATATTTCGTATTCTACTTAAGTACACTGTACCTTAGATGTTCTAGAATTAACTTAAGTGCACCGTACCTTAAGGTGTTCCTTATTTACTCTATCTCTCGTCAATCCGTACTTTTGTGTCTGACCCTGTAGGTTTTCGCGACATTAGCAATTATATTAAATCACGTATTTAACATAATAAATAGTGAGCGATATCTAGCAACACATCACTGCTACCAAAGACATGAAAATTTCATGTGATCTGACAAATCCTTTTGTGATAATACTTATGTGTATAAGGCATAGACCGTGTTATCCTTGTCCAGTTCAATATTGGGCCCGTAGACATTTATCCTGTTACCCAGGATGGGAAAATTCCATCTAGGCCATTCATGTCCCTCAGCATGCTTCGTGGAGTACCCATCAACTGTCTTTATGGTCATCCAGTTACGGACAATGTTTGATCAGCAATAAGGGTGATATACACCATTATCACCATGAGAAAAACTTAAGACACTTTGCAAAACATTCTATACATTATTCTCATAGCGAGTCAATCCAGTATAAATATTACTCTTAATATTCATACCTATGTTTAAGACTTGATAACTCTTTATCCATGATCCATGAGATGTGATCATCAGTCTATATACATAATAGTCTTAATGCTTTAATGTTATCCCACTTTACAACAAAGATCGACTACGGATACTTTAAGAATAATGTCCTTATGTTTAATGGGATCTCATGATTAAGTCACACTTGATACATTAAACGGACTAGCTATTCTAGGGACTTTATTTAACAAACATAATAAAGAAAAAGCCTTTTATTATTAATAAATAATTTGATACCAGTACCAAAAGTATTGGCCTCTAGGGCTTACACCAACAATCTCCCACTAGCACTAGAGCCAATCAGGCATACCCCTAATGCCCATAGATCTAGTATGGCCATCATGCTTTTGCTTGGCAAGAGGCTTTGTTAGTGGGTCAGTAATATTGTCAAGTGTATGTACTCTGCATATTTTCACATCTCCTCTATCTATTATCTCTCGAATGAGGTGATAACGCCTTAGTATGTGTTTGGATTGTTGGTGAGATCTAGGCTCCTTAGCTTGTGCGATAACACCATTCTTATCACAATAGAGATCAATGGGATCCATAATGCTAGGAACTATGCCAAGTTCACAAATGAACTTTTTGATCCAAACAACTTCCTTTTCTGCACTTGAGGTAATAATGTACTCGGCCTCGGTTGTAGAATCAATAACTGTATCTTGCTTTGAACTTTTCCAGCTCATAGCACCACCGTTTAAGCAAAACACATAACCAGATTGCGATCTAAAGCCATCCTTATCTGTCTGGAAGCTAACATCGATGTATCAAATTACAACAAGCTCTTTCTGACCTCCATATATCAAGAATGAGTCCTTAGTCCTTCTCAAATACTTAAGGATATTCTTGACAACTACCCAATGAGCCTCATCGGGATCATATTGGTACCTACTCGTTGCACTTAAAGCATACGAGACATCTGGTCGAGTACATAACATGGCATACATGATAGATCCTATTGCAGATGCATATGGAATCTTATTCATGCGATCCCTTTCTTCCTTAGTTGAAGGGGATTGTGTTTTTGATAGACACATGCCATGTTGCATAGGTATGAATCCCTTCTTGGAATCATGCATATTAAAGCGTCTCAGCACTTTGTCTATGTATGTACTCTGACTTAGGCCAGGAAGTTTTTGTGATCTATCTCTATAAATCCTAATTCCTATTATATAGGATGCTTCACCTAGGTCATTCATAAAAAAGCATTTCCCCAACCAAGACTTTACTTGTCATAGGGTAGGGACATCGTTTCTGTAGCGGGGTATTCGTTACCATTAGAGATATTGACTAAATCCAAGGTAAATCATACAAGTCGAGTCGCCACCGCACTTCTATTTATCCAAAGGAAAGGTTAGAAAGCGAACAAAAACCTAAAAGTTTTATCGAATCAAAAACTAGTAAAAGAGAGTCAAAGATCTGGGTAAGGGGGTTGGTTATGCAATGGGAAGGTGTTAGGCACCCAAAACATCCTAGATACTCCTAGGGAGCCCTTTTCATACTTGTGGTGAGGTTGTTGTTTTTGTGAAAATTTGTTTGTGCAAACATGATTGAAGAGATGAGAAGAGAATATACAAGTTATTTACATTTTTTGTGTTTGGATGGATAAACTCATTGCCTACGTACCATCTTAAAAAAGATTAGGATCAAAACCTCGTAGTTCGGGGTAAAAATCTCAAAATGAGTTGGTGAATTGATTGGTCCAAAAGCCTTAAGGTCTTTTGTTATCCAAGGGAGAAAACTCAACCTAAAACCACAAATCCACCATGTGAGGAGAGCTTCAACATGCTAGTGAGGGGTTAACCCTATAATAAGCATGGAAGACTTATAGTCCATCACTAAGGGTACAGGTGAGTATTATATCAACCTCTAGGATAACTCAAACCTAATAGCTAATGGTTATGAAAGATTTGATTAAGGAATTGGCCATTGGAACCACAAAAAAAGACATTTGAATAGGTTATATTTACCAATTAGAAGTATATACAAAATGGTCAAAGTTGACTTAAAGATTCAATTCAAAATAAGTGTTATGAAAAGAAGGTTTGAAAATCAAAAGCATAAGGCTTAGGTTTCTAATTTTGAAAACAAATGTTAAGTGTTTGCACAAAAGTTTTGGCTTGGATTAGAGTGGAGACAAGAAGAAGAAGGGCTAAAGTCCTAAGCATGCAAGAAGTAAGGAATAAGAAACAAAACCACAATGGAGTTCCTCTCTTAAGGTCATATTGATGATCCAAGTAGCTCCCATCCTTTGGAATAAGCAATCACATAAGCATAAACTCAAGCAATCAACAGTCAAATGAACTCTTGGAAAGACTCCTCAATGTATCTTGGATCTCTCTCTCTTGGAAACTCATGGTAATGGTTCCTCAATTAAGCTCAAGTTGGAAACCCTAGCACAAGAAAACACACATCAAAAGGTTCTGTAATACAATCAAAGAATGGACAAGAGGGAGTTTAGAATAGGGTCCTTTCAATGTTCATCTTCAAGCTTAAGCATTCTAAAGGCCCAATGCCTAGTTGATCTTTGACTTTTTATAGCACTCTAAAGGCCTAATGCCTAGTTGCTCTTTGACTCCAAATTTGCATAGGGAAAGTCCTAAAGTCTAAGTCCATTTGTCCAATTCTTTGCATTTGGTTCACAACAAACAGACAAAACACAAGCACAATAGTATATACACAATTATGTGCTCAAGTGAGCAAAAGGCAAATGGCATTAACATAAACATGTGCTCAAATGAGCAAAAGGGAAAAGCAAATGGATAATATGTGCAAGAATAGTAAACTGCATTAAAAGTAAAGAGCAAAAAGTAAATGTTAATTGTTAATGGTTAGTGTTAGTAGTTAGTGTGCCATAAGGCAAATTTAGCGCTATGTTAAGCAATCGTAATTGGACTTATGTAGAAGTCACAACTATCTGAGGCCGGTCAATAATAATGTAGGCAACAACACAAGTTAGAAGTCTTGATTAGTGAACCAAGTTCCAACAACTTGCCATGCCAAAAAGAAGAAGAGAATTGATCTTGTATTGGTTTAAGTCTTTTTCATGTTTAGGAAACAACCTATCCTTAATGCAAATCCATTCACTTGATCAATTTATCAAGATGAATTAGATTTGAATCAAGGAATATTAAGCCTCCCTAATCAATGCTAACTTATCAACCTTTAACTCATTCATCAAAAAGAAAGAAGAAGAAGAAGAAGAAGAATGGATTATGAAATGGAAAGATTAAAATGCATAAGGTGAAATAAAAATGTACCAATCCATGTGTATTGACCAAATGACATTGAAAGTCAAAGCCAAACAATAAGAAATCAGAAATGAGATGAAGATTGGAGGTCAAACAATAAGCAAAATATTTTTGGCATTTTTAATATTAAAATAAACTTGAATTAAAAATAAAAGAAAGGTCAAACTTCAAAATCACTTCAAATCAACCTTGAAAGGTCCAAGTGATTTATCCCAGGCTCAACAAGGTCAAACAAAGTTTGACAAAAAATTTCAACATTTTTAAAAGTCAGAAACTATTTTTAATCATATAAAAATGAATAAAAATAACCTAATTGAACTAAAATCTCAAATAAATCTCAAACCAATTAAAAAATTGATGAAAATATTTTTCATAGATTCATCATCATTCAAATAGGTTAGGAAAATATTTTTGTATTTTTTGAATATCAAAAACTATTTAAAATGAATTAAAAATAACCAGAAAAGAGAAAATTCACAAAAAATATCCAATGGTGAAATAAAAAATACTAAAAATCAAAATCAGAAACTAGAATTTATTTGGAGAAGAATGCAATTGGTGCCATATTTTTTGGATTTAAAATGAAGAAGATATGAATTTTTGAAAATAATGGAAATAAAAGAAATAAAATCAGAAAATAAGAAATAAGAAAAATCAGGAAGCGTTGGATTGGAATTCATTAATTGACGTGGCGCATCAGAGGGTTGGGAGACGCGCGCGCATGGTGTACTTGAGTCAACAACATCGCACATGGCATTAAATGAAGTCAATCAAACGGAGTGCTGAGATTAGATCAGAGTCAAAGGATCCAATGGCCATGGACACATCCACGTGGGGACGGTGGTGGAAACCACCGTCTTCTCCGGTGAGACTCACCGTCCGGCCAAAATTTGCAGGTTTTTAAAACTCAATTAAAATGCACGATCCATACATCATGGGAAAGCTGGGATGATGTACATCATCCCTGTACCACTCAATTCCACTCTAGATCTCTATATTGAGAGAAATCAGAGATGGAAATTCTGTGGTGTTCATGTGAACTTCATGGATTTCTACAATTAAGCACTCAAAACAATTGCCTATATGAAGAGGACTTCAGCCAACACAATATCCAAGCAAATAGATCAATAAATGGTGAGTTTCGAAGAGAAAACCAGTTGAAGAACAACCTTGAATTCTGGAGATTTGAGCTTCCTTCCTTGCTTCCTTTGGCCAAACAGAAGATCAATGGAGTGTGAGAGAGAGGTCTAGGAACTTTAGATCTAGAAATTCAACCTGATTTAGTTGAATTTCAGATCTGAGAAATTGAAGAAAATTGAAAGAGTTCCTTTAGGTGTGGCTCGGTTTTCAGTTCAGCAGCATTTCAGGTTGATTCATGGATCCAATTTGAATGGAGTGAGGCTCTTATTTATAGATGGAAAGGCAAGGTAAGTGTGACCAAAGTCGTGTGCATGAAATTGGATATTCATTGCATGGGCTTGCATGATCATTCAAAAGGCCCAAATTCAATGCCAAATGCACTCTGAAGCATAACTGAGCTGAAATGGTCGTGGAATTGGCAATGCACAAGCTTGTATAATGAGTTTCAACATGTTATGCATAATCATGCCTAAAACTTCTGCTCTTCGAAAATGCCATTTTCCAAATCCAAACATGAGCATGTGAATAATGGTTGGAAAGGTTTTGATGTATGGAACAATTGTTATGTTGGGCAAAAATCCATTTGAAGTGTGGAAATTGGTGAAATTTGAGTTTAAAGTGCAAGGTGCAAAACATATAAAGGCAAAGTTTCTAAATTTGGCCAATGTTCAAGCCCTTCTGTTTTGATGATGCAAACTTCAAATGAAAAAACCTCCAACGTCAAAGTTGTAGATCTTTTCAAGATCATCAAAATGGACTTAAATTTTGCATCATTTGGATTTTTCATGAAAGAGTTATGGGCACTTGAAGTTGGACTTTTTTGCCTTTCAATGCATTTGGTCCAAAGTGACCTATAATGTTTTGCATTATCACATGTATTTCCTTTGAGATTTTGAAATTTTGTTCAAAATAACATTTGAAGTAGACATCTTGAGCTTTCCAATGCATTTGATCCCACATCAAAATCATAACAAATGAATGAGTTATGTCCTTGGGAAGTTGACCTAAAATTAGGGTTTTAGTCAAAATGACCTATAATGTCTTGGAATGGGAGATGACCTTCCAAGCTTCAAATCAATTTTTTATGAACATTAAAGTTGTTCATATTGTTCTTAAGAACATTTTTTATTTTGGGATCATCTCCATTTGACTAACACATAAAACGTTAGGTCTCAGTTCATTTCAAAATAATCAGGTGAATTGACTGATCAACTTCTCAAGTCCATGACTCTTATCTTGATGAATTGATGATTGAGGACACTCAAATAAGTTCAAATATGCATGAAATTATGAATTAAAGAACTTCCCTTGATTTTATTTGATCATGGGCTGAGGTTGCTTCAAGAGCAAGGCATTGTGGATGATTAGATGAACTAGGGTTTCCTTGGGGAACAAACCTCAAACCCTTTGACTTGCTTTGATCAAAATGATGAATTGAGATGCTAGGGAGGCATATTTAATGAAGGAGAGATTTGGGAACCATTACCATGCTTGCTTTCATCTCCTCTTGACCTTATCATTGCACAAAAGATCTCCTAGAAGCTTTGGACCTTGTGATTGCTCAAGCTACAAACAAAAGATGTTAGTGACATATTTTTATGCTTTTGGTTAGTAAACAAAGTGAGAAAAGCAATAATATACAATTCAAGCATGCTTGGTGATCTCAAACCACTCACAAGAGGTCCCACCCAAAGGCAAAGGGAACCAAGATGCTTATGATCCTTGAGGCAACGCAAATGCAATGTTATGATGCCATGAGGGATCTTAGGGTCAAAAATGGGGTCTTACAGATGCCCCTATTTAAGGTCATTCTAGCCGGAGAAGTAAAGGTTAAAATCTTCGTCTCGACGGGGTAGAATGGGCTTAAATAATAACAAAGAGACGAATTTTGGTCCCTAAGAGACCTCATGATGCAGATGTATGCATGCAAATGGTAAAACTCTGTGGGGATATGTGTCCACAAAGGAAAAGATCAGGAGGAAATCGACAATCCCTGTAAATAATTCATTCTATGGGCAGAGACTCTACCGGGGAGTAAAGGGATGAAAACGCATGAGCAGGTCACGACTTGGAAATTGCCGAGAGACATGGAGAGAATCCATGAAATAAATCAATGTAAAGACTCGAGCTGACTCGAAGATGCACGTATTGGGGAATATGCCAATATAGCAAAGTTATCCGTAACGAATACCTCGGATAAAAATCTGGACTCGGGTGGGGATGTCCACTAAGGACTCAGCTGAGGAAAAAATAGATGAGGTATTATCGGTTACTGGGTAATAAGCCCAAAAAGAGATCATGTAATCCCACCGGTATAAGGGTGAGGGAAGAACATGCTCCGGGAGAATGAATATCTAAGACCGGTATAAGGGTGAGAGATATCAAACATCCAAAACATCTGAGGAAGACCTAAAAGGTATATTTCAACTCAGGGATTCTGACTCCACAGGGGACAAAAAGTCATAATAGGGAGCAGAAAGAGGGAACACCAGGGATGCCGGTTACTGGGCATATAATAGGTGACCAACCAAAGCGTGAATTGGGGAATATTCCCAAGACACTCATCATCCAAAAGAGGGCTAAAAGCAAACTCGATTATGGGATGGACATTCGATTCCACAAAGGTATACGAATCTTACTCAACTGGGGAAGAACAAAAGGCTTCGACCGAAGAGTGCATGAGATATATTATCTATTACTGTCAGAACATAGATAATATACTCGCATGGAAGATTATCCACAACCGGTTACTGGGTTAATATAGGATAAATCAACCGAGAGAGAAAGGCATCGGGATACCGAAACTATGTATATAATGATGACCATTCAAGGGGAGCAACAACATTACCGGCAACCGGTATATGAAAGATGACTCGCTGGGGATAAACTTCCTAATCAGGGCAATAATCCAAAAGAATGAGGGAATATCAACACCGACTATTGGATAATGATAATCGTCAAGGAGGGGATTACATCTACTAGATACTGGGTAGAAAACCACGGAAGAGTAACCGTCATCGATTAGGATGAACAAAAGGTTAACTCTGCAAGGGGATGAAATCGGGTTTATAGATACCGGTATAAGGGTAGAAAAGCACAGACTCCGCTAGGGATAAGATGAATGATTACTAATTACTGAGAAATTATTCATTTATACCACAGTGAAGCGCAGGAAATAGTCGCAAAAGGCCAATCTAGGATCAAACTAAAGAGGCAAGCTGAACCAAAACTCGTCCTAGTGAGGATATAACTCAATAGGGAAATCCATCCCAATATTTGTTGGGAAGGAACAGAAACAACCATCATCCACGAGGATATAACTCGGTGGGGAATATGGAAGGAAAGATAAACGTTTTCTACTTAAGGGGCCGACATTTGCTTGGGAAATGTATTACCCACTAGCAGGGGATAACAAACAAAGATATATGGAAAAGAATGCAATCATGAATATCTGAATGTTTGAAAACTACATGCACGCATGCATGGTTTATGTATGATGAATGCTAACAAACAGACATTTCTAACACAAACAGCTCCAAAGAATAAGTACACAAACATCCGGTACTACATCTCGAGAGGGGAAGCCAAATCCACTGAAGAGTATCCAATCTGATGAGGGCAAGAGATACCAGGAAGCAGAGGTCTCTGTAGGGGAATGAACATCAGCCATTCCAGCTGGGGACAAGAGTTATTGCACAGATAAAATCCGCCGCATAAGCAACTCTACTGGGGAACCAATCCGATGAGGTGGGGGGAATCTGGGGAACAACCACCAAACAGGAAGCTTCCAAGGTCACCACCAAATACCGTACTGCCAAAGATCACTTCTGCTGAGGAGGAGAGAGGGATGAATATCTTACCACACACTCTGCTTGGTAGAAAAAAAACCACAAAAGGCTCCGGAGGAAGAAGATACAAGCATGCCAGGAATATGAACAAATGTCTTACCCTTTTGGGGATCATACCATCCTTGGGAGAGCACTGAAGATCTCCTGAGTATCCTTTCGTCATTGTGAATGTTCACTTTGTTTAAAAACAAATTATAAAAAATTCGATTATTCAAAACAATGATATTTTTTCAATTAAGACATGCAAAACATTTGTTGGATAGAAATAAATAAGAGTGCAAATAATTGGATAAAGGCTCAAATTTATTTGATGGAATGGTATTCTGCAAATGGCAAGACTCCATAGATCTTTACAAATTTGAAATTGGTGATATATATTGGAAAAGGGCTACATTGAACATAATGACCATTTCTCCACCAATTCTGAATCCGATGTATTTGAAGCTTTGGTTAATGACGAATGAGTAAGAATTTCTGACGGATGACAGTTGTAGAACAAACTCTTGTCAGGATGCAGTTACTTGCCAAATCCCTAATTTTTGCCTAGATTGCCCCAGGATGAGGTACTCAATCTAACGGGATACATATATTCATTTTTTATGCCTCTTACCTTTGCCTGGATCACCCTTTCGGTTTTTCAATCCACCGAGACGCTCATTTTTGCCTAAGCCGCCCTTTCGGGTTTTCAACTTAGCGAGCTATTCTGTTTTTACTTTAGGCGAAGTATTTCTTGACTGCATCCGAATTCACAGGACGAGTGAAATCCTCCCCATCCATAGTTGTAAGCATCAAAGCACCACCTGAAAAGGCTCTCTTAACAACATATGGACCTTCATAGTTTGGAGTCCACTTGCCCCTGGAATCGGGCGCGAAAGACAAGACTTTCTTGAGCACAAGGTCACCTTCTCGAAACACACGAGGCTTGACCTTTTATCAAAATATTTCTTCATCCTTTGCTGATATAATTGACCATGGCACATGGCGGTCAATCTCTTTTCTTCTATCAAATTCAGCTGGTCATAACGACTTTGAACCCATTCAGCATCAGTCAACTTGGCTTCCATCAAGACTCTCATTGATGGGATCTCCACCTCTACTGGGAGCACAACCTCCATGCCATAAACAAGAGAGAAAGGGGTTGCCCCTGTTGAAGTACGGACAGATGTACGTTATCCGTGTAAAGCAAATGGCAGCATCTCATGCGAATCTTTGTACGTGAAAACCATCTTTTGGATAATCTTCTTGATATTCTTATTAGTAGCTTCAACAGCCCCGTTCATCTTGGGTCTATAGGAAGAAGAATTGTGATGCGCGATCTTGAACTCACTACACAGCTCTTTCATCATTTTGTTGTTCAGGTTAGATCCATTATCAATAATGATCTTATCTGGCACACCATATCGGCATATGAGTTGATTCTTGATAAACTTCACGACTACCTGCCTAGTCACATTTGCATATGATGCCGCTTCAACCCATTTGGTGAAGTAATCAATTGCTACGAGAATAAATCTGTGTCCATTAGACGCTTTTGGCTCTATCATGCCAATCATATCAATTCCCCACATTGAGAAAGGCAATGGTGATGAAATCACATTCAGAAGTGTCGGGGGAATATGAATCTTGTCCGCATAAATTTGACACTTATGGCATTTCTTCACGTATTTGCAGCAGTCAGACTCTATTGTCAGCCAATAGTAGCCTGCTCTCAATATCTTCCTGGCCATGGCATGTCCATTGGAATGAGTACCAAATGAACCCTCATGGACCTCAGTCATCAACAGGTCTGCTTCGTGTCTATCCACGCATCTGAGCAGCACCATGTCAAAATTTCTCTTATAAAGCACATCGTCGTTGAGGTAGAAACTGCCTGACAATCTCCTCAAAGTCTTCCTGTCTTTCACAGATGCCCCAGGCGGGTAAGATTGGCTCTTAAGGAAACACTTGATGTTATGATACCATGGCTTATCATCTTTCACCTCTTCTACTGCAAATACATGAGTTGGTCTGTCCAAGCGCATCATAGTGATATTGGGAACTTCATTCCAAAGTCTGACCACAATCAATGAAGCAAGTGTAGCAAGAGCGTCTGCCATCTGATTCTCATCTCGAGGAATATGATGGAATTCAACCTCAGTAAAGAACGTTGAAATCCTCCTCGCATAATCCCTATATGGAATGAGGTCGGGCTGATTCGTCTCCCATTCACCCTTAATCTGATTAACAACGAGGGTTGAATCACCATATACATCAAGATTCTTGATCCTAAGATCAATGCACTCCTCCAATCCCATAATACAGGCCGCATATTCAGCCATATTATTCGTGCACTTGAAAGTTAGCCTTGCTGTAAAGGGAATGTGTGTGCCCTGAGGAGTAATAATCACTGCCCCAATACCATTTCCATATTGATTTACAGCACCATCAAACACCATACTCCATCTGGAACCAAGCTCTGGCCTTTCATCGAGCGTAGGCTCATCGCAATCTTTCATTTTCAAATACATAATCTCCTCATCTGGGAAGTCATACTGAACTGATTGATAATCCTCAATCGGCTGATGTGCCAAGTGGTTAGCCAAGATACTACCTTTAATAGCCTTCTGAGCTCGATACTCAATATCATACTCAGATAACAACATCTGCCAACGAGCAATCCTTCCTGTTAAAGCAGGCTTCTCGAAGATATACTTGATTGGGTCCATTCTGGATATCAACCACGTCGTATGATTTAACATATACTGGCGTAGGCGCTTAGCAGCCCAAGCCAAAGCACAACATGTTTTCTCAAGCATTGAATATCGAGACTCACAATCGGTGAACTTCTTGCTCAAGTAGTAAATAGCATATTCTTTCTTCCCTGTTTCATCTTGCTGACCAAGGACACAACCCATTGAGTCTTCAAGAACAGTCAGATACATAATCAACGGTCTTCCTTCCACGGGCGGAGACAGGATCGGAGGCTGAGACAAATACTCTTTAATACTGTCGAAAGCTTTCTGGCAATCCTCGGTCCAATCATGGGACTGATCTTTCCGGAGGAGCTTGAATATCGGTGCACATGTGGCAGTCATATGGGATATGAATCTGGAAATATAATTCAAGCGGCCAAGAAAACCTCGGACTTGCTTCTCAGTTTTGGGCGCAGGCATCTCTTGTATTGCTTTGACCTTTGCAGGATCAACCTCAATACCTCTTTCACTAACAATAAATCCCAATAACTTACCGGAACGGACTCCAAATGTACACTTGTTGGGATTCAGACGGAGCTTATACTTCCTCAAACGCTGAAAAAGCTTCAACAAGTGCTCTACATGTTCAACTTCCATTCTTGACTTAGCGATCATATCGTCGACATATACCTCGATCTCCTTGTGCATCATATCATGAAATAAGGTGGTCATAGCTCGTTGATACGTGGCTCCGGCGTTCTTCAAACCGAAGGGCATCACTTGATAAAAGAATGTTCCCCAAGGTGTGATGAATGTTGTCTTCTCCATATCCTCGGGTGCCATCTTGATCTGATTATATCCAGAAAATTTATCCATAAATGAAAAGACATTGAATTTACCTGTATTATCTACCAACATATCAATATGTGGTAGAGGGAAATCATCTTTTGGACTAGCTTTATTCGAGTCTCTATAGTCTACACACATTCAGACTTTTCCGTCTTTCTTAGGCACAGGCACAATATTGGACACCCATTGAGGATATGTAGAAGTCACCAGAAACGCCGCATCAATTTGCTTCTGAACTTCCTCTTTGATCTTTACTGCCATATCAGGATGAGTTCTTCTGAGCTTCTGCTTCACAGGCACGCACTCAGGTTTCAAAGGCAGGAAATGTTGCACAATATCTGTATCTAGACCAGGCATATCTTCATATGACCAGGCAAAGACATCGACATATTCTCGTAGCAATTCAATCAACCCCTTTCTTAACAGATTCTTCCAAGAGTGCCCTAATCTTCACTTCTCGCATACAATCCTCAGTCCCCAAGTTGACTGTTTCTAGATTCTCAAGATGCGGCTGAATGATTTTCTTTTCATGCTCAAGTAGGCGGGTAATCTCGTCAGGAATCTCTTCAACATCATCCTCTTCCGCCTCAAATACAGGGAATTCAAAGTTGGGAGATGGTGTTGGGTCATTATGTTCAATGGGTTTGATCAACCTGCATAATGATTTTGGATATGAAAAGCTTTAGAATTCAAACAAGGCAAATCATTATGCAGATGAAAAGATTGATTTTATTCTTATTTTTGAGGTTTTATATGATCACCAGTTTCATGCAAAAAAGCGAAAAGGGAAAATAATTGGAAAAACAAACATTTAACATGAATCTATTGAATGAGAATATCATTGTATTTATGCGCCAACAATGTCATCAATTCTCCTTTTGGCATGGGAGAAGGGTTTTTAAACATAATGAACATAACTTTGACTTATGGATAACTGTTGGAATATCCACAGCGACCCAATTATTGCAGATTCCCCCAGGGATGATGAAGTTGCCAGAATCCTCTTCATCCTTTTCCAAGATGGCAGCAGCCTTCTTGTCCTGACCAGTGTGGATGAACCCTCCACTCTTGAGCAGAACTTGCGTATTAGAAACCCCAGATGAATAACCTATGCAAGCCCGGAACATGTTATCTTCTAGCTCAATCATTTTCCCTAATCCAGCAGTTGCACCATGCTCAATGGCCAACTTTGCATCTTTGTAGGAAGCAAATGAAGGAGTTCTCTTCTCAATAGGTTCAGCAATAGATAAAGCTTGGAAAGGGGTTCCAACTTCATCCTCAGCATCTATATATGAGAAGGAAGACAAATGGCTAACCAGGAGAACCTTCTCTCCCCCTACCACCACCAGCTTCTTATTCTTCACAAATTTCAGCTTCTGGTGTAGGGTGGATGTCACGGCGCCAGCCTCGTGAATCCATGGTCTGCCTAGGAGACAGCTATATGATGGGTGAATGTCCATAACCTGGAAGGTAATATGGAAATCACTTGGTCCGATTTTGACTGGGAGATTAACCTCACCAATCACAGTTTTGCGAGACCCATCGAAAGCCTTCACAACTACTCCACTCTGCCTCATGGGAGGCCCTTGATATGACAGCTTCGAGAGAGTGGATTTTGGCAATACGTTCAATGATGACCCAATGTCCACCAATACATTGGACATGGCGTCGTCCTTCCAACCCATAAATATATGTAATGCCAAGTTGTGGTCTCTTCCCTCCTCAGGGAGATCAGAGTCACAAAAACTCAAGTTGTTACAAGCAGTAATGTTTGCAACAATGCTATCGAATGGTTCTATCATGACACCGTGATCCACATATGCCACACCCAACACCTTCTGCAGAGCCTCTCGGTGTGGTTCTGAATTCAAAAGCAATGATAACACAGATATTTTGGATGGCGTTTGTAGAAGCTGGTCTACAACGTTGTACTCGCTTCTCTTGATGAGCCTCAGCATCTCATCACAGTCTTCTTTCGTATTGCCGCTTAGGCCAACAGAAGCAGGAGTTCTCAATGTAGAGGAGGGCTTAACAACAAGTGCCGGATTCGGAGTGCTCACAGCATTCCCCATCGGGCGCTCAACAAAATCAGCATTAACATTTCCTCGAGCATCAGCTTGAGGCTTTGACGGTGCTGAAAATACACGACCACTACGGGTCAAACCGCTAACATCCGCAATGTTTACAACAGATGAAGAAGGCAAGGACACCTCTTTCCCATTTTCCACTGCTACAACATTGTAGCGATAAGGGACCGCCTTTTCAGAAGAATATGGTACTGGTCCGACCGATTTAATGATGAGATCAGGAGAAGCCTTCTGCTTGCTACCATCATACTTGATGACAACAGGCTCGGGTATCCGGAACATCGGGGAAATCACGTTGACCTCATCAGCATCTTCGTCAATATTTCTGTTTTGAAGGATCTCAATGAGTCCTTCATCCAACATTTCTTGAACATCTTTGCGCACCTGGCGACATCCTCTTTGATTAACAAAACAGATTCAGCATCTTTCATGGTCATGCTCATAATGACTACAATCACATAGCAAATGATGCATCTTGTAGCGGTGTATTCGTTACCATTGGAGATATTGACTAAATCCAAGGTAAAGCATACAAAGTCGAGTCGCCACCGCACTTCTATTTATCCAAAGGAATGGTTAGAAAGCGAACAAAAACCTAAAAGTTTTATCGAATCAAAAACAAGTAAAAATGTCAGAGATCTGGGTAGGGGGTTGGTTATGCAATGGGAAGGTGTTAGGCACCCAAAGCATCCTAGGTACTCCTAGGGAGCCCTTTTCACATTTGTTGTAAGGTTGTTGTTTTTTTTTGGTGAAAATTTATTTGTGCAAACATGATTGAAGGGATGAGAAATGAATATACAAACTTATTTACATTTTGTGTTTGAATGGATGAACGCATTGCCTACGTACCATCTTAAAAGAATATTAGGATCAAAACCTCGTAGTTCGGGGTAAAAAAATTCAAAAAAATGTTGGTGAATTGATTGGTCCAAAAACCTTAAGGTCTTTTGTTGTCAAAGGGAGAAAACTCAACCTAAAACAACGAATCCACCATGTGAGGATAGCTTCAACATGCTAGTGAGGGATTAACCTTATAATAAGCATGGAAGACTCATTGTCCATCACTAAGGATAAAGGTGAGTATTATATCTACCTCAAGGATAACTCAAACCTAATAGCTAATGGTTATAAAAAAAGGTTTGATTAAGAACGTGGCCATTGAAACCACAAAAAGTATTTGAATGGGTTATATTTGCCAATTAAAAGTATTTACAAAAATATGGTTAAAGTGGATTAAAGGGTTGAATTCAAAATAAGTGTTATAAAAAATAAGTTTGAAAATCAAAAGCATAAGGCTTAGGTTTCTAATGTTGAAAACAAAAGTTATTGTTTGCACAAAAAGTTTTGGCTTGGGTTAGAATGGGGAGAAAAAAAAGAAAGAAGGGTTAAATTCCCAAACATATAAGAGATAAGGGAAAAGAAAATAAAACTACATTAGGAGTTCCCCTCTTGAGATCATATTGATGATCCAAGTAGCTCCCATCCTTTGGAATAAGCAGTCACAAACAAATATCTCAAGCCATTAAGTACAGGTAATCGGAATAAACCTCCAGGTGGTATCCCACAAATAAAGTGGAACACCAGGCCATCTCTGCAAGAGTCATGTGAGCCCTCACAAAAAAAACTCAACAAACAGGTTAGAGAAACAAGATAGGGTAATCAAGAGTTGCCCCCAAATCAAAATGTAACCCCATGAATCATGCCATTAAAATTCACAAAAAAGCTCACAAAAAGCAACCAAGGGTAGGAGGCCTAAACCTCTTGTCAAACACATGCATCAAAAGGGTATCAAATTCACCCATAATACCTCATATATTCAGAAAATTCAAATTGAAGGCATAAAGATGATGGATATAGGGCAAACCTGATTGGGGAGATCAAATGAAATTGAATTGCACCGTTGGGTTTGCAGAGTAATCTAAGGGTTTATATGAGAGGGAATTGGTTCTTTGCCGATGAGTTCCCCTCAGCCTCTGGAGGTTGCTCTGAACTCTGTCAACTCTTCTCTCACTTTCTTTTTCCTGCCAGGGTAATAGGAATGGAATCCCCTTTTGTTTCACTGAAACTCTGAATTTATAACCTGATTTTTTGTGGACTTGTGGGCTCAAATAAGAGAGGCCCAAGTCCAAAAAATTTTTTGTTATATTTTATTTATTTAATTATTTGTTTTTTTTTTTCTCTTTTTTTTATTATTAATATATATATATTTTTTTTTTTAGTTTTTTTTTTTTTTAGTAAACAAAAGTAAGAGAAACAATGATGTATAATTCAAGCATGCTTGGTGATCTCAAACCAATCACAAGGAGTCCCACCCAAAGGCAAAGGGGACCAAGATGCTCATGATCCTTGAGGCTATGCAAATGCAATGTTATGATGCCATGAGGGATCTTAGGGTCAAAATTGCGGTCTTACAGATGCCCCTATTTAAGGTCGTTCTAGCCGGAGAAGTGAAGGTTAAAATCTTCATCTCGACGAGGTAGAATGGGCTTAAATAATAACAAAGAGACAAATTTTGGTCCCTAAGAGACCTCATGATGCAGATGTATGTATGCAAATAGTACGAACTCTGTGGGGATATGTGTCCACAAAGAAGAAAAGACATCCGGAGAAACTGACAATCCATATGAGAAATACCTTCAATGGGACAGAGGCTCTAGGGACTCTAATGGGGATAGGAGAGGGAATAAAATGCGCGAGCAGGTCACGACTCAAAGCGTGGGGAACAGAATTCCAAAGGGAAAAGATCCAATGGAAAGACTCGAGCTGACTCGAAGATGCATGTATTGGGGAATATGCCAATACAGCAAAACTATCCACAACGGATACTTCGGATAAAATCCGGATGAAAACAATCCACTAAGGGACTTCGCTGGGGATGTCCACAAGGACACTCCTGGGGAAGCAGCGAGATGAGGTATTACCGGTTACTGGGTAATAAGCTCAAGCAGACATGTGATCTGATCGCCGGTATGAGGGTGAGATACAACATGCTCGGGAAGAATGAATATCTAAGACCGGTATAAGGGTGAGAGATATCAATCAACCAAATCATTTGAGGAAGACCTAAAAAGGTATATCTCAACTCAGGAAAATCTGACTCCATAGAGGGAAAAAAGTCATAATAGGGAGCAGAGATGAGGGAACACCAGGGATACCGGTTACTGGGCATATAATAGGTGACCAACCAAGGCGTGAATTGGGGAATATTCCCAAAACACTCATCATCCAAAAGAGGGCTAAAAGCAAACTCGATGATAGGATGGATATTCGA
The DNA here is from genome assembly GCF_024323335.1 of Lathyrus oleraceus. Taxonomy (NCBI): domain Eukaryota; kingdom Viridiplantae; phylum Streptophyta; class Magnoliopsida; order Fabales; family Fabaceae; genus Lathyrus; species Lathyrus oleraceus. The sequence goes on along the minus strand of NC_066580.1, from coordinate 173,828,189 downwards.
CTCCGTAAAGGGGGTACGAATCTTACTCGACTGGGGAAGAACAAAAGCTTCGACCAAAGAGTGCATGAGATATACTATCTATTACCATCAGAACGTAGATAATATATTCGCATGGACGATTATCCACAACCGGTTACTGAGTTAATAAAGGATAAATCGACCGAAAAGAAAAGGCATCGGGATACCGAAACTAGGTATATAATGATGACCAATCAAGGCGTGAATTGGGGAATATTCCCAAAACACTCATCATCCAAAAAGAGGGAAAAAAGCAAACTCGATTATGGGATGGACATTCGACTCCGAAAAGGGGGTACAAATCTTACTCAACTGGGGAAGAACAAAAGGCTTCGACCAAAGAGTGCATGAGATATACTATCTATTACCGTCAGAACGTAGATAATATACTCGCATGGACGATTATCCACAATCGGTTACTGGGTTAATAAAGGATAAATCGACCGAAAAGAAAAGGCATCGGGATACCGTAACTAGGTATATAATTATGACCAATTCAGGGGAGGAACAATCGTTACTAACAACAACAAGGTAGACAACAGATGACCCGCTGGGGATAAATTGCGTAATTAGAGCAATTATCCAAGAGATATATCACCAGTTACTAGGTGGTATACTAAAAAATTAAGGAATGTCAATATCGAATTTTGTATAAAGATAACCAACAAGGAGGGAATTACATCTACCGGTATGAGGGTAGAGAACCACAAAAGAGAGTACCCGTCATCGGTTAGGATGAAAAACAATCAAGGTTTAACTCTGCACGGGGACAAAATGGGGTTTACAACAACCGGTTACTGGGTAGTAGACCACAGAAATATGACTTACAACTACCGGTATGAGGGTAGAGAACAACAGACTCCGCCGGGATAATAATTACTAACTATTGAGCGATTATTCATTTACCACGGGGAAACAGGAAAAGAGTCTCAAGAGACCGATCTAGGATCAAACTAGATAGGCACACCAAATCAAGACTTGTCCCGGTGAGGCTATAACTTAATGGGGAAAACCATCCCAGTATTTGTGTTGGGAAGGAACAAAAACAATCAACATCCACGAGGATATGACCCGGTGGGGAATATGGAAAAAAGGATAGACGCTTTCTGCTTATGGAGCTGACTCTATATGGAGAGATCAGACACACATGTCTGCTTGGGGAAGTATATCACCAAATAGCAGGAGACAACAAACAACGATATATGGTACAGAATGCAACATGAATACCTGAATGTTATATTTATGCATGAATATGCGTGGTTTATGTATGATGTATGCTGACAGACAGACATATCTAACACAACCAGGTCCAGGAATTAACCACCCGGTACTACATCTCAAGACAGAAAGCCAAGTTCACCGGAGAGTATCCAATCTGCTGGGGATTAGAGATACCAGGAAGCAAAGAACTCTGCAGGGGATGAATCATCAATCATTCCAGCTGGGGACGAGAGTTATCACAGACAAGGTCCACCACACCAACAACTCTACTGGGGAATCTATCCGAGGAGATAAAGGATTTATCGGGATCAACCACCAAATACCGCTCTTGCCCAAAGAGATCCAAGCTGTTGAGGAAGAAAGATTGCTACTATGCTGAAGGGAAGAGAGGTGACTCTCAACAAGCAATCCACTTGGTAGGATAAACCACAAGGGGTTCCGGAGGGAGGAGATACAGTCATGCCAGGAATATGGACAAAAATCTTACCCTGTTGGGGATCGTACCACCCCTGGGAGAGCACTGAGGATTTCCTAAGTATCCTTTCATCATTGTGAATGTTCACTTTGTTTAAAACATGTTATGAAAAGTTTAATTATTTAAAAACAATGATATTTCTCAATTAAAACATGCAAAACATTTGTTGAATAGAAACAGATAAGAGTGCCAATAATTGGATAAAAGGCTCAAATTTATTTGATAGAATGGTAGTCTGCGAATGGCAAGACTCCATAGATCTTTACAAATTTGAAATTGGTGATATATACTGGAAAAGGGCTACATTGAACATAATGACCATTTCTCCACCAATTCTGAATCCGATGTATTTGAAGCTTTGGTTGATAATGAGCAAGGATCTCTGACGGACGACAGTTGTAGAACAAGGTCTTGTCAGGATGCAGTTACTTGCCAAATCCCTAATTTTTGCCTAGATTGCCCCAGGATGAGGTACTCAATCTAGCGGGATACATATATCATTATTATTATTTTTTTGTCTCTAACTTTTGCCTGGACCGCCCTTTCGGGTTTTCAATCCACCGAGACGCTCATTTTTGCCTAAGTCGCCCTTTCGGGTTTTCAACTTAGCGAGCTATTCAGTTTTTTTATTTTTTTTAGGCGAAGTATTTCTTGACTGCATCTGAATTCACATGACAAGTGAAATCCTCCCCATCCATAGTTGTAAGTATCAAAGCACCGCCTGAAAAGGCTCCCTTAACAACATACGGACCCTCATAGTTCGGAGTCCACTTGCCCCTGGAATCGGGCGCGAAAGACAAGACTTTATTGAGCACAAGGACACCTTCTCGGAACACACGAGGCTTGACCTTCTTATCAAAAGCTTTCTTCATCCTCTCCTGATATAACTGACCGTGGCACATGGCAGTCAATCTCTTTTCTTCTATCAAGTTCAGCTGGTCATAACGACTCTGAACCCATTCAACATCAGTCAACTTGGCCTCCATCAAGACTCTCATTGATGGGATCTCCACCTCTACTAGGAGTACATCCTTCAATCTTGACTTAGCGATCATATTGTCAACGTATACCTCAATCTCCTTGTGCATCATATCATGAAACAAGGTAGTCATAGCTCGTTGATACGTGGCTCCGGCGTTCTTCAAACCGAAGGGCATCACTCGATAACAGAATGCTCCCCAAGGTGTGATGAATGTTGTCTTCTCCATATCCTCGGGTGCCATCTTAATCTGATTATATCCGGAAAATCCATCCATAAACGAGAAGACATTGAGATAGCTGTATTGTCTACCAACATATCAATGTGTGGTAGAGGGAAATCATCTTTCGGACTAGCTTTATTCAAGTCTCTATAGTCCACACACATCCGGACTTTTCCATCTTTCTTAGGCACGGGCACAATATTGGCCACCCATTGAGGATATATAGAAGCCACCAGAAACCCCGCATCAATTTTCTTCTGAACTTCCTCTTTGATCTTTACTGCCATATCAGGATGAGTTCTTCTGAGCTTCTGCTTTAGAGGCACACACTCAGGATTTAAAGATAGGAAATGTTGCACAAAATCAGTATCTAGACCAGGCATGTCTTCATATGACCAAGCGAAGACGTCAACATATTCTCGTAGCAATTCAATCAACCCCTTCTTAACAAATTCTTCCAGAAATGCCCCAATCTTTACCTCTCGCACACAATCTTCAAACCCCAAGTTGATTGTTTCCAGATTCTCAAGATGCGGCTGAATGATCTTCTCTTCATGCTCAAGTAGTCGGGTGATCTCATCAGGAATCTCTTCAACATCATCATCCTCTGCCTCAAATACAGGGAATTCAAAATTGGGAGATGGTGTTGGGTCATTATGTTCAATGGGTTTAGAAATCAACTTGCATAATGATTTTTGGATATGAAAAGATTTAGAATTCAAACAAGGCAAATCATTATGCATATGAAAAAGATCGATTTTATTCTATTTTTTAGGGTTTTATGTGATCACCAATTTCATGCAAAAAGCAAAAACGAAAAATAAATGGAAAAACAAACATTTAACATGAATTTATTGAATGAAAATATCATTGTATTTATGCGCCAACAATGTTATCACTCCTCCTTTTGGCATGGGAGAAGGGTTTTCAAACAAAGTGATCATGACGTTGACTTATGGACAACTGTTGGAATATCCACAGCGACCCAATTGTTGCAGACCCCTCCAGGGATGATGAAATTGCCAGAATCCTCTGTATCTTCTCCTAAAACGGCAGCAACCTCCTCATCTAGACCAGTGTGGATGAAACCTCCACTCTTGAATAACCCTTGCTTGTTGAAAGTACCAGAAGAAAAACCTATGCCAGCCCGGGACTCGTTGTCTTCTAACTCAATCATTTTTCCTAAACCAGTGGTTGCACCACGCTCAATGGCCAACTTTGCATCTTTGTAGGAAGCAAATGAAGGAGTTCTCTTCTCAATAGGCTCAGCTATAGATAAAGCTTGGAAAGGAGTTCCAATTTCAACCTCAGCATCTATATAAGAGAAGGAAGACAAATGGCTAACCAGGAGAGCCCTTTCTCCCCCTACCACCACCAGCTTCTTGTTTTTCACGAATTTCAGTTTCTGGTGTAGGGTGGATGTCAGGGCGCCTGCCTCGTGAATCCATAGTCTGCCTAAGAGACAACTATACGATGGGTGAATTTCCATAACCTGGAAGGTAATATGAAAATCACTCGGTCGATCTTGATTGGGAGATCAACTTCCTCAATCACAGTTTTGCGAGACCCATCGAAAGCCTTCACAACTACTCCACTCTGCCTCATAGGAGGCCCTTGATATGATAGCTTTGAGAGAGTGGACTTTGGCAATACGTTCAATGATTACCCAGTGTCCACTAGTACATTGGACATGGCGTCGTCTCTACAACCCATAGATATATGTAATGCCAAGTTGTGGTCCCTTCCCTCTGTAAGACCCCAATTTTGTCCCTAAGATCCCCAATTTTGAGTCTTTCCATCGGATTTGTTTTTCCTTTGAAAATCTTTCCCCGGTTTGAGTCCTTTATTCCCCAGTAAAGTCATCAGTTTCAAGTCGTGTCCTGCTCACGCATTTTTTCTTATTCCCATGAGAGTCCCGTCAGAGTCTCTGTCCCATCAGGGAGCGTATTACTCCTATGGATTTTCCATTTCTCCTGTTTTCTTTTCTTCTTTGTGGACCTATATTCCCAGAGAGATAGTTTGTTTTGCATACATACATTTGCATCATGAGGTCTCTCAGGGACCAAAATTTGTCTCATTGTTGTTATTTAAGCTCATTCTACCTCGTCGAGACAAAGATTTTAACCTTCATTTCTCCGGCTAGAATGATCTTAAATAGGGGCATCTGTAAGACCCCAATTTTGTCCCTAAGATCCCTCATGACATCATATCATAGCATTGCATAGCCTCAAGGATCTTTGAGCATCTTGCCTTCCTTTCCTTTGGGTGGGATCTCCCTGAGTGGTTTTGGATCACCAGGCATTGCTTGCATTGTATATCATCGCTTTTCTTGTTTAATCACTAACCAAAAGTACAAAAATATGTCATCTAACATTTGTCTTTGCAGTCTAAGCAGCCACAGGTCAAGGCAATTCAAGGTTTTCCTTTATACAGGAGGTGATGGTATTTTCCTGGTATGAGGACCACAAGATCTTTATATTGAGCTTATATGAGCTAGAGGTCCATTTTGGAGCAAATTCCCCAAGTGGTTGAAGCTCAAATTCATCAGGCATTGCCAAGGTCATCTGAGGACCATACAATCAACTGTACAGTCAATTGAAGGCTTTGAGGTGTGGGAAATGATCTGAGACATCCCATTCATGTTCAAACAAGGCCTATTAATCATGTCAAACACTTATTTTGAAGATTTTGAAGTCAAATCAAAAGTTTCCCAAAATGGAAAGTGACTTGTAATTTCAAGTTTCCAAAAATAGCAAGTTTTTGGTCCACATTCAACTTGACTTTCCAACATCAAAGAAGCTTCAATGAATTTTTGGTAAACATGAAAGTTGAAGATCTTTCTCTCCCATTTCCAAAAAGTCCAAGATCATGATCATCTGATGAATGGTTAAGAAGTTCTGATCCAATGTTTGCAAAGTGTGCATGGAACTTCAAAGTGCCATAACTTTTGATCCAAAACTCCAATTTGAGTCACTCTTTTTGCAAAATGCTCCTTGTGACCAATATTTTCCAAATCCATCATTGCATTGCATGAAATTAAATCACATGATCATTTGTCCATGCATGAGTATTTTGGAGGGAAAATGCCTAATTCAAATTTGGTACATTACATGAGCTAAATTCCAATTCTATGTTGATCATGAGTTGGTTTTAAGTGATTTTGAACCATGCATGGCACTGTTCACGTGTGCCTTGTCATGCATAGGTGTATTTACTAATTTTGCCATGCACCTCATATTTCATTAATCTTCCATTAACCATTGCCTAATTACATTTTCAGCATGATTAGCACATGGTATATAAGCTTAATTGTAACAGAATTTTAAGGACAATCACATTCTAGATCTAGATTTTTCATTTCCCTCCATTTTTGCTCTCAATTGAAACTTCAAATTTATCCACACAACTCATTGATTTTACTGCATAATCGTGTTCATTGATCATCATTGAGTACAAATCAAGCATTGGATTGGAGAATTTGGTGAAGAATTGTGCATACTCCAAGCTTGAACATGAAGATGGAACTTGAAGTTTGAGCTAGATCTAGGTGGAATCAGCTGCCAATTCATACATAAAGCTTCAAGTCATTAACATAGGAGTGGATCTGGATCGTTTGAGCACTTGAATCCATTGTTTCATCTCACTGCTCTTCAAGAAGGTTGGATTTTGAACCTCATGATTCTTCATTTTATTGCCATAATTGTGTAGAGCTTTCAATGTTGATGATGCTGATGCTTTTAGATTTTGATTTGGTTAGAAAATGAGTGAGATATGTGAACTTGAACTTTTGATATGCATTATGTTTCTGTTCGATTCGCTCGATTCAGTGAGAATTAAGCCAAACAAATGTTGGATTCGTGTTCCTCGTGAAGAGATCTTTCGATCCATATATAATATGCTTGATTCTGGAAAATTTGTTACTGTTGCGCCGCCGGTTTCATTGAGGAAGACGGTGGAAACCACCATCAACCACTGACCATGAATAGTGCTAGGATCTCTGGTTCAGATGTTAGGGCTTCACTGTAGCGCACGCATGGACATACCACATGCCAGTTCGATTCCTCTTGCCATGCGTTTTTTATTTCATTTGTTTTCTCCTGATCCAAACGCGGCGTTTTGGATGCGCGCTTGAACCTTCGTGTGTGCAGTTCGATTCTTGCTGTGGACATTTTGAAAAATCCATTTGATTTAATTGTACCATAGCCAAACACAGCGTTTAGTGTAATGCGCTTGAACCTCACCAGCGCCGGTTCGATCCTGGCATTTGTTTGTTTACATTTTATTTCATTGTTTTACTTGAGCGCGCATGTGTCCTAGAGATCCCGTGTTCGATCCCTGCTAGTATTTTTGAATTATTTCAATTGTTTTTACTGAGCGCTTATTTGACCTTAGGGACCTTGGTTCGATTCTTGCTCATGCTGTTTTCATTTTCTATTCACATTAACATTTTCCATATGATTTCCATTATTTTCATTATTTTCATCAAATTCAAAAAACCACTAAAAATAGCATATGCATCCAATTTAATCCAAATTTTTTGCTACATGTTCATTTAAATGTCTATTATTTTGTGATGGTGATTTCATGATTCTTACATTGCTGGAATTTTAAGTGTGCTTGATTGTTTGAACATGATGCAAAAATGACATGTTGTGCTATTTGTTTTGTGAAATGCTCATTGTTTGCCCAATGGCCTTGAAATTTGACATGCTATTTCATGACACATAACATGATCTTTTGGCTTTTGTTTGGCATTTTTACCATTTAATCTCACTGTTTTACACACATGGACATATGTTGCAACATTTGGTGTCACATTCTTGACTTAATTCTTGTGCATTTTCATTCACATGCCATTTTTATGCTTCTGGACTTGATTTTTGGTATGATGCTTGTTCATAACATGTTGTGTGCACATAAAAATTTTCATGATCATTGGATTCATTTCTGTTTTAATATGGAATTTCTATGTTTGATATCCAATTGTGATCACTTTGTTTGCCTTTGCCTTATCTTGATTAATTGATGATTTTGCTTAATGATTTGGCTTTGGTCCTTTTGATGTCTTCTTATTGCTTGATTGAACATGCTTCATATGAAATATTGACTTCTGTTTTGGTTGTTTACCTTGCCTTTGACCCTAGTCTTTGCGCTAGTGGTTTGTACTCACCAATTGTGTTTGTGTTTCAGGTTTAGCACTGATGATTGGTATGGCCTCATCATATGAGATGCAATTTGCTTTTTTTACTAACCTTTGTTATGTTGTAGGTCCCTTGATGTGATGAACTCACTTGAGTGATTACATTTGAGACTTACCTTGTGTATAACTGTTGGATGTTCCTCTTTTGTCTGTTTTGGTTTTCTGAATGTGAATATTGACTGATTGGCTTTTGTACAGGTACATTAGTCGCTTTTAGCTCTTACTTGAGCTTTGCTTTGCTTGTGGTTGGTTTACCACTTAGGTAACCTCTCTTTCTCCATGTAGTCTGGAAGCCCTGTCGTTTTTGTTTGGCAGGCATTTGGCTGAAGTCCTCCTTAAGAGGCAATGACTGTGATTGTTTATATTTGTGCTAAAGACCTCATTGTCGAGGCATGTTACTTTGTTAAGTCCTCCTAAGTGAAGAGGCAATTGACAGATAGAAGGGATTTGCAATCAATCCCCTGTTAATCAGTTGAGTCTTTCATTATGCTCGCACTACGTGCTGATGCTTTTGAATAAACACCCAAGATCATTGTATAGAGTCAGTCATGTGGAATAGGGTCCCACATTCTGGATACCCACGCCTTCTTTGATTCAAGCTCACCCAGGCCAGGGTTAAGAGCATGAGGTCTTATCCTCATTTCCATTTCATCAGCTTCACCGTAACTCTCAATGTTAGTGGTTAAGAGCTCAAAAACACCCATACAGTTTTGGCTTGTTTGTCGAGGTTGATATGACCCCTTGACTAAAGCCTAACCAACTTGTCTGAGCCTCTTGTTTGTGTATAGAGTGTGATACTTGATTGTTTGCTTGCTTATTTGTGCATCATTCATATGTTTGCTTTTCATGCATGTTTGTTTGTTTGAGGAGTCAGATGTAAGACCATTGATTGGCTATCTGTTTCCTATCTGTTTTGTGGAGTTAGATATAAGACATTCTATTGGCATTCTGCATCCATTTATCATGTTGTTCAGGAGTTGGATATAAGTCCATATATTGGCATTCCGTTTCCGTTTTATTGTTCAGGAGTTAGATGTAAGTCCATATATTGGCATTCTGTTTCCATTTTGCTCTTCAGGAGTTAGATGTAAGTCCATTGATTGGCATTCCGTTTCCTCTTTTGTGGCTCTCTTTGAGACTTTTGTTTTGACTTGTGCTTATTCCAAAGGAACTTACTTGGATCATTTCTATGATCTTGAGAAAGCAACTCCTGTGTGTGGCTTTATTCCCTTAACCCTTTTGTGCTTAATCTTGATCCATGTTTTTCATCCCTAACCTTAAACCAGAAAACTTTTGTGCAAACATCTGACTTGTTTTCAAAACTAGAAACCTAGGCCTTATGCCTTTGATTTTCAAAATCTCTTTTCATTAATACTCATTGTGATTGAACTCTAATCCATACTTTGACTTCATCTTTGTGAATACTTCTAATTGGTTAATTCAACCCACTCAATGTCTTTTGTGGCCCTTGTCCACTCTTTAATCAAATCTTCATACATTAGCCATAGATCTGAATTATCTTAGTGGTTGATGTAAATCTCAGCTTTGTCCTTAGTGATCGAACTGTAAGACTTCCATGCTTATTATAGGGTATAATCCCTCACTAGCATGTCGAAGCTTTTCTCACATGGTGGACTTGTGGTTGTTCAGGTCGAGTTTTCTCCCTTTGATAATGAAAGACCTTAAGGCTTTTGTTTAAAATCAATTCACTCATCTGTTTTGAAATTTTTTACCCGAACTACGGGGTTTTGATCCTTATCTTTCATGAAAAGGTACGTAGGCAATGGGTTCATCCATCCAAACACAAAAATGTAAATAAACTTATACATTCTTCTCTCATCCCTTCAATTATGTTTGCAATTTGAAAGATTTGGTTTGAAAGATTTGGCCAAGAATCAAGCAAATTGTGCACAAACTCATGAAGATGGAATTTGCAATTTGAGCTAGATCCAAGCCTTTCCAAGCATCAACTCGTGCATAGAGCTTCATAACAAGAGTAGAGGAGAAGATCTGGACACTTTTGAGGCCTTTAATCCATGAAATCACCACACTGTTCTTCAAGAAGGTTGGATTTCGATTCTCTCTTTTCTCCATTTTATGCATATGATCTTGTAGAGTTTTCATTGTTGATGATACTGTTGCTTTTAGAATCGAATTTGGCTAAGAATTGCATGAGATATGATGAGTTAAAGTTTTGTTGTGCAAGATGTTTCTCTTCAATTTGTTCTTGTTAGGAAGAATTAACGTGAATTGAATATGGATTTGGAATGTACGCTTCAAGAGCTTTCGAACGGTACCATTTATGTTGAGTTCTGGAATTTTTTTTGATGTTGCTCCGCCGGACTCAACGAAGAAGACGGTGGAAACCACTGTCCTCCACCGTCCTGGAACAGTACCACTTGCTTCTGGTTCAGCGCTAGGGTTACACTGTGTAGCGCGCTTGAATCTCACAATCCTCGGTTCGATCCCATGCGTGAATGTTTTTTTAAAATTCATTTTCCATTCCACTTGCCAAACGCAGCGTTTCATCTGCAAACGCGCTTGCAAGTTTCCACAGAAAAGTGGCGACTCTGCTGGGGAATCTGGATTCCTAGTGGGTTTGCCTACTTTTCACACTTGTTGTATTATATTTGTTTATGACATATTTTTGGTGCAATTTGGGATTACTGTATTGATTGTAATGTTTGAATTGCTTGATATATCAATTGCTTGCATTGCTTTGGTGATCTCTGTGAGATGAGTTCTATACCCGAACTCGAGTACACCTTATGATAGGAGAATGGCATAGTCTCGTCGACTTGTGTGGAGTTATTCCTTAGCAAGTTGACTTGCGAGTCCATTCACTTGGTGGAGGTCATGTTGGGATCAATAATGTCACACAAGTTATTTGTGGTTAGGCATTACTCTTTCCAATATGTGCCTTAGAAGCCAAGGACCTTAGTTTACCAAGCCCATCTTGGCCTATTTTTAGGACGTAGTGCGGCGGTCGTTCAGATGTAATATCTGATGCGATTGTTACGCGATACTACACTCATAAGAGTCTCTCTTGAGAATATTTTTGGAATACGAGTATTCGTTCCTCCGATAATATTCGAAAGATGGGATGATGACTATGGGAACCTCTGGTAGAACATGTTCGGCAGGTTTAAACCATAGTACACTCCCTTTCGGTGGTTCTTAACCGAGACTCCATGCTCGTGACTCGCAACAAACCCGTGATTCATGGTTGATCCGTTCACAGCTCCTTAATATCAATGGAACTTGGGTGTCGATAAGGTGTAAACCATAATCCACCAAAATGGATGATTGATATTAAGGATGGTTGAACCATTCATATATCGTTAATATCAATGGAACTTGGGTGTCGATAAGGTGAAAACCATAATCCACCAAAATGGATGATTGATATTAAGGATAATACGAGCCATCCCATGACCTTTGTCTGGTGTGCTTTGCTTGATCCTTGAGTGTGATTGTTGCATTCATGCATTCATTTGCATCCATATCATCAGATAAAAGAAAATTTTCAAGGAACTTAAGGGGTTATTTGCAAAATTTTCAGATATGGAAAGACAAAAAAGGCATACAAAGAAGTACAGCTTCAGACAACCTGATCTGAAAGAGTTAAGGAATCTGACATCCTATGTACTAGATCCCTTGGGTTTCAAAGCTCGTTATGGGAAACTTCTGCCTCTTCTGACTACTCAGGTTGACGAAGGGTTGATGGATACTTTGGTGCAGTTCTATGATCCTCTGTATCACTGTTTCACTTTTCCAGACTTTCAGCTATTGCCTACCCTTGAGGAGTATGCTCATCTTGTGGGTATTCCTATTCTGGACCAGTTGCCGTTCAGTGGCTTGGAGAGTATTCCTACTTCTCAAGAGATAGCTGACATGTTGCACATAGATGAATCCTTGGTTAAAGCTCATATGACTACCAAAGGTGGAATTCAAGGTCTCCCTTCTGAGTTCCTCATTGCTCAAGCTACCGTTTATGGGAAGGCCTTGAGTGAGGATGCCTTTGAAGCCATATTCGTGCTTCTCATCTATGGATTGGTATTGTTCCCCAACATCGACAAGTTTGTGGACGTGAACGCTATTAGGATCTTCTCTGCTCTTAATCCCGTTCCGACTCTGTTGGGTGATAACTATTTCTCTCTGCATCTGAGGAATGCAAAGGGTGGTGGCGCTATTGTGTGCTGTTTGCCTCTGTTGTATAAGTGGTTTATTTCTCACTTACCTCAGACGCTTGCCTTCAAGGAGAACAAGGGATGTCTACGGTGGTCTACAAGGCTTATGTCTCTCACTAATGATGATATCTCTTGGTATAATCGTGCATATGACGGTGTACAGATCATTGACTCTTGTGGTGAATTCTCCAATGTACCTCTTCTTGGTACATGTGGTGGGATTAGCTACAACCCCGTCTTAGCACGTCATCAGCTTGGGTTCCCCCTAAAGGATAAACCTAATAACATTCTGTTAGAAGGTGTGTTCTTTCAGGAGGGTAAATATCCCCAAGGCTTGAAAGCCAGGATGGTCCGCGCTTGGCGCAAGATTCACAAGAAGGGTAGAAATGAGTTGGGTCCGAAGAACTGCATCGCTTTGGAGCCGTATACTACTTGGGTAAGGAAGAGAGCATTTGAGTATCTCATGCCTTACGAATATCCGAGACCTACACCTTTGGTTCTGGATGGGCCTTCAACCCTCCCTTCAACAGCTTAAGGAGAAGGATGCTCTGATCGAGTTCCTCGAGCATCAGGTCATTGATGATCCTGATGATGCATGGACTTCTCTACTTCCTCAGTCTTCCAAGTTCTGGAAAAGGAGGTATGACAGACTCGCCAAAGAGAAAGTGGATATGGAAGCAGCATATGAGAGAGAGGTGAAGAGGCTTCGTGCAGCTTATCTTCCTGCGTCCCGAGCTTCTAGGGATCCATAGGATGTTTATTTTCCTTTCCTCTTGTAATAATTGACAATGCTGTACTTCTTTTCTCTCATATATTTGATGAGATATTTTCCATATGCGATCAAATGCTTAATATTCAAAATTTGCAAATAATACCCTAAAGTTCCTTCGAAAATAAAAACAAATCATGTGCACGAGCATTGCATGCATCATTTGCATAAGTAGGTGTTGTTCTCAGCTTCTGGTCTTGTGGTCTAACTTTGTGCTCTTCATTTATTTAGAAGACGAGCTGACTCACCGGTACTACACCAGAGCCAACTCTTCTAGATTGATGGATCATCTTGAGCAAGAGAACTGCGAACTCAAAGAGGAAGTCGCTAGACTAAGTGCTTTGATGGAATCATTTCCTGGTTAGCCACTTGTATTCCTTCTCATACATAGATGCTGAGGATGAAGTTGGAACGCCTTTCCAAGCTTTATCTATAGCCGAGCCTGTTGAGAAGAGGACTCCTTCATTTGCTTCCTATCGAGATGCGAAACTGGCCATCGAATGTGGTGCAGCTGCTGGTCTAGGAAAAATGATCGAGCTTAAAGATAACAAGTCCCGGGCTGGCATTGGCTTTTCTTCTGGGGTCTTCAACGAGAAAGGGCTGTTCAAGAGTGGAGGTTTCATCCACACTGCTCAGAGCGAGGAAACTGTTGCTGTTCTGGAAGAGGATGTAGAGGATTCTGACAATTTTGTCATCCCTGGCGGGATCTGCCACAATTGGGTCGTTGTGGATGTTCCTACAGTCATTCATAAATCAAAGTAATAATCACTTTGTTTAAAAACCCTTCTCCCATGCCAAAAGGAGAAGTGATGACATTGTTGGCAACATTTAATACAATGATGTTTTCATTCAATAAATTCATGTTAAATGTTTGTTTTTCCATTTGTTTTCACTTTTTGCTTTTTGCATGAAATCGGTGATCACAAAAAACCCTAAAAACAAGAATAAAAGCAATCTTTTCATCTGCATAATGATTGCCTTGTTTGATCTCTAAAAAGCTTTCATATCCAAAATCATTATGCAGGTTGATTCTTAAACCCATTGAACATAATGATCCAACGCCATCTCCCAATTGTGGATTCCCTGTATTCAAAGCAGAGGAAGATGATGTTGAAAGGGATTCCTGACGAGATTACCCGTCTTCTTGAGTACAAAAAGAAGATCATTCAGCTGTATCTTAAGAATCAGCAGAACAGTCAAACTGGGGCATTACAAAAAAAAGAGAGGGTGAAAAACAAAATCAAAATCAAAATAAAAAAGAATCAAAAAAAAAAAAAAAAAAAAAGAAAATTGACACCCTCAAACCCCAAGTTGACTGATGCTGAATGGATTCAGAGTCGTTACGACCAACTGAATTTAATCAAAGAGAAGCGATTGACTGCCATGAGCCATGGTCAGTTATATCAGCAAAGAATGAAGAAAGCATTCGATAATAAGGTCAAGCCTCGTGTGTTCCGAGAAGGTGACCTTGTGCTCAAGAATGTCTTGTCTTTCGCGCCCGATTCCAGGGGCAAGTGGACTCCAAACTACGAGGGTCCATATGTTGTCAAGCGAGCCTTTTCAGGCGGTGGTTTGATGCTTACAATTATGGATGGGGAGGATTTCACTCGTCCTGTGAATTCAGATGCAGTCAAGAAATACTTTGCCTAAAAATAAAAACAGAATAGCTCGCTAAGTTGAAAAACCTGAAAGGGCGGCTTAGGCAAAAATGAGCGCTCGGTGGAAAACCCGAAAGGGCGATCCAGGAAAAAGTTAGAGACATACAAAAAAAAAGTATATTTGCATCCCGCTAGATTGAGTACCTCACCCTGGGGCAATCTAGGCAAAAATTAGGGATTTGGCAAGTAATTGCATCCTGACAAGACTGTGTTCTACATCTGTCATCCGTTAGAGATTCTTGTTCATTCGTCATCAACTGAAGCTTCGAATACATCGAATCCGGAATTGGTGGAGAAATGGTCATTATGTTCAATGTAGCCCTTTCCAATATATATCACCAATTTCAAACTTGTAAAAATCTATGGAGTCTTGCCATTTGCAGGCTACCATTCCATCAAATAAGTTTGAGCCTTTATCCAATTATTTGCACTCTTATTTGTTTCAATTCAACAAATGTTCTGCATGTTTTAATTGATAAAATATCATTGTTTTCAAAATAAACAAACTTTTTCAAAAATTGTCTTTTAAACAAAGTGATACATTCACAATGATCAAAGGATACTTAGGAGACTCTCAGTGCTCTCCCAAGGGTGGTATGATTTCCAATAGGGTAAGGCATTTGTTCATATCCCTAGCATTTCATTGTATCCTTTTCCGCTGGAACCTTCTGTGGTTTTTTCTCCCCAGCAGGTTGCCTTTCTTGGCTTCGCTCCCTTAACAGAGTGTTGGGACGATTTATTCACACTCCAGATCTCCAACAGAACAGTAATTTTCTCCCCTCGGGTATGTTCTCCCTGGAAGTTTGGGTTTGGTGTTTTCTTCCTCAGCGAAGTCGTTGAAGCGGTAGTCTTCCCCTTCATCCATCAGATAGGCTACCCAGTAGAGCGGATTATGTGATAGATTCTCTGCTGAGATATTGATGTTTCCTGGCATATCCAGATCCCAGCTAGAGTGGTTGGTCTGTTGGATCTTATCTTCGATGATGTTATCCCCTTTCAGAGATATTGCTGTTTCTCTGATCCACAGCAGATTTTTGGTGATGAATTTTACCTGTGATAGTTCATCCCAAGCAGAGTTGTCGTTGGTGGTTGCTTGTGTTGACAGTTTCCTCCAACCAGAGTTGCTTCTGCGCCAGATTCTGCTGCTTGCACAATTAAGCACTTCTCCCAGCTGAGAATGTTGGTTCATCCCTGCGATGATTTTGTGTTTTCATTGCTCCTCAACAGAGTTACGGCTGTAGCAGATTTCAGCCTGTGCAATGAATCTTCTCTCCCTAGCTGAGACTTTTGGGTCTATCCCTAAGCAGAGTGTTCGTTGAGATGTTCACCACTCTCCCCCTTCAACGGAAGAACGATCTTTTCTCTCAGTAGAGTGTGATCTCTCAGAAGACGTCCCCCTTGGAGGTGCTGATTGATCCCCTAGTGGATGTACTCTCAATGGTTTTCCCCAGTAGAGTTGTCAGTAGACGTCCTCAGTGGAGTTGATGATGTTGCTTTCTCCAGTAAGATCTCATTCGTTCCCTCGGATGAACCCCTAGCGGAGTTTTTGGTGTGATAAGCTTTATCTATGTTGATCTATCCCCAACACAAATACTATTGTTTTCGGTATCTGAATCTCCCCAGCATGAGTTGCAGTTGCGGCAGTTTTTTCCCGTGCATTGAATCTTTTCTCCAAGAGAAATTGATGGTTCATCCCGCAGTGGTATGCTTGTTGGTGTACGTCATTTTTCCCTGCAGCAGAGTGACGATCTTTCCTCCTCAGCAGGTGTGATCTCCTTGGAGAGTTTAGTACTTGGTGTTTATTTCGCCAGTTTCCTCTTTTCCCCCAGTGGATGTGCTCTCAGTGGTCTTCCCCAGTGGAGTTGTTGTTGGATTCTCTAGTAGAAGTTGTTACAGTATCCCCAGTAGAGTTGCTTGTGTGGCTAGTTCTACTCATGTGTTCTATTTTCCTCAGCAGTGTCTGCCTGTGCAGCCGACTCCTCTCCTTAACCGGATTGATTGATGATCCATCACTCAGAGATTTTGTGTGATTTCTGTGATATCTCTGATTCTCCTGCAGAGTCTTTTCTTCTTAGCATCTCAGATCTCCAGCAGATTGGATACTCTCCACCGGAGTTTCTGGCTTTCTCTCTCGAGATGTAGTACCGGATGTTTGATTCCTGGTCCTGTTTGTGTTAGATATGTCTGTTTGTCAGCATTCATCATACATAAACCACGCATGTACATGCATAATCATTAAAATTCAGATATTCATGTTGCATTTTTTTTGCCATATATCTTTTGTTTGTGTATCCTGCTAGTTGGTGATATACATTTCCCCAAGCAGATGGGTGTGTCTGATCCTTCAAAATAGAGTCAGCCCCTTAAGCAGAAAGTGTCTATCTTTCCTGCCATTTCCCCATTGAGTTCTATCCTCGTGGATGACGGTTGCTTCCATTTCCTCCCAACACACACATTGGGATGGGTTTCCCTATTGAGCTATATCCTCATTAGGATGAGTCTTGATTCAATTTGCCTTTTTGGTTTGATCCTAAATTGGCGTTTGAGACTGTTTTGGCGTTCCTCAATAAGGTCACCAATGGTTTTTCACTTTACACTCATCGGAATCTGTGGCTTCTACCTACAACCCGGTAGCTGTAAGTCCTATCTTTTTGGTTTTCTACCCAGTAACCGGTAGTTGTAAATCCTAATTTCATCCCCTAGCAGAGGTAGCCTTCGTGGTTCATTCTGGTTGTTGGCGGATTTTATGGTCTTCTACCCAGTATTCGGTAGTCGTAAATCCCATTATTTTCTCCCCATCGGAGTTTGTGCTTTCCCGCGGTATAAATGAATATCTGCACAGTAAACAGCAATTATTCATCTTATCCCCGGTTGAGTTTGTGGTTTTCTACACAGTATTCGGTAGATGTAATCTCCCTTCTTGATGGTTATCTTCATCCAGTATTCGATGTCGATGTTCCCTCTTTTGTCTGGATAATTGCCGTATGCTTGCAATTTATCCCCAATGAGTCATCTTTCGTCTACCCTGTTGTTGTTGGTAACGATTGTTTTTCCTTTTCGGACGATTTATCCTTTTCTAACCTACAACCCGGTTATGGATAATCTTCCATGCGAGTATATTATCTACGTTTTGACGGCTATAGATAATGTATCTCATGCGCTCTTCAGTCGAAGTTTTGTCTTTCTTCGGTTGAATAAGATTCGTATTTCCTGTTTTGGAATCGAATATCAATCCTTTAACAAGTTTGCTTTCGCTCTCTTCCAGGATGATGAGTGTTTTGGAACACACACCAATTCACGATTTCGGTCGATTTATCTTTTTTTAACCTACAACCCGGTTATGGATAATCTTCCATGCGAGTATATTATCTATGTTTTGACGGCTATAGATAATGTATCTCATGCGCTCTTCAGTCGAAGTTTTGTATTTCTTCAGTTGAGTAAGATTCGTATTTCCTGTTTTGGAATCGAATATCCATCCTTTAACAAGTTTGGTTTCGCTCTCTTCCATGATGATGAGTGTTTTGGAACACACACCAATTCACGATTTCGGTCGATTTATCCTTTTTTAACCTACAACCCGGTTATGGATAATCTTCCATGCGAGTATATTATCTACGTTTTGACGGTTATAGATAATGTATCTCATGCGCTCTTCAGTCGAAGTTTTGTCTTTCTTCAGTTGAGTAAGATTCATATTTCCTGTTTTGGAATCGAATATCCATCCTTTAACAAGTTTGCTTTCGCTCTCTTCCAGGATGATGAGTGTTTTGGAAAACACACCAATTCATGATTTCGGTCGTTTATCCTTTTTTAACCTACAACCCGGTTATGGATAATCTTCCATGCGAGTATATTATCTACGTTTTGACGGCTATAGATAATGTATCTCATGTGCTCTTCAGTCGGAGTTTTGTCTTTCTTCAGTTGAGTAAGATTCGTATTTCCTGTTTTGGAATCGAATATCCATCCTTTAACAAGTTTGGTTTCGCTCTCTTCCAGGATGATGAGTGTTTTGGAACACACACCAATTCACGATTTCGGTCGATTTATCCTTTTTTAACCTACAACCCGGTTATGGATAATCTTCCATGCGAGTATATTATCTATGTTTTGACGGCTATAGATAATATATCTCATGCACTCTTCGGTTGAAGCTTTCGTCTTTCTCCAGTCGAGTAAGATTCGCATTCTTTGCAGAATCGAATGTCCATCCTATAAACAAGTCTGCTTTTCCAGCTTTCTTCAGGATGATGAGTGTTTTGGAACACACACCAATTCACGCCTTGGTCGGTCACCTATTATATGCCTACTACCCGGTATCCTTGGTGTTCCTTCCTTTCTGCTCCCTATTATGACCTCGATCCCATGTGGAGTCAGATTTTCCTGAGTCGAAATATACCTTTTTCAGGTCTTCCTCAGATGTGTTGGTCGATTGATATCTCTCACCCGTACACAGGTCTTAGATATTCATTCTTCCCGAGCTTGTTACTCACTAACCGGTAACATCTCATCCTTTTGCTTCCCTTGGAGAGTCGTTGTTAGATTTCCCCAGCGGAGTTGTTGTTGTGATTTTACCCTTTTTGCTGTGTTGGCATTTTCCCCAATACATGCATTTTCCCCGACAGGGAGGTTCTGTGTGAATCTTTCTTCAGCCTGAGTCCGAATTTTTATCCGAAGTATCCTTTGTGGATAGTATTGCTGTGTTGGCGTTTTCCCCAATGCGCGCATCTTTGAGTCAGCTTGAGTCTTTCCATCGGATTTGTTTTTCCTTTGAAAATCTTTCCCCGGTTTGAGTCCTTTATTCCCCAGTAAAGTCACCAGTTTCAAGTCGTGTCCTGCTCACGCATTTTTTCTTATTCCCATGAGAGTCCCGTCAGAGTCTCTGTCGCATCAGGGAGCGTATTACTCCTACGGATTTTCCATTTCTCCTGTTTTCTTTTCTTCTTTGTGGACCTATATTCCCAGAGAGATAGTTTGTTTTGCATACATACATTTGCATCATGAGGTCTCTCAGGGACCAAAATTTGTCTCATTGTTGTTATTTAAGCTCATTCTACCTCGTCGAGACAAAGATTTTAACCTTCATTTCTCCGGCTAGAATGATCTTAAATAGGGGCATCTGTAAGACCCCAATTTTGTCCCTAAGATCCCTCATGACATCATATCATAGCATTGCATAGCCTCAAGGATCTTTGAGCATCTTGCCTTCCTTTCCTTTGGGTGGGATCTCCCTGTGAGTGGTTTTGGATCATCAGGAATTGCTTGCATTGTATATCATTGCTTTTCTTGTTTAATCACTAACCAAAAGTACAAAAATATGTCATCTAACATTTGTCTTTGCAGTCTAAGCAGCCACAGGTCAAGGAAATTCAAGGTTTTTCTTTATACAGGAGGTGGTGGTATTTTCTTGGTATGAGGACCACAAGATCTTTATATTGAGCTTATATGAGCTAGAGGTCCATTTTGGAGCAAATTCCCCAAGTGGTTGAAGCTCAAATTCATCAGGCATTGCCAAGGTCATCTAAGGACCATACAATCAACTGTACAGTCAATTGAAGGCTTTGAGGTGTGGGAAATGATCTGAGACATCCCATTCATGTTCAAACAAGGCCTATTAATCATGTCAAACACTTATTTTGAAGATTTTGAAGTCAAATCAAAAGTTTCCCAAAATGGAAAGTGAGCTGTAATTTCAAGTTTCCAAAAATGGCAAGTTTTTGGTCCACATTCAACTTGACTTTCCAACATCAAAGAAGCTTCAAATGAATTTTTGGTAAACATGAAAGTTGAAGATCTTTCTCTCCCATTTCCAAAAAGTCCAAGATCATGATCATCTGATGAATGGTTAAGAAGTTATGATCCAATGTTTGCAAAGTGTGCATGGAACTTCAAAGTGCCATAACTTTTGATCCAAAACTCCAATTTGAGTCACTCTTTTTGCAAAATGCTCCTTGTGACCAATATTTTCCAAATCCATCATTGCATTGCATGAAATTAAATCACATGATCATTTGTCCATGCATGAGTATTTTGGAGGGAAAATGCCTAATTCAAATTTGGTACATTACATGAGCTAAATTCCAATTCTATGTTGATCATGAGTTGATTTTAAGTGATTTTGAACCATGCATGGCACTGTTCACGTGTGCCTTGTCATGCATAGGTGTATTTACTAATTTTGCCATGCACCTCATATTTCATTAATCTTCCATTAACCATTGCCTAATTACATTTTCAGCATGATTAGCACATGGTATATAAGCTTAGTTGTAACAGAATTTTGAGGACAATCACATTCTAGATCTATATTTTTCATTTCCCTCCATTTTTGCTCTCAATTGAAACTTCAAATTTCTCCACATAACTCATTGATTTTACTTCATAATCGTGTTCATTGATCATCATTGAGTACAATTCAAGCATTGGATTGGAGAATTTGGTGAAGAATTGTGCATACTCCAAGCTTGAACATGAAGATGGAACTTGAAGTTTGAGCTAGATCTAGGTGGAATCAGCTGCCAATTCATACATAAAGCTTCAAGTCATCAACATAGGAGTGGATCTGGATCGTTTGAGCACTTGAATCCATTGTTTCATCTCACTGCTCTTCAAGAAGGTTGGATTTCGAACCTCATGATTCTTCATTTTATTGCCATAATTGTGTAGAGCTTTCAATGCTGATGATGCTGATGCTTTTAGATTTTGATTTGGTTAGAAAATGAGTGAGATATGTGAACTTGAACTTTTGATATGCATTATGTTTCTATTCGATTCGCTCGATTCAGTGAGAATTAAGCCAAACAAATGTTGGATTCGTGTTCCTCGTGAAGAGATCTTCTCTTGATCTTCCGGTGCAATATGAATCTGAAAGTAACCTGAAAAGCCATCAAGAAAACAATAATGTGATTTACCAGCTAGCCGTTCAAGCATTTGGTCGATGAACGGTAAAGGAAAGTGATCCTTTCTAGTAGCCTGGTTTAGTCTCCTGTAATCGATACAAACTCTCCAGCTATTCTGCACTCTAGTGGGAACAAGTTCATTCTTTTCATTTTTGATAACTATAAGTCCAGATTTCTTAGGTACAACCTGCACTGGGCTTACCCACTTACTGTCAGAGATAGGGTAAATGATACCTGCTTGCAAGAGTTTGGTTACCTCTTTCTTCACGACATCGAGAATCAAAGGATTAAGCCTCCTTTGGGGCTGCCTTACTGTTCTCGCACCATCCTCAAGTAAAATTCTGTGCATACACATGGAAGGACTAATTCCTGGAAGGTTGGCTAATGTCCACCCGATTGCCTTTTTGTGCTTCTTCAGAACCTGCAAAAGTTTGTTTTCTTGATCGAAATCAAGGTTAGAAGAAATAATAACAGGGAGTTTTTCATTACTCTCCAAGTAAGCGTATTTCAGGTTTTCAGGGAGCTCCTTTAGCTCTAAGGACGGGGGCTGCTCGATGGATGGGGCGCTTGGGGCAGCAGGAACATCAAGAGCATCAGCTACAAAAACAGATTCATCGGCGACAACTTCACCTGTAGGAAATACGTCAGCCTGCAGGGCAGCATCAATCTCAGCATACACAACACAAAGGTTAGTGTCAGTACAATCAGAACATGAATAAACATCATCAAAACCAGATGAAAAATCAAGAGAAAATAAATCAGAAAAAGTGTCATCAACTAATTCAGAAATCAACTCAATGCGAAAAACAGAGTGTTCCTCCAAAGGATGTTTCATGGCATCAAAAATGTTAAATTTTGCGATAATGTCGCCAAACTCCATGGACATGCTTCCATCATCAACATCAATTTTAGTTTTTGCCGTTTTCATGAATGGTCTTCCTAAAATGATTGGAGCTTTGCTGGACCTTGTTTCTCCCTCCATGTCAAGAATGTAAAAATCTGCAGGAAAAATTAAATCGTTAACTTGAACAAGGACATCTTCGACTATGCCGATAGGGCGGGTGTTACTCCTGTTCGCCAACTGAATGATTAAACCTGTAGGCTGCAAAGGACCAAGACAAAGGTTATTATAAACAGAAGTAGGCATAACATTAATGCTCGCTCCTAAATCAAGCATGCAGTCATCGAATTTACTATTTCCGATGGTACAAGGGATAGCAAAAGTTCCCGGGTCCTTGCACTTTTGTGGCAAGACCGGAATAGTGAGGGCTGAAACATTCCCTTCGCCCGTAAATTTTTTAGATGAAGGTCGGGGCTGAATAAAGGAAGAAATATTCCTTCCCAAATTGACTCTCTCACTTCCCTTCATCCTCCTCTTGTTGGTGCACAAATCCTTCAGAAACTTAGCATACTTAGGAACCTGCTTAATCACATCAAGTAACGGGATGTTTACCGCAACTTTTCGGAAAACATCTAATATCTCTCTTTCTTTGTCTCCCTCCTCAATTCTCTTATTTTTCAGAACTCTATGTGGGAAGGGGACTGGTGGTACGTGCTCTTTTTCTTTTATTTTTTCAGTTTCGACCACAACAGAAGAAGGAGAATGAGGTTCAGCAGACAATTCAGAAGTAGGAAGTTCAGAAGTTACCTCAATGATTTTTTTATTTTTTTTAGGGGCTGATTCTGTAACTTTTCCGGATCTCAAAGAAATTGCAATCACATTAGCATTAGGACCATTTGGATTGATAACTGCTTGGGCTGGAAGTTGGTTCGACCCTTGGGCTTGTATGTTATTCATTTAAGTAGCAAGTTGTCCCATCTGCGTGTTCAAGTTCTGGATGCTAGCATCGGTCCTTTGTTGGAACTGAAGGTTGTTGACGGCCATTTGTTTAACAAGTTCCTCTAAAGAAGGTCCAGAAGGTGTAGGGGCAGCCGCTTGAGGTGGGTTAGGTTGTTGGCTCGTTTGTGAGTTTCCATATCGGAGGTTTGTATGGTTCCTCCAACTCGGGTGGTACTTATTAGTGGACAGGCCGGGAATTTTGTACCGGCTCTGGTTGTTACTTTGGTTGTAAAGGGCTGCAGCATAAGCTGGAGGTAATTCAGTAGGCTTATCATCTTGCAAAATAGGACATGTATCAGTAGGATGATCAGAAGAGGTACAAATGCCACATAACCTTTGTGGTGTTTGAAGTTGTTGGGTTGCTTGAGCCTTACCTACGACTATCATCTGCTGCACTAAATCCTTCAGTTCATTCATTTTATTTTCGAAGGCTTTGTCGGAGTGAGAAACATGAGAGGATACATGAATTTCGTTCACACCCTTTATTTGGACAGAATTATTTCTTGTGGTGAACTGTTGGGAATTTAGTCACATATTCTCAGTTTCAGCCTTGGCAGCAGCCGGAGTTTTATCGACAAGTGCTCCACCACTAGTAGCATCAAGAATGTTCCTATCCATCGGTAACAATCCCTCATAAAAGTACTGGATGAGTAGCTGCTCGGTGATCTGGTGCTGAGGGCAGCTGGATACCAACTGTTTAAACCTCTCCCAATATTCGGTCAAAGACTCATTACCCTGTCTAATACCACATATCTCTTTTCTTATCGAGGCAGCTCTGGAGGCAGGAAAGTATCTCTCAAGGAACACTTTTTTCAGAGCATTCCAGTTGGCAATTGAATTTGGCTCGAGGGAATATATCCAATCCTTTGTTGCACCCTGCAATGAAAAAGGAAAAGCTCGAAGTTTGATATGATCTTAGTGATCCCTTCAGGCTTCAGTGGCGTAGAACACACCACTTGAAATTCTTTTAGATGTTTGTGAGGATCTTCACCTGCAAGACCACTAAACTTGGGCAACAAATGGATTAAACCTAATTTTAACTCAAAAGGAACATCATCAGCAGCATACTCAATACACAAACCGTTGTAATTTACATCAGGTGCAGCTAACTGCCTTAAGGTTCTATTATCAGCCATTGCAAAATCAAGCTCAGAATTCGAAGCAAACAAGTTATGCAAATAGTCAGACTCAGAATCAGACTCAATTGTGGGTGGTGAACTATTGGTAGCCTAGACTGTTCTACGTTGTGTGTGCAAAGTTCTCTCTATTTCAGGATCAAAAGCAACAATTTCAGAACAGCGAGACCTAGTAGCCAGGACTAACGGAACAACAATGCAGCAACAGCAACAATAGTGAAAATTCCAACAATGTCCTAAAAAACAAACACAAAGAAAGAAATCGATCAAAAATAATTCAAAAAAATAAACTGACACCGAAATTAATCTAATGACTTAAAAATATAATTTTGAGATTTTTTTCGGAATTTTCTAAAACTATCAAAACAGAAAAAAAATCATAAAAAATAGAAAAATAAGGAATTTCGATTTTTTAGGGTGTCGTCCATTATTTATTCCATAAATAGAGGCTTTTGATTACTGATTTTTTCCTAATGAATCGACAAAAAAGAGGAATAATCTGAGACAATTTGTTTAAAAACATATTTTTTTTTATCCCAAACCGCAAAAAGACCAATACGCATGTTGGACGAAACTGCGAGGAAACTAGGACCTATACGCTTAGACACAAAACCTATGACTCTAAAAACGATTAAAAGAAACAAGAATCCCCGGCAACAGCGCCAATTTGATCCGCTGTCGCACGCGGGTCAAAACAAGTAATTTTGTAAAAACGTAATACAGCGACAATTAAACTCGGATATCGTCTCAAGGATTCTTGTTTGTAATAGTTAAACGTACTCGAATGGGGGGGGGGGGGTTTTGGTGTTCAATTACAAAAATGCAGAAAATAAGTGATTATGAAAAGTGATTATTTGAATAAGCTGAAACGAATCAACCCAATATATCATCTTCCGACTTATCATTTATCCCTATAAATTTCCAATTCCCTAAACGAGTCTGATCCTATTCGATTATAAAAGCTACTGACAAGCGCAATAACAATTATACGAAGTCTGTCCCTGAATTCCGAGTAAAGCAAACGGATTAAAACTATTGCGAATTAAGCAAACGCAATATGATCGAATGCGATAATGCAAAAGCTACACTAATCACGAAATTGATTCAAAAGCAGACAACAATCAAATTAAAGAATTCTATCATATAAAAACAATTAAATTAAGCAAGTAATTGTGATTATAGATATAATTCAAAGGAACAGATTAATGAAAAATTATAAAAGAACCTCAAAGTGGCATCCGATTACAGTGAATTGATTCTTGGGAAATTAGTTATCCATAGTCATTCTTTGCAAGCTCTCAAATTCGTACATGAACCGTGATTTTCCCGTTCCCTTCCCAATGGTGTACGGCTGTTAGACCTAGGGGAAAACAAAGACCCGTTTTACAACTCAACTGGGTCGACCCAGCCCACTTTAAATGACCCAACAAAAATACAAATAAAATTCTGCAACTTCAACAGACTTTCTGGCCCTGCTACAGTCCGATTCAGCTCTCGACTTCTGAATAAAAGTTGTAGATCTTTTCCTTAGCTTTCCAACGCATACTCACAAGCCTCAATCTGATACTCGTAGCTCAAGATATGATTTTTCTCGTGAAAGCTGCTAATGCTGAAAATATAATACGAAAAACAAATAAGTGCAAAAATAAAATAAATTGTAAAAACACATTAAAACATAAAAATAAGTAAAGCAAACCGAAGAAATGCTTAAGTACAAACATGGAAGAACGTGCATCAAAATGCACTGATCAGTCTTCAAAGGGTAGCAATTCCCCACGTCGTGGCCGGGAGCACCAAAATGGTAAACACAGTGTAATTCGAGCTTATACCACTACTGGGGGTTAGTAGGTATAGTCGGTGGGTCTCGCGGAGTAATCAACTTACTCTCTATCAAAGAGGGTATTCGTTACCATTAGAGATATTGACTAAATCCAAGGTAAATTATACAAGTCGAGTCGCCACCGCACTTCTATTTATCCAAAGGAATGGTTAGAAAGCGAACAAAAACCTAAAAGTTTTATCGAATAAAAAACAAGTAAAAATGTCAGAGATCTGGGTAAGGGGGTTGGTTATGCAATGGGAAGGTATTAGGCACCCAAAGCATCCTAGGTACTCCTCGGGAGCCCTTTTCACATTTGTTGCAAAGGTTGTTGTTTTGTGAAAAATTTATTTGTGCAAACATGACTGAAGGGATGAGAAAAGCGTGTATGTTTATCTAATGTACTACTTACTAAAAGAATGGTCAAAAGAAAATGAATCGCACGGATGTCGCATCCACTGCATATGTATCTCATCTGAATCTGAGAATCAGAGTCTTCGTAGCTCGGCTACCTAGGGGTTAAAGAGGAGTGTGCTCGCTAAGACATCGCGTCTTATGCCTACGTAT
Source organism: Lathyrus oleraceus (assembly GCF_024323335.1). Classification (NCBI taxonomy): domain Eukaryota; kingdom Viridiplantae; phylum Streptophyta; class Magnoliopsida; order Fabales; family Fabaceae; genus Lathyrus; species Lathyrus oleraceus. The sequence goes on along the minus strand of NC_066580.1, from coordinate 173,801,192 downwards.
CTCATTTGGGATGAAAATCAGAGCAAAACGTAGTTCGACCAACTACGGGGTAAGGGTTGTGTTTTGGGGTGAACGACGTTACTATGCAATCTACCGGATGCTCGACCTTTGGAGACTTACTCGCCTGTAGTAGAAGGAGATAACGTGTTCTTAGGAGAAGAAAAATCAATGAGTTTGGGGTGTTTAGGGACGCTCATGCAAAAGGCAGTCCTAGATGAAGGAACCGCATAAAGTAAACATGCCAACAAGGGGCTCAGAAGTAAATAAACAAAAGAAAACAAATGCCTCCTATCGAGGACTTCCAGCTAAGAAAACGATAAAATGCGGGAAAGAGGTAAAAGTACCACACGGACAAATATCTGAAGTAACAGTAATTAACGAAACAAGAAACCCAGAGATCCTTCCAAGCTAACACCATCAAAGAAAGTGAGTCAGTACAGACAATCGGAATAAACCTCCAGGTGGTATCCCACAAATAAAGTGGAACACCAAACAAGCTATCCTTGCAAGAATATGTGAGCCCTCACAAAACAAAACTCAACAAACAAGTTAGAGTAATATGACGGAATTAGGAGAAAACAATGCCATAACAAACACAAAACAGGTTAGAGCAAACAGGATAGGGTAATCAAGAGTTGCCCCCAAATCAAAATGTAACCACATGAATCATGCCATTAAAGTTCACAAAAAACTCACAAAAAGCAACCAAGGGTAGGAGGCCTAAACCTCTTGTCAAACACATGCATCAAAAGGGTATCAAATTCACCCATAATACCTCATACATTCAAAGCATTCGAATTAAAAGCATAAAGTAATGGGAAAAAGGCAAACCTGACTGGAGAGATCGAATGAAATTGAATTGCCCGGTTGGGTTTGCAAAGCAATCTGAGGGTTTATATGAGAGGGAATTGGTTCTTTACCGATGAGTTCCCTTCAGTCTCTGGAGGTTGCTCTGAACTCTGTTAGCTCTTCTCTCACTATCTTTTTCCCTGCCAGGGTAATAGGAATAGAATTTTTTTGTTTCACTGAAACTCTGAATTTATAACCTGATTTTTGTGGACCTGTGGGCTCAAATGAGAGAGGCTCAAGTCCAAAATTTTTCTGTTATATTTTTTTATTTTTTTATTTTTTTTATTTTTTTTTTATTTTTTTCGTTCTTTTTTTTTATTTGTTTTTTTTTCTTCGTTAAAACACGTGGGCTTCGTCTAGCGAGCATGACAGTTCAAGAAATTCCTCTGAGCGTAGGTGATTCCGGTGGCTTTTCTTGGGACTCACTAGGCGACCCATTCTGCTCGCCTACCGAGCATGACAACTCATGAACAAACTTTTGCTCCTTCAAGATTAACGTTTTGACTGACGAATAGACCCCATTTGAACCTGTTGGAAGTATCTCAAGCCATTCCCTTGTGTTGACTGATCATCTAAATAGAACCCACAAAATGTCTTGGATGATACTCAAGCTTCAAACAAAAGATGGTAGTGACACATTTTTGTGCTTTTGGTTAGTAAACAAAAGTAAGAGAAACAATGATGTATAATTCAAGCATGCTTGGTGATCTCAAACCAATCACAAGGAGTCTCATCCAAAGGCAAAGGGAACCAAGATGCTAAAGATACTTGAGGCAATGCAAATGCAATGTTATGATGCCATGAGGGATCTTAGGGTCAAAATTGGGGTCTTACAGATGCCCCTATTTAAGGTCATTCTAGCCGGAGAAGTGAAGGTTAATATCTTCGTCTCGACGGGGTAGAATGGGCTTAAATAATAACAAAGAGACGAATTTTGGTCCCTAAGAGACCTCATGATGCAAATGTAGGTATGAAAAATGGTAGCACTCTGTGGAGATATGTGTCCACAAAAGCCAAGAAATCAGAAGCCACTGATAATCCATATGAGCAATTCACTCTATGGGACCAAGACCCTGAGGACTCTCCTGGGGATAAAAAAGGGATAAAAATGCGCGAGCAGGTCACGACTCAAGGCGTGGGGAACAGAATTCCAAAGGGAAAATATCCAATGGAAAGACTCGAGCTGACTCGAAGATGCATGTATTGGGGAATATGCCAATACAGCAAAACTATCCACAACGGATACTTCGGATAAAATCCGGATGAAAATAATCCACTAAGGGACTTCGCTGGGGATGTCCACAAGGACACTCCTGGGGAAGCAGCGGGACGAGGTATTACCGGCTACTGGGTAATAAGCTCAAGGAGACATGTGATCTGAATGCCAGGTATGAGGGTGAGAGATATAACATGCTCGGGAAGAGATGAATATCCAAGACCGGTATAAGGGTGAGAGATATCAAAACTTCAAAATGTCTGAGGAAAACCTAAAAGGTATACTTCAACTCAGGGATTCTGACTCCACAGGGGACAAAAAGTCATAATAGCGAGCAGAAAGGAAGGAACACCAGGGATACCGGTTACAGGGCATATAATAGGTGACCAACCAAGGCGTGAATTGGGGAATATTCCCAAAACACTCATCATCCAAAAGAGGGCTAAAAGCAAACTCGATTACAGGATGGATATTCGACTCCACAAAGGGGATACGAATCTTACTCGACTTGGGAAGAACAAAAGGCTTCAGACCCGAGAGTGCATGAGATATACTATCTATTACCGTCAGAACGTAGATAATATACTCGCATGGACAATTATCCATAACCGGTTACTGGGTTAATAAAGGATAAATCGACCGAAAAGAAAAGGCATCGGGATACCGAAACTAGGTATATAATGATGACCAATTCAGGGGAGAAACAATCGTTACCAACAACAACAAGGTAGACGAGAGATGACCCGCTAGGGATAAATTGCGTAATCAGGGCAATTATCCAAGCAGATAAGGGGATATCATCACCGAATATTGGATGAAGATAACTGTCACCAATTAAAGATGAGCAAAAATAGTTACTCTGCAAAAAGGGAAGAAATAGGGTTTACAACTATCGGTATGAGGGTAGAGAAACACAGACTCCGTCGGGGATAATAATTACTAATTATTGAGCAATTCTTCATTTACCATGGGGAAACAGGAAAAGAGTCTCAAGAGACCGATCTAGGATCAAACTAGATAGGCACACCAAATCAAGACTTGTCCCGGTGAGGATATAACTCAATGGGGAAAACCATCCCAGTATATGTGTTGGGAAGTAACAAAAACAATCAACATCCACGAGGATATAACCCGGTGGGGAATATGGAAGAAAGGATAGATGCTTTCTGCTTATGGAGCTGACACTATATGGAGAGACCAGACACACACATCTGCTCGGGGAAGTATATCACCAAATAGCGGGAGACAGCAAACAACGATATATGGCAAAGAATGCAACATGAATATCTGAATGTTATAATTATGCATGAATATGCGTGGTTTATGTATGATGTATGCTGACAGACAGACATATCTAACACAACCAGGTCCAGGAATCAACCACCCGGTACTACATCTTAAAAGAGAAAGCCAAGTTCATCGGGGAGTATCCAATCTGCTGGGGATCAGAGATACCAGGAAGCAAAGAACTCTGCAAGGGATGAATCATTAATCATTCCAGCTGGGGACGAGAGTTATCACAGACAAGGTCCACCACACCAACAACTCTACTGGGGAATCTATCCGAGGAGATAAAGGATTTATCGGGATCAACCACCAAATACCGCTCCTGCCCAAAGAGATCCAAGCTGCTGAGGAAGAAAGATTGCTACTCTACTGAAGGGAAGAGAGGTGACTCTCAACAAGCAATCCACTTGGTAGGATAAACCACAAGGGTTTCCGGAGGGAGGAGATACAGTCATGCCAGGAATATGGACAAAAATCTTACCCTGTTGGGGATCGTACCACCCTTGGGAGAGCACTGAGGATCTCCTAAGTATCCTTTCGTCATTGTGAATGTTCACTTTGTTTAAAAACAAATTATAAAAAATTTGATCGTTTAAAACAATGATATTTTTTTAATCAAGACATGCAAAACATTTGTTGAATAAAAATAGATAAGAGTGCCAATAATGGGATAAAAGGCTCAAATTTATTTGATAGAATGGTAATCTGCGAATGTCAAGACTCCATAGATCTTTACAAATTTGAAATTGGTGATATATATTGGAAAAGGGCTACATTGAACATAATGACCATTTCTCCACCAATTCTGAATCCGATGTATTTGAAGCTTTGGTTGATAATGAGCAAGAATCTCTTACGGACGACACTTGTAGAACAAAGTCTTGTCAGGATGCAGTTACTTGCCAAATCCCTAATTTTTGCCTAGATTGCCCCAGGATGAGGTACTCAATCTAGAGGGATACCTATATTCATTTTTCATGTCTCTAACTTTTTCCTGGATCGCCCTTTCGGGTTTTCAATCCACCGAGACACTCATTTTTGCCTAAGCCGCCCTTTCGGGTTTTCAACTTAGCGAGCTATTCAGTTTTTATTTTTTTAGGCGAAGTATTTCTTGACTGCATATGAATTCACAGGACGAGTGAGATCCTCCCCATCCATAGTTGTAACTATCAAAGCACCGCCTGAAAAGGCTCTCTTAACAACATACGGACCCTCATAGTTTGGAGTCCACTTGCCCCTGGAATCGGGCGCGAAAGACAAGACTTTATTGAGCATAAGGTCACCTTCTCGGAACACACGAGGCTTGACCTTCTTATCAAAAGCTTTCTTCATCCTTTGTTGATATAATTGACCAAGGCACATGGCAGTCAATTTCTTCTCTTCAATCAAATTCAGCTGGTCATAACAATTCTGAACCCATTCAGCATCAGTCAACTTGGCTTCCATCAAGACCCTCATTGATGGGATCTCCACCTCTACAGGGAGTACAACCTCCAATCTTGACTTAGCGATCATATCGTCAACGTACGCCTCAATCTCCTTGTGCATCATGTCATGGAACAAGGTAGTCATAGCTCGTTGATACGTGGCTCCGGCGTTCTTCAAACCGAAGGGCATCACTCGATAACAGAATGTTCCCCAAGGTGTGATGAATGTTGTCTTCTCCATATCCTCGGGTGCCATTTTATTCTGATTATATCCGGAAAGTCCATCCATAAACGAGAAGACTTTGAATTTAGCTGTATTATCTACCAACATATCAATATGTGGTAGAGGGAAATCATCTTTCGGACTAGCTTTATTCAAGTCTCTATAGTCCACACACATCCGGACTTTTCCATCTTTCTTAGGCACGAGCACAATATTGGCCACCCATTGAGGATATATAGAAGTCACCAGGAACCCCACATCGATTTGCTTCTGAACTTCCTCTTTGATCTTCACTGCCTTATCAGGATGAGTTCTTCTGAGCTTCTGCTTCACAGGCACGCACTCAGGTTTCAAAGGCAGGAAATGTTGCACAATATCAGTGTCTAGACCTGGCATGTCTTCATATGACCATGCAAAGACATCAACATATTCTCGTAGCAACTTAATCAACCCCTTCTTAACAGATTCTTCCAGAAGTGCCCCAATCTTTACCTCTCGCACACAATCTTCAGACCCCAAGTTGACTGTTTCCAGATTCTTAAGATGCGGCTGAATGATCTTCTCTTCACGCTCAAGTAGCCGGGTGATCTCATCAGGAATCTCTTCAACATCATCTTCCTCTGCCTCAAATACAGGGAATTCAAAATTGGGAGATGGTGTTGGGTCATTATGTTCAATGGGTTTAGAAATAAACCTGCATAATGATTTTGGATATGAAAAGCTTTAGAATTCAAACAAGGCAAATCATTATGCAGATGAAAAGATTGATTTTATTCTATTTTTTAGGGTTTTATGTGATCACCAATTTCATGCAAAAAGCGAAAAGGGAAAATAATTTGGAAAAACATACATTTAACATGAATTTATTGAATGAAAATATCATTGTCTTTATGTGCCAACAATGCCATCACTCCTCCTTTTGGCATGGGAGAAGGGTTTTCAAACAAAGTGATCATTACGTTGACTTATGGACAACTGTTGGAATATCCACAGTGACCCAATTGTTGCAGACCCCTCCAGGGATGATGAAATTGCCAGAATCCTCTGTATCTTCTTCTAAAACGGAAGCAACCTCCTCATCTACACCAGTGTGGATGAAACCTCCACTCTTGAATAGCCCTTGCTTGTTGAAAGTACCAGAAGAAAAACCTATGTCAGCCCGGGACTCGTTGACTTCTAACTCAATCATTTTTCCTAAACCAGTGGTTGCACCACGCTCAATGGCCAACTTTGCATCTTTGTAGGAAGCAAATGAAGGAGTTCTCTTCTCAATAGGCTCAGCAATAGATAAAGCTTGGAAAGGAGTTCCAACTTCAACCTCAGCATCTATATAAGAGAAGGAAGACAAGTGGCTAACCAGGAGAGCCCTTTCTCCCCCTACCACCACCAGCTTCTTATTTTTCACGAATTTCAATTTCTGGTGTAGGGTGGACGTCACGGCGCCTGCCTCGTGAATCCATGGTCTTCCCAAAAGACAACTTCACGATGGGTGAATGTCCATAACCTGGAAGGTAATCTGAAAATCACTTGGTCCGATCTTGATTGGGAGATCAACTTCCCCAATCGCAGTTTTGCGAGACCCATCAAAAGCCTTCACAACTACTCCACTCTGCCTCATGGGAGGCCCTTGATATGATAGCTTTGAGAGAGTGGACTTTGGCAATACGTTCAATGATGACCCGGTGTCCACCAGTACATTGGACATGGCGTCGTCTCTACAACCCATAGATATATGTAATGCCAATTTGTGGTCTCTTCCTTCCTCAGGGAGATCAGAGTCACAAATCTTGAAACGTTGGCTCTAGTGTAGTACCGGTGAGTCAGCTTGTCTTCAAAATAAATGAAGGACACAGAGTTACACCACAGGGCAAGGGACTGGAAACAAAACCTGCTTATGCATATGATGCATGCAATGCTTGTGCATATGATTTTTTTCTTATTTTAAAGGAACTTTAGAGTTTTATTTGCAAACTCTGGAAATATTAAGCATTTTATCACATATGGAAATATCTCATCAAATAATATCAGGGAAAAGAAGTGCAGCATCGTTAATCATATACAAGAGAAAAGGAAAATAATCGTCTTATGGATCCCTAGAAACAATCATCCAAAACTCGGGACACAGGAAGATAAGATGCACGAAGCCTCTTCACCTCCCTCTCGTAGGCTGCCTCTATATCGACCTTCTCTTTGGCGAGTCGATCATACTTCCTCTTCCAGAACTTAGAAGACTGAGGAAGTAGAGAAGTCCATACATCATCAGGATCATCAATAACCTGATGCTCAAGAAACTCAATCAACGCATCCTTCTCCTTAATCTGCTGAAGCAACTCTTCACGTTCACGGATCTAGGCACGTGAACGGTCTTCGTCTCTCAACTCCTCTACTCCTTGATTAGGGAGGGTTGAAGGCCCGACCATAATCATAGGTGTAGGTCTCGGATACTCGTAAGGTATGAGATACTCAGACGCCCTCTTCCTAACCCAAACAGTGTAAGGCTCCAAAGCGATGCAATTCTTAGGAACCAACTCGTTCCTTCCTTTCCTATGAATCTTGTGCCAAGCGCGGACCATCTTAGCTTTCAAGCCTTGGGGATCTTTACCATCCTGAAAGAATACACCTTCTAAAAGAATGTTATTGGGTTTATCCTTTAAGGGGAACCCAAGCTGCCGACGTGCCAAAACAGGATTGTAGTTAATCCCACCACATGTACCAAGAAGAGGTACATTGGAGAATTCGCCACAAGAGTCAATAATCTGCACACCATCATACACACGATTATACCAAGAGATATCATCATTAGTGAGAGACATAAGTCTCGTGGACCACCGTAGACATTCCTTGTTCTCCTTGAAAGCGACCGTCTGAGGTAAGTGAGAAATAAACCACTTATACAACAGCGGCAAACAACACACAATGGCGCCACCACCCTTTGCATTCCTCATATGCAAAGAGAAGTAGGTATCACCCAACAGAGTCGGAACGGGATTAAGAGTAGAGAAAATCCTAATAGCGTTCACATCCACAAACTTTTCGATGTTGGGGAATAACATTAGCCCATAGATAAGAAGTACAAATATGGCCTCAAAGGCGTCCTCACTCCTGGCCTTCCCATACATAGTAGCTTGAGCGATGAGGAACTCAGAAGGGAGACCTTGAATTCCTCCTTTGGTAGTTATATGAGCATCAACCAGAGATTCATCTATGTGTAACATGTCAGCTATCTCTTGAGAAGTGGGAACCCTTTCCAAGCCACTGAACGACAACTGATCCAGAATAGGTATACCCACAAGGTAAGCATACTCCTCAAGTGTAGGCAAAAGCTGGAAATCCGGAAACGTGAAGCAACAGTACAACGGATCGTAAAACTGCACCAATACACTCATCAATCCTTCATCCACCTGAGTGGTCAGAAGAGGAAGAAGCTTCCCAAAACGGGCTTTGAAACCCAAGGGATCTAATACATAAGATGTCAAATTCCGTAACTCTTTCAAATCTGGTTGCCTGAAGTTGTACTTCTTTGTATTCCTTCTTTGTCTTTCCATGTCTGAAAATTTTGCAAATAAACCCCTTAAGTTCCTTGAAAATTTTCTTATTTATTGATGATATGGATGCAAATGGGTGCATGAATGCAACAATCACACTCAAGGATCAAGCAAAGCACACCAAACAAAGGTCATGGGATGGATCATGTTATCCTTAATATCAATCATCCATTTTGGTGGATTATGGTTTACACCTTATCAACGCCCAAGTTCCATTGATATTAAGGATACCTGAACGGATCAACCATGAATCAAGGGTTTGTTGTAAGTCACGAGCATGGAGTTTAGGTTAAGAACCACCCAAAGGGAGTTTACTAAGGTTTAAACCTGCCAAACATGTTCTACAAAAGGTTCCCATAGTCATCATCCCATCTTTTGGATATTATCGGAGGAACGACTACTCGTATTCCAAAAATATTCTCAAGAGAGACTCTTATGAGTGTAGTATCGCGTAACAATCGTATCAAATCTTACACTTGAACGACTTTCGCACTACATCCTACGAATAGGCCAAGATGGGTTTGGTAATTTAAGGTCATTGGCTTCTAAGGTCTATATTTGAAAAAGTAATGTCTAACCACAACTACTTGTGTGACATTGTTGATCCCAACATAACCTCCACCAAGTGAATGGACTTGCAAGTCAACTTGCTAAGGAATAACTCCACACAAGTCAACAAGACTATGCCATTTTCCTATCCTAAGTGCACTCGAGTTCGGGTATAGAACTCATCTCACAAAGATCACCAAGCATACAAGGAATTAATATTCAAACAATTCAATCATTACATACAATACAGTAATCCCAAATTGCACAAAAATATTTCACACAAAAAATAAATAAATATACAATATAATACAACAAATATGAAAAGTAGGCAAAACCCACTAGGATGCTCATTCCCCAGCAGAGTCGCCACTTTTCTGTAGCGGGGTATTCGTTACCATTAGAGATATTGACTAAATCCAAGGTAAATCATACAAGTCGAGTCGCCACCGCAATTCTATTTATCCAAAGGAATGGTTAGAAAGCGAACAAAAACCTAAAAGTTTTATCGAATCAAAAACTAGTAAAAATGTCAAAGATATGGATAAGGGGGTTGGTTATGCAATGGGAAGGTATTAGGCACCCAAAGCATCCTAGGTACTCCTAGGGAGCCCTTTTCACATTTGTTGCAAAGGTTGTTGTTTTGTGAAAAATTTATTTGTGCAAACATGAATGAAGGGATGAGAAAAGTGTGTATGTTTATCTAATGTACTACTTACTAAAAGAAGGGTCAAAAGAAAATGACTCGCACGGATGTCGCATCCACTACATACGTATCTCATCTGAATATGAGAATCAGAGTCTTCGTAGCTCGGCTACCTAGGGGTTAAAGAGGAGTGTGCTCGCTAAGACATCGCGTCTTACGCCTACGTATCTCATCTGGGATGAAAATCAGAGCAAAACGTAGTTCGACCAACTACGGGGTAAGGGTTGTATTTTGGGGTGAACGACGTTACTACGCAATCTACCGGATGCTCGACCTTTGGAGACTTACTCGCCTGTAGTAGAAGGAGATAACGTGTTCTTAGGAGAAGAAAAATCAATGAGTTTGGGGTGTTTAGGGACGCTCATGCAAAAGGCAGTCCTAGATGAAGGAACCGCATAAAGTAAACATGCCAACAAGGGGCTCAGAAGTAAATAAATAAAAGAAAACAAATGCCTCCTATCGAGGTCTTCCAGCTAAGAAAGCAATAAAATGCGGGAAAGAGGTAAAAGTACCACACGGACAAATATCTGAAGTAACAGTAATTAACGAAACAAGAAACCCAGAGATCCTTCCAAGCTAACACCATCAAAGAAAGTGAGTCAGTACAGGAAATCGGAATAAACCTCCAGGTGGTATCCCACAAATAAAGTGGAACACCAAACAAGCTATCCTTGCAAGAGTATGTGAGCCCTCACAAAACAAAACTCAACAAACAGGTTAGAGTAATATGACGGAATTAGGAGAAAACAATGCCATAACAAACACAAAACAGGTTAGAGCAAACAGGATAGGGTAATCAAGAGTTGCCCCCAAATCAAAATGTAACCACATGAATCATGCCATTAAAATTCACAAAAAGCTCACAAAAATCAACCAAGGGTAGGAGGCCTAAACCTCTTGTCAAACACATGCATCAAAAGGGTATCAAATTCACCCATAATACCTCATACATTCAGAGCATTCAAATTAAAAGCATAAAGTAATGGGAATAAGGCAAACCTGACTGGAGAGATCGAATGAAATTGAATTGCCCGGTTGGGTTTGCAAAGCAATTTGAGGGTTTATATGAGAGGGAATTGGTTCTTTGCCGATGAGTTCCATTCAGTCTCTGGAGGTTGCTCTGAACTCTGTTAGCTCTTCTCTCACTATCTTTTTCCCTGCCAGGGTAATAGGAATAGAATTTTTTTGTTTCACTGAAACTCTGAATTTATAACCTGATTTTTGTGGACCTGTGGGCTCAAATGAGAGAGGCCCAAGTCCAAAAAATTTCTGTTATATTTTATTTATTTATTTATTTATTTATTTATTTATTTATTTCGTTCTTATTTTTTTTTCGTTTAAACACAGGGGCTTCACCTAGCGAGCATGACAGTTCAAGAAATTCCTCTGAGTGTAGGTGATTCCGGTGGCTTTTCTTGGGACTCGCTAGGCGACCCATTCTGCTCGCCTAGCGAGCATGACAGTTGATGAACAAACTTTTGCTCCTTCAAGATTAACGTTTTGACTGACGAATAGACCCCATTTGAACCTGTTGGAAGTATCTCAAGTCATTCCCTTGTGTTGACTGATCATCTAAATATAATCCACAAAGTGTCTTGGATGATACTCAAGCTTCAAACAAAAGATGTTAGTGACACATTTTTGTGCTTTTGGTTAGTAAACAAAAGTAAGAGAAACAATGATGTATAATTCAAGCATGCTTGGTGATCTCAAACCAATCATAAAGAGTCCCACCCAAAGGCAAAGGGAACCAAGATGCTAAAGATCCTTGAGGCAATGCAAATGCAATGTTATGATGCCATGAGGGATCTTAGGGTCAAAATTGGGGTCTTACACATGTGCCTCTCCATCTTTCTTTTTTGCAAATGCCCCATAACGTTTGGCAGAAGAGCCTTCTTCTCTTGTCAGACGCCCTTCCCTAACCCCTTCTTCTAGACGCATCCCCATATTCACCATCTCGGTGAAGTCAGAAGGAGCGCTAGCAATCATCCGCTCATAATAAAAAGAACTCAAGGTCTTCAAAAAGATCTTAGTCATCTCTTTCTCTTCTAGCGGGGGCACGATCTGTGCTGCTACCTATCGCCACCTCTGGGCGTATTCTTTGAATGTTTCTTTGTCCTTCTGGGACATGGCCCTCAATTGATCCCTATCGTGAGCCATATCCACATTGTACTTGAATTGCTTGACGAAGGCCTCGCCAAGATCGTTGAAGGATCGGATGTTCGTACTGTCTAAACCCATGTACCAACGCAGAGCAGCACCGGACAAACTTTCCTGAAAGTAGTGGATGAGCAGTTGGTCATTGTCGGTCTGAGTCGACATATTCCTGGCATACATGACCAGGTGGCCGAGAGGGCAAGTATTTTCTTTGTATTTTTCAAAGTCAGGGACCTTGAATTTCACAGGGATCTTCACATTAGGAACCAAGCAGAGTTCGGCAGCAGACTTTCCGAAAAGATCCTTTCCTCTGAGAGTTTTCAATTCCTTGCGAAGCTCAAGAAATTGATCGTTCATAGCGTCCATCTTCTCATAGACATCTGGTCCCTCAGACGACTCAGAATGATAGATGGTGTCGTCTACTCTGGGCAGAGTATGCACGACAGGAGGAGGAACAGCAAGGACCGGGCTAGATGCCGGCAGAGAAGCAAAGGTGGGCGCAGGACCCTCAGGCATGAAATTAGGAGGCATCCGCCACGGGAATCCGGATGGCATGGCCGTTGGAGTAAAGTGTGCACTGGCTGCGGGCACAGTCGAGGAGACAATCTCAGGGATGACTGTCCTCTGGGGAGGAGTTGAAGGTGTCAGAGAAGACTAGCTCTGGGCAGCCATGAATGACTCCATCAAATCACTTAATCTGGCCACTTCCTCTTTCAGCTCGCGGTTCTCCTGTTCCAAATGATCCATCAGTCTTGAAATGTTGGCTTTGGTGTAGTACCGGTGAGTCAGCTTGTCTTAAAAAAAAATGAAGAACACAGAGTTAGACCACAAGACAAGAAGCCGGGAACAAAACCTGCTTATGCACATGATGCATGCAATGCTTGTGCACATGATTTGTTTTTTTTCTTTTTATTTCAAAGGAACTTTAGGGTTCTATTTGCAAAGTTTGGAAGTATTAAACATTTATCACCTATGGAAATATCTCATCAAATAATATCTGGAAACATTTTTACACTAAAGAAGTACAATTTTGGTAACCAAATATAATACAAGAGAGAAGGGAAATAAACATCTTATGGATCTCTAGAAGCAATCATCCGAAGCTCTGGACATAGGAAGATAAGATGCACGAAGCCTCTTCACCTCTCTCTCGTTGGCTGCCTCCATATCTGCCTTCTCCTTGGCGAGTCGATCGTACTTCCTTTTCCAGAACTTGGAAGACTGAGGAAGTAGAGAAGTCCATGCATCATTAGGATCATCAATAACCTGATGTTCGAGGAACTCTATCAAAGCATCCTTCTCCTTGATCTACTGAAGCAACTCCTCTCTTTCACGGATCCAAGCACGTGAACGGTTTTTGTCTCTCAACTCCTCTACGCCTTGGTTAGGGAGGGTTGAAAGCCCAGCCATAACCAAAGGTGTAGGTCTTGGATACTCGTAAGGCATGAGATACTCAGACGCTCTCTTCCTAACCCAAGCAGTATAAGGCTCCATCGCAACACAATTCTTAGGACCTAACTCTTTCCTTCCTTTCTTATGAATCTTGCGCCAAGCGCGAACCATTCTGCCCTTCAAGTTTTGGGGATCTTTACCCTCCTGAAACCCTCTAACAGAATGTTATTAGGTTTATCCTTTAGTGGGAACCCAAGCTGACGACGTGCCAAAATAGGGTTGTAGTTAATCCCACCACATGTACCAAGAAGAGGTACATTGGAGAATTCACCACAAGAGTCGATAATCTGCACACCATCATACACACGGTTGTACCAAGAGATATCATCATTAGTGAGAGACATAAGTCTCGTGGGCCACCGTAGACATCCTTTGTTCTCCTTGAAGGTGACCGTCTGCGGTAAGTGAGAAATAAACCACTTATACAACAGAGGCAAACAACACACAATGGCGCCACCACCCTTTGCATTCCTCATATGCAAAGAAAAATAAGTGTCACCCAACAGAGTCGGAACGGGATTAAGAGGAGAGAAAATCCTAATAGCATTCATATCCACAAACTTGTTGATGTTGGGGAACAATACTAACCCATAAATAAGAATGACAAATATGGCTTCAAAGGCATCCTCACTCATGGCCTTCCCATACATAATGGCATGAGCAATGAGGAACTCAGAAGGGAGACCTTGAATTCCACCTTTGGTAGTCATATGAGCACCAACTAGAGATTCATCTATATGCAACATGTCAGCTATCTATCAAGAAGTAGGAATACTCTCTACGCCACTGAATGGCAACTGGTCTAGAATAGGTATGCCCACAAGATAGGCATACTCCTCAAGCGTAGGCAAAAGCTGGAAATCCTGAAACGTGAAGCAACGGTACAAGGGATCATAAAACTGCACCAATACACTCATCCACCCTTCATCCACCTGAGTAGTCAGAAGCGGAAGAAGCTTCCCAAAACGAGCCTTGAAACCCAAGGGATCTAGTACATAGGATGTCAGATTCCCTAATTCTTTCAAATCTGGTTGTCTGAAAATGTACTTCTTTGTATTCCTTCTTTGTCTTTCCATTTCTGAAAATTTTCAAATAGACCTCTTAAGTTCCTTGAAAATTTTCTTCATTATTGATGATATGGATGCAAATGGGTGCATGAATGCAACAATCACACTCAAGGATCAAGCAAAGCACACCAAACAAAGGTCATGGGATGGATCATATCATCCGTAATATCAATCATCCATTTTGGTGGATTATGGTTTACACCTTATCAACACCCAAGTTCCATTGATATTAAGGATCTATGAACGGATCAACCACGAATCAAGGGTTTGTTGCGAGTCACGAGCATGGAGTCTCGGTTAAGAACCACCCAAAGGAAGTGTACTAGGGTTTAAACCTGCCAAACATGTTCTACAATAGTCATCATCCCATCTTTCGGATATTATCGGAGGAACGACTACTCGTATTCCAAAAATATTCTCAAGAGAGACTCTTATGAGTGTAGTATCGCGTAACAATCGTATCAAATCTTACATTTGAATGATTTTCGCACTACATCCTAAGAATAGGCCAAGATGGGCTAGGTAAACTAAGGTCCTTGGCTTCTAAGGTCTATATTGGAAAGAGTAATGTCTAACCACAACTACTTGTTGTAGCGGTGTATTCGTCGCTTTATGATTTATTAATTAAATCAAAAGCAAAGCATACAAAGAATCGAGTCGCCACCGCACTTTTATTTATCCAAAGGAATGGCTAAAAAGCGAACAAAAGCCTAAGAAGTTTTACACATAGAAAACTAATGAAAGATCAGAGATCGGGGTAAGGGGTAAATTATGCAAAGGGAAGGTGTTAGGCACCCAATGCATCCTAGGTACTCCTAGGGAACCTCTTTTCACACTTGTTGTATCAACTTATTTGTTTATGAAAATATTTTTGTGCAAACATGGATTGAAGGGATGAGAGAAGGAATATACAATTTTTATTTTTTGTTTTTGAACGGATGAACCCGTTGCCTACGTACCTTTCCATGGAAGGTAAGGATCAAAACGCCGTAGTTCGGCTAAAAGATTTCCAAAATATGAGTAGGTTCATTTTAAACAAAAGCCCTAAGGTCTTTCGTTATCCACGGGAGAAAACTCAACCTTATACAAACAACAAGTCCACCACGTGAGAAAAGCTTCAACTTGCTATTGAGGGGTTAACCCTATAATAAGCAAGGAAGTCTTACAATTCAATCACTAAGGACAAGAAGGTGAGATTAACATCAACCAAACTAGGATAAATCAAACCTATGGCTAATGTATGAAAACTTATCAAGAATGGACAAAGCCACAAAACAATTGAATGAGTGAAATTAACCAATTAGGATTTATTCACAAAAGATGGTCAAAGTATGATTAGAATTCAATTCAAAGAAGTATTATGAAAGTGAAGTTTGAAAAAATCAAAGGCCTAAAGCCTAGGTTTCTAATTTGAAGAGAGATGAAAATGTTTGCACAAAATTTTCAGGTTTGGATTAACATGCAAATGGAGGTTTAAGAAACAAAAGGATGAAAGGTGAGGGAGTGTAAAACTTCTTAGATGTTCACCTCTTGAGATCATATGAAGATGATCCAAGTGATTCCTTTGGAATGGGCAATGAGCAATATCAAATAACAAAGTAAATGGATACCGGATGCCAATCAATGGGCTTATTCCAATCTCACAAAGCAAACAAAACATGGATACCAGAGGCCAATCAATGGACTTATACTAGTCTCCTAAAACAAAATAAACAATGATACCAGATGCCAATCAATGGACTTATACTAGTCTCACAAAGCAAAACAACAAGGATACCAGAAGCCAATCAATGGACTTATACTAGTCTCCTAAAACAATGATCATAGGAAACAAATGCCAATAAATGGGCTTACAATTGACTCCTCACAAGAAACAAACAACAAAAATGCAATAAGCAAGAGAAAACAAGTTGCCAATAAATGGTCTTACACTTGACTCCAAGGAAAGGATGCCAAACAATGGTCTTAGTCCTAAATCCTTCCAAATCATGGGAAACAATGGCCAATAAATGGACTTACAATTGAATCCTCAATGGACAAATAAAGATGTCACAAAGATATGAACAATGATCATGCAATGATGTTCAATTAATGATGATAAATGCACACAGGCACACATAAGCAGACATGCACAGATGAATCAAGTAAGCAAACAAGCAAGTCAGATAGCACACACTATACACAAGCAATTAGGCTCAAGCAAGGTTAGACTTTACAGTCAACTGGAATGGGGTAATATGAGCTCTCAACCCTAACATTGAGAGTTAGGGTGAAGCAAATGAAATGGAGATGAGGGGTGTGCCTCATAGCTCTTATCCCTGGCCTGGGAGAGCTTTGAATAATAGAATGTGTGGGAGTTCAGAAAGTTGGAACTCTTCTCCACAGATGAATGACTCTATAAGATCTTGGGTTAATATCCACAATGCATCAACATGTTATGTGAGCAAAGGAATGACACACTGAATAGCAGGAGATGGATTACACATCTCTTTTATCTGCCAATTGCCTCATAAGAGGACTTTTCCTGCTTGGCACAAAAAGTAAACAATCACAAGCATTGCCTCTTAAGGAGGACTTCAGACAGGTGCCTGCCCCCATAACAGGACAGGTCTTCCAGACTACATGAAGATTAGAGGTTATACCTAAATGGTTAAGCAACCAAGCAAAAGCAAGTTCAAAGTGAACTTAAGCAACTTATGTACCTGTGGAAACATCAAACAAATCAGTACAACTTCACAGACAAACAACCAAGAGTTAATATCAGACAAACAGACAAGGTTCACAATGTGCAAGCCAAAGGTCAAACTCAAATGAGTCAACATCAACCTACAAAACACACAAAGATTAGTAATCAAAGGCAAACATCAATGCTCAAAATGATGGAGCATCATTAACCATGTGACTTGGATGTTCAACCTGAAATCAAAGCTCAGACATGAGAGGCAAACCAATAGGTCAAAGCCTAGGGTCAAAGATGGAGAAAAAATTTAAAACAGAAGCTGAAAATTAACATGAATCAACTTCAAACACATCTTGAAACAATCCAAAAGGTCTCACATCAATATCATATACCAAAAGCATTTCATGATCAATTGAAGTCCAAGGCAAATTTAAAGCTCAAATATGACCAACCATAATGAAAAATCTCAATCAAATCAGAAATCAATCAAATAATTCCAAGAAAATTCATACTCATTCACAACATCCATGTCAAGCATCATACAAAAAATCAGAACAATTGGAATTCATTAGGCATGGTAAACACATCACATAAGTTGAACAAGAAAAGGTGTGACACAAATTGTCACACCTACCTTAACATGATCATAAAACAGGAATGACACATGATAAAAATACCAAATCAACACCATAATGTCAAGCAAAGTGTTTGGTTTCATCATGCAAATTTTCAAATTCATTGGATAAGAACTCAGCATTTCACAAATGATATGGCAAGGCAAGGTACAAAATGCATACATGTTCAAATGCCCTAGCACAAAATGAAATCCAGCCAAGCACAATTTATGGAAAAATGATCAAAAAATAATAGACAGAATAAGGAATGCAATGCAAAAAACCTCATAATTTTTGGATGATTTTTCAATTAGATATGATTTTTTGAAGATTGGAAATGAAATGAAATAATATGTGACAAGATAATATGAAATGAAATGAATTATTTAATTCAAATTTTGAAAAGTGGCGCCAACACATGAAACGCGATCGTTTCATTAATGTGTTGGCTAGTCAACGAAGTCAAACGCGCGCCCTGGCCAATCAGATACGCGCATGGAGCTCCTCATGCAACCACTCACGTGCAAGCCCTAAATAAACAATAGGCAACGGATTTGGCATGGCAAAACGCATCAAAAGCGTTCTCAAAAGCCTGAACTTCGTCTTCTTCACGCACGCAGCCATGAATAGTGAGTGTTCATCAACACTCAAGAACATTTTTACCAGAACTCAAAAGTGAGCACATCAACACATTGCACATTCAATGGAGATCAAAGATCAAGGCATGGCTAAGCATATAACATCACACATCAAGTGAATCGAGCAAAACAAATTTCATCATCAAAACTTTAATCTACCATATCTAACACAATAATGCATGGAAATTAATGATTCGAAGCTCAGAATGATCACAACAACAAGATCTACAACATTAGCATAATGAATTTGAAAAATAAGAGGATCGATTTGGAACCTCTTGGAGAGCAGCTTTGGAATTCGTGTTGATTCAAGCCTTGCAATGCTCCAAACTTCTTCTACAACACTTGTATGGATGATTGGATGAAAGATCAAAGCTCAATTGCACATGATTTCAACAGAATTTTGATTTGCCATTGTTGCTTCCAAGCTTCACTATGCTTCAATCATGCATGATTTCATGTGAATCCTCTTCCAAACTTGCTCAGTGATGCTTCAATATGATGAATTAAGCAATGGAATGTGATTTGCTTGAAGAATTTGAGAGAAAATTTTGAGAGAAAAAGTGTGAAGAATTTCTAGATCTGAAAATTGTGATTGTTGTTAGCTGAAAACAGTTAGGTTTGTGTTATATACTCCCTCCTAATCATGCTCTTAATCATGTTTAAGCAAATGGTAAGTGGATTAGCAAAAATGAGGTGCTTATGCAATTTAGCAATTTCACCCTATGCATGAAAATGCATGGTGAACAGTACACGAAATTGGATTGAATTTCACTTAAAATGTCATTTTGGAGCTATTGGCAATGATAAAATGTTCAAATAATTGGCCAATTTTAAACTTTAATTTTCCCTCCAAAAATCAAGTGAAATACCAAATGTTCATATGATGATAATGCATGCCATGTAATGCAAGATTTGGAAAGTATAGGTCAACAGAAGAATGTACAAAAAAGAGTCATCCAATTTGGAGCTTTGGTTGAGAAGTTATGCACATTTGAATCTCCAAGTACACTTTGCCATGTTTTGATCATATCTTCTTAACCACACATGAGAAATTGATGATCTTGGACTTTTTGGAAATGGGAGAGAAAGATCTACAACTTTCATGTTCAACAAAAGTTCATTTGAAGCATTTTTGATGATGTAATTTGAAGTGGAAGTTAGGTTAAAACCTTTCCATTTTTGGCAAATTTGAATTATAGGTCACTTTCTATTTTTGGAAAGTTTTGACCTGACTTTATTTTCTTCAATGTTGATGTTTGAAATGTCAAATGAGACTTGTTTGAACATGAATGAGGTATTTCTAATCACTTCCCACCTCCAAATCCACTGTTGACTTTGCAGTTGACTTTCTAGGTCTTCAGTTGACCTGACAATGTTCTGATGAAATTCAAGCCTCTACCACTTGGGATTTTGATTCAAAATAATATCATAGCTCATGTAAGCTCTTGATAATGATTATGGGGTCCAAATTCTCAAGAATGGCCACCATCTATTACTCAATGAATGCTTTTGATTGCTTTGACTGTGATTGCTTCATCTGCAAGACAAGGGTTAGATGACATATTTTTGTACTTTTGGTTAGTGATAAAAAGAAATGCAATGATATACAAATGCAAAACATGCTTGGTGATCAAGAATCACTCTCAAAAAGATAACCCACCCACAGGGAAGGAAGCAAGGTGCACAATGATCCTTGAGGCAATGAATGATATGATATGATGCCATGAGGGATCTTAGGGACAAAATTGGGGTCTTACAGATGCCCTTATTTAAGGTCATTCTAGCCGGAGAAGTGAAGTTTAGAAATATTCATCTCGACGCGGTAGAATGGGCTTAAATAACAGTAATGAGAAAAATTTTGGTCCTTAAGAGACCTCATGATCCGGATGTATGCATGCAAAAGGAAAACAAAACTCTGTGGGGGATATGGGTCCACAAAGAAGGAAAGACGATCCATCGGAGTAATACACTCACCAGGAACAGAGACTCTAACAGGACTCTTGTGGGGATAAGAAAAATAAAAAGGAATGCGTGAGCAGGACACGACTTTGAATTAGGGTAAACAAGAACTAAACGCTGCGTGAACAAGACACGACTGGACTGGAGACCTCACGGGGAATGAAGGATTCAAACTGGTAAAAGAAGAATTCCAAAGGAATACACATCCATTGGAAAGACACAAGCTGACTCAAACTATCCATAAAGGATACTTCGGATGAAAATCCGGACTCAGACTGGGGAAAGATTCACACAGAACCTCCCTGCCGGGGAAAATTGCATATATTGGGGAAAACGCCAATACAGCAAAAGGGGAAAATCACAACAAGAAACTCCACTGGAGAAGGTCTAACAAAGAGACTCTCCTGGAGAAGCAACAAAGAAATGAGGTGTTACCGGTATAAGGGTAACAAACTCAGGAAGAATGAATATCTAAGACCGGTATAAGGGTGAGAGATATCAATCAACCAAACATCTGAGAAAGACCTGAAAAAGGTACATCAACTCAGAAAAATCTGACTCCACAGGGGACCAAGGTTATAATAGGGAGCAGAAAGGAAGGAACACCAAGGATACCGGCTACTGGGTATATAATAGGTGACCTACCAAAGCGTGAATTGGTATATATGCCAAGACACTCATCATCCGAAAGGAGGGCTTGAAAAAGCAAATCGACTTATAGGATGGACATTCGAACCCGCGACGGGAAAACGAATCTTACTCAGCTGGGGAAACAAACCCAAAGAGCGCAGGAGATATAATATCCATTACCGTCAGAACGTGGATAGTATACTCGCATGAGATATATTATCTATTACCGTCACAACGTAGATAACATACTCGCATGGAAGGAAACACCAGGGATACCGGTTACTGGGTATATAATAGGTGGCCAACCAAAAAGAGAGACAATCGATACCACAACAACAGGGTAAACGAAAGACAACTCACAGGGGATAAATTGCAAGCATCCGGCAATTATCCAAGAAACAAAGAATATTCGATTCCGCAAAGGAATACGAATCTTACTCGACTGGGGAAACACAACAGGCTTCGACTGAAGAATGCATGAGATATATCATCCATTACCGTCAGAACGTGGATAACATACTCGCATGGAAGATTATCCACAACCGGTTACTGGGTTAATAAAGGATAAATCAACCGAAAAGAAAGGCATCGGGATACCAAACTAGGTATATAAAGATGACCAATCAAAGGGAGCAACAATCATTACCAAGCAAAAGGGTAAATGAAAGAAGACCCGCTGGGGATGAATTGCTAGCAAACGGCAATTATCCACAAGGGCCTACTGGGGATACAATTGCTAGCAACCGGCAATTACCCAAAAGCAAGGAGGGAATATCAACATCGAATATTGAATGAAGATAACCACAAAGAGTAACCATCATCGGTTAGGATGAACAACAAGGTTAACTCTGCAAAGGGGAGAAATTAGGGTTTACATCTACCGAATACGAGGTAGAAAACCAAAGAATCTGGCTGAGGAAGCGAGAGGTTAACTACTACCGATTACTAGGTAGAAAACCAAAGACTCAGTTGGGGATAGGGTGAATGAATGCCAAATACTGAGCAATTATTCAACTTATTCCATAGGGAGACACAGACTCCGTTGGGGATAAAACCACAACAACACAAACTCCACCATCAACCAGAATGAACCACAAAGGTTACCTTTGCTAGGGGAAAAGAGAGAGGACTTACAACTACCGAATACTGGGTAGGAGCCAACAACTCTAATGAGGATAAAAGATGGGGTTTACATCTACCGAATACTGGGTAGAAAACCAACAACTCCGCGTGGGGAATGACGGAAATCACAAATCCGCACGGGAAACAAAAATAGGGTTTATAACAAACCACAAACTGCTGAAGAGCAGAAAAACTAGGATTTACAACTACCGAATATTGGGTAGAAAACCAACGACTCTTGCTGAGGAATAAAAGGTATATAACCTCAAATTCCGCCAAGAGGCAAGGGGAACATAGGACTTACAACTACCGGTTACTGGGTAGAGACCCAAAAATTCCGCTGGGGATAAAAGAATTATTGTCGGTTACTGGGCAATTCATTCATTTATTCCACAGGGAAGCACAAGAAACAGTTAACAAATTAGCCAATTCGGGATTGATCTGAAAAGACAGACTGGATCAAGACTCATCCTAATGAGGATATAACTCAATAGAAAGATCCATCCCAATATATGTGTTGGGAGGAAACGGAAGAAACCGTCATCCACGAGGATATATCTCAGTGGGGAACTGCAGAAGGAAAGACAGACACTTTCTGCTTATGGGCTGACTCTATATTGAGAGATTAAACACCCGACATCTGCTTGGAGGAGATCTATTGTGGAGATCTATATTACCCATAGCAGGAGACGACAAACAAGAGATATATGGCAAAAAATGCAATTATGAATATCTGAATGTTTATGAGTATGCATGAATATGCGTGGTTTATTTTTGATGAATGCTGACAAAACAGACATATCTAACACAAACAGACCCAGGAAACAAACGCCCGGTACTACACTTCCAGAGGAAAACCCAAGAACCAACTGGAAAGCCAATCTGTTGGAGATCTTCATGCTAAAAAGCAAAGATCTGCGGGGACGCAAAAGATCAGAGATATCAAAGGAATCACAAAATCTCTGAGTGATGGATCAATAATCAACCCAACTGGGGAACAGAAAGTCACAACTGGCAGAAACTGCCACAAAGACAAATCTGTTGGTGAAAAGGAGAAATCCCGAGATATCTGCAGGGGGGTCCTCAGTATCAACTGGAAAACAAGAGTTCACTACACAGGCGAGAACTGCCACGAAAGAAACTTCCAAATAACTCCGCTGGGGAACAACCCACAAAGGGAGAACAGATCATCCATGTAGAATCTAACTGCACAAGCAACTCTACGGGGAATACATGTCAGTCATTCCAATGGGGAATACACCCACTGCGGGAAAAATAGATCACACAAGTAGATTCTGCAACAAGCCACTCTACTGGGGATCAAAAGCATCAGGAAATCAAACAAATCTCTGGATGATAGATCACCAACCGACCCTACTGGGGAAACAAAGATTTTCAACAGGCAAAACTGCCACAAAAACAACTCTGTTGAGAATACCAACTCTTGGCGGGGATCCTGACTCTGTTGAGGATACCAACCCTATTGAGGATTCTGCAGGGAAAGCACAAAACTTCTGCAGGAAACTTATCAGATACAATCCACCGTACCACAAATCTACTGGTGGTTCCACTAGGGATGAGGAGGAGAGTTGGGGATCAACCACCAAACGCTGCACCTTTCAAGAGAAACCCAACAACTGCTGAGGAGGAACATAATCACTGCTCTGCTGAAGGGAAAAGAGGTGAAAACCTCAACAAGCACTCTGATGGGGAGGAGTATAGCATATCATATCAACAAACCCTACTAGCGACTGCGCTGAGGAAAATGGTAAAGTACCGGGGTGTCAACCCACCAACCACTGAATCTTCCAAAGGAAAGCAACCATGCTGAGGAGAGAACATTGTTGGAGAGGATTGTGAAGTCTCAACAAACACTCTGCTTGGGGGACAACCCCAACAAAAGCTCTGCTTGGGGAACAACCCCAACAACAAAATCTGGAAAAAGAGGATACAACCATGCCAGGAATATGAACAAATGTCTTACCTGTTGGAAATCATGCCACCCTCGGGAGAGCACTGAGAAATTCTTAAGTATCCTTTCGTCATTGTGAATGTTCACTTTGTTTAAAACAACAAATTTTGAAAAAAATTATTTATTTAAAACAATGACATTTTATCAATTAAAACATGCAAAACATTTGTTGAATTGAAACAAATAAGAGTGCAAATAATTGGACAAAAGCTCAAATTGATTTGATGGAGTGGTAGCCTGCAAATGGCAAGACTCCATAGATCAGTACAAATTTGAAATCAGTGATATATATTGGAAGAGGGCTACATTGAACATAATGATCCTTTCTTTACCAATTTGAATCTCGATGTATTCGAAGCTTCAATCGACGACGAATCGAGAATCTCTGACGAAAAGACAGCTGCGGAACAGAAAGTCTTGTCCGGATGCAGTTACTTGCCAAATCCCTAATTTTTGCCTAGATTGCCCCAGGGTGAGGTACTCAATCTAGCGGGATACAAATTCTTTTTTCCAAGTCTCTAACTTTCGCCTGGATCGCCCTTACGGGTTCTCCACCGAGACGCTCATTTTTGCCTAAGCCGCCCTTTCGGGTTTTCAACTTAGCGAGCCATTCTGTTTTTCTTTTGCATACTTTTTTTAGGCAAAGTATTTCTTGACTGCATCTGAATTCACAGGACGAGTGAAATCCTCCCCATCCATTGTTGTTGTAGCACCTCAAATTTGCACCTATCATTGTGCATACATTTTCATAATAGGTCATAGCATATCATGATCCATTGCATAGCATTTGCATTGTCCCTCAGTTGCCTCAAGAGCAAACAATCAAGAATTAGGTCAAACTAATCTCCTGATCAGTCAACCAAGCAAGCAAAGGAATTCCTCATTGAACCAAGGCCTTGGGGTTTGTCCAACAAGTTCACATGGCTTAGAGGTCTATTTGAAGTATTTTGGTCAAGGGTTAAGGGCTCAGAGGTCAGCAGTTCATGCCCAGACAGTCAAAAACCCTAGAAAAGTCAACTGTCAGTCAAAGCAGTGGATGGTGGTCATTCTTGTGGAATTTGGGCACCATGGTCAATAATCAAGAGTTCATGCCACTTGGGACATCATTTGAAGTCAAGTTCTCAAGGAATCAGGGTTTGGAATTCATCAGTCAATGCACAATCAGTCAGAAACCCTAAAAGTCAACTGTTGGTCAACTGTCCATTTAATCAGTGATTGGATGATTGGAATTGGTTTGTGGGAGTTCATTCATGTCCAAATAGTCATCATACATCATGCCAAACACCATCATGGAAGAATTTGAAGCCAGATCATGAATTTCCCAAAACGGAAACTGGGCCTGTAACTGAAACCTGCCATAAATGGAAAGTTTTGATCCTCAAACTTACATCATGATACAAGCCTCAAATGAATTTTTGCCCAACATGAAAGTTGAAGATCTTGTTCTCCCATTTCCAAAAAGTCCTAGAACTCTCAATTCCCATGTGTGGTTGGCAAGTTATGATCGAATCGATTTCAAAAAATCTTGAACTTCAAAGGGCCATATCTCCCAAACCGTTTGGCCAAATTTGGTGGGTTTTTTCCTACAAACCACATTTTTCATCCTCTTTCCAAAATATAAATTTCATGACCTAAAACCTTACCAATCAAAATGGCATTTTTGGACCTTTTTCATTTAAATTCAAAGTTTGACCAAGAGTTGACTTTTTGACTCAAACATTTTCTCAGCATTTGGCCAATTGGGAAAGCTCATAAATGTCATTTTAAGTGTGTTTGCAAAGCCAAATTATGCAGAACATGTGAATCTTGCTTGGTGGCTTGAATTACAAGAAAAGTACCATTGCACCATGCTTGTCCTTGCTTGCCACAACCATGCTTTGTACCAGCACCATTATGCAGCATTCTTGATCATTTTTTCTGTCATGATGAGCCTCATTGTGCAGCCATACTCCAATGATACATATAGCCATGCTTGCTCACTTGAATTTTGGCAAAAAGGACATTGTTTCAAACATCCAATTGTTGAACCATACCTTGTACTTGCAACAGCAGATCTAGTGGCAATGGAGCAGCATTCTTTCTGTCATTGTTTGGATACATTACTAGCAGCAAGACCAACAGAAATGGGGGGAAGCTAAAAAACACTTTGGCTTTTCTTTTTCCAAAGGAGCTGTCAAAAGCACCCAAGGCATGGGCCTTGCCATGTCTGGTACTGCTCACAGCAGACCAAGGCTGTAATGTGCTGTGGCTGGTAGCAGCATAAGGAGGACACCAAAAACAACAGCATTTTTTTTTTTTTTGACTTGGATTAAAAAAAACTGCACACACCTTGCCCTCTTGCTGTCATGAGCAACAACCAAACCAAAAACAAAACAAAAACCAATCTCATTCATTTTCCAACCACACCACCTTGCATTTTTTTTCTGTCCAAGCCCCTAGTAACCTAACCTGCATCCATTCCACCATTTTTCTGCCATTTAGAAAACCTACAGCAGCAGGACAGCAGAAGAGGATTGGATTGACTTGGCTTGGGCATTTTATCAAGCAAGCTGTCAAACTCCAAAGAGGAGAGGATTTTGGCACAATACAAGACAGCATAACTTGCTGTCCAATTTCAAAAGGCGATCATGACAGCAGACCCTTCATTTTCTTTCTGTCATGAGTATTGCCATCTTGCTTTGCATTTCTCTCAAAGAATCATGACCAACCAAAACCCTTGATGATTTGCATTTTGATCTTTCTGTCGAAACAAAAAAACATAACAGGATTAATCCCAGCTAGCCATAATAATCAACTGCCTGCAGCATCCAAAAAAACTGCCTTGCCACCAAAAAAACAACAGCTAATAGCAGGTTTTGAAAGGAGATTTTTCTGTTAAGAAGGAAACCACAACAGCACACTTCCATCAAATTTCCCTGTCAAAACAAACCAGTAGCATAGCCAACCCTATTTTGCCTTGCTAACCAACAAAACCTTGTAATTTCTAAAACCACCTAACTGCATTTTAGCCATGTTTCGAAAGCTTGCTAGCAGCCACATAGCAGGACCAACCATGTTATTCCAACCAAAACCAAACCTTGCCATTTGCAATTTACTGTCATAACAAAACCTAGCAAACCAATACACTCTCTAAAAATTGGACTTAGCCTTTTGGCCTTGGATGATCAAAAACCTCACCAACATCAACCAACATCCTACAGCATCAAAAAGACAGCATCCTGCAGATCCCAACTTTGTTGAAAATTGACAAAAGAAATGAAAAAGCCCTGCATCCATTTTTCTTCACAACCAAGTAAGCTTTTGAATCCTTTCTTTTGCCTTGCTATGTTATGTTTGTTAAAAGGTCTTTCCATGCTTGTTCTTGTGCAACTTGAGTCATGCTGATTGGTTACACATATCATGAAAAATTTGGATTTCACTTTGCATGCTCAAACCTAGTTTCCTTCGATTTGCTCGTTTGTTGTTGCTTCAGTGAAAACCATTGCCATATTTTGTGTTACCTGATGTTTAATGATGCTGTTGGTGCCTTGGATTGCAATTTCTGGACACATTAAATTTTGAGATACATGATGATGAATGTATGTTGCCTTGCTGTTTGAAACCAAACACTCTGCCCAGAATTCTTCTTGATTGCTGTTGTTTTGTTTGTTTATAATTTTGCGTGAAGAACCTTGTTTACCATGCCAAGTGGTTTTGTGTTGATGTTGGTGATACCATGTTGGACACCATACTGTGTGTTGCTATTGATTAATGATGTTTCATGATGATATTTCATGGCCAGGATTTTTGTTTGACACTGTTGTTTATGTGTTGGTGATTTAAATGATGAGCATGGATAATGATAGTGAATGCTGCTCATGTTAAGCTTTGTCCTGCCCAGAATTTTCTCAAGATTTTGTTGGTTTGTTGTTAATGGTGCATAATGATGTTGTTTAGCTACCATGAGGATTGCCATGATGGAATTTCAATTGATGATGATTACATGTATGATGAACATAGGCTGCTATTTTGAAACCTTAAGCTGTACAGGATTTCCCATGAGCATGTTTGTTCTAATGATGTTTGATGTTGTTGATACCATGAACTTGATGCATAACCTTGCTGCTGTTAAACCATAAATTGTCCAGAATTTTTCATGCTTGTGTTTGTGTATTGCTGAATAATGTGTTTGTTTGTGTGCTAGTCATTCTGTTTTGATGCTGGTGATAACATGTGCTGCCATGCTGTTACATTGAAACCTCATGACCATGCCTAGAAATCCATGTAAAACATGTTTAAATGCTGCCATGTTAGTTGTTTATTTGAATTTCAATTGAGGGTGGTGTTGGTGATACCATGTTGAATACCATACTGTTTGCTTGCTTTTGTTCATGATGATAACATGTGGATGATGAATGCTACTGTTGTTGCTATGCTGTCAGCCATGCTGCAGACTGGTGATGAGTCTCAATGAAGTTTTAGTGCCCTGCTGCTGTTTTGAGTATCCAAGAAAATCTACATTGATTTGTGTTTGTCATGTTTGTTTGTGGTCTCTTGATTGATGCATTGTGTTGCATGAACTTACTGTGTGCCATGCCTTTTATCTCATGTTGATTGGATTCCATGTTTATGATGTTGGATGCTGAATCGTGTTGCTGCATGAAGCCAAACCCTAATGCTGCATGATGTTGATGCATGAACTGCTTTATCAATGCCATGTTGTTATGTTTTTTGCTGGAAGTTTGTTTTACAAATGATGAACACATAATGTGGCTGCTAAAACCATGCTGCTTGCTTGATGATTGTTTGGATGATTGATGATGATTGTTTGATGATGTTGAATGCATGCTGTCGAGTCATGAACCTTAGCCATTGCCCAGAATGTTGAACTTGGTTGATGTTTGTTTTTGATTGAATTTCCTGCATATCCACTGTTCTATTGGCTAGGAGCCAATCAGAACATTTCATCACTTGGCCTTGAAACGCAGCGCTTTGCTAAATGAAGCGCATATTTATACTATTGCCATCCGTTGACTTGCGTTGACCACCTTTGCCTTGTAGTTTGTTCATACTTCACCCATAATTTCATCCATCTTCCACATTTAATTTCTCATTCATTTTTATTCCAAAATTATGAATTTTTTTTCACATGTTCATGAATGTGTCTTTTATTTAATCATGATTTTTAATTAATTTTCCATGGCCTGGATTTTAAATGATAAATGATTTCCCAACATGTATGCTAAAATGATACATGGAGCCATTCCTTTTGTGAAATTGTCATGTTGTATCCAATGAGCTTGAAATTTTTTGTGGTGAAACTAGACACATTGACCTTCATTTCCATATAAAGTTTGTGCATTTATCATTTGTGGATTGAGAGTTATGATTTTTTTGAAGTCATGTGTTACATTTGTTGCTACATGGATAACATACACTTTCACATTTTTGTTCACATACTTCCTTACATCCAAATGACCCCAAATTTTGCATGAGCCTACTCTTGTATGTCTAGTTTACTTGTGATTTTTATGGGATTTAATTGAACTATTTTCCATTTGTTTGAGATTTTCTTTCTCTGCCTAGTCAAATGTTGACTTTGTGTGACACATGTTCCCATTTCATTTGTGAAATTCTCATACTTTATTGGGTGGACATGAAATTTGGCATGAGATAACTAGACATCCTCATCTTTGCCATGGCTTTAGTCCCATTCATTTATCATACACCATTCTTGACTTATGATTTTTCTAAGTTGATGCATGTTTGGTTGACTTCCTTAAGCATGTTCAAAATTGCTTTGACTTTCTGATTTTCATTGACTGCCTTCCTCTCATCCAAACGCCATGAAATTTTACATGTCTACCATGTTAGATGTTAGGATTGAGTGTGATTTATTTGATGATTTTTGGGATTGTTTAGGTTGACTTTTGATGCAAGTCATTCTGTTGACTTTTGTATGCTTTCCTTTGCCTTACTTTGATTTCAAATGTTCATGAAATGATAATGATGCATGATATGATTGTGGGCCCAATTGTGATTGCTTTCTAATTGTTTGACTTTGACTTTGAGTTGATTTATCCTTGCTGCCTTGACTTTTTCTTCCATCCTTGACCCTAGGCTTGCCCTAGTGGTCCTGTTACTCACCTTTGAGTCTGTGATTTCAGGTTGACCATCAAAGGGCCATTGAGACCAATTCTTTTGATTGAGCTTGCTTAAATATCATTGTCTAACTTGTTTGTTTTGTAGGTGGCTTGGCTCACATGCCTTAAGCCTTGTGCCTTGCACATCCATGTGCCTCTAATGGACTGTTGGTTTCTGTTTCTGTTTGTTTTGTTTGAAGTTGTATACTAACATCTGCTTGACTGTTTCAGGTGCTTTAGTTGCTTAGTTCCTTTGTGAACTTTTTGCTTTGCTTTGCTTGTATAAGCAATTTGCATTGAGGTATGTCTCTTTTACTTCATGTAGTCTGGAAGACCTGGCCTGTTACTTGGCCAGGCAACTGTCTGAAGTCCTCCTTAAGAGGCAATGTTTGTGACTGTTTAATTTTGTCCTTGCATAGAGTCAAAGACCTCCTAAGTGAAGAGGCAATTGGTGGAAGGTAGGGATATGCAATCTATCCCCCACTATTCAGTGTGTCATCTGCTTTGCTCACACCATCGTGTTGATGCATTGCAGATACAAACCCAAGATCTTGTACAACTGTACAGTTGAGTCAGTTTTAATGTGTAGAAGGGTTCCCACTTTCTGAACCCACACATTCTTGTCTTGAGCTCTCCCAGGCCAGGGATAAGAGCTGTGAGGTCTCATCCTCACTTCATCCTTTCATCTGCTTCACCTTAGTCTCTCAATGGCAAGGTTAAGAGCAACATTCACCCCATTCCAGAGGTTTGTTTGTCAAGGTTGATATGACCCCTTGACTAAAACCCAACCCTTGTTTGAGCCACTTGTTTGTGTATAGCGTGTGCTATCTGTGCTTGTAGGATAGTTTGACTTGCTTCCTGTGCAAGATAGGATTGTTTGACTTGCTTCCTGTGCAAGTTAGGATTAGTTTAGACTTGCTTCCTGTGCAAGTAGGTTTTACTTGGCTTGCTCCCTGTGCAAGTTAAGTGTGTGTGTGGCTTGCTTCCTGTGTGAGCCATGCTTAGGATAGGTTGGCCCGCGTGCCGTTTAGCTAGAAACCATAACTTAGGGTTGATTTTGCATGACAACATCTAGGCTCGAGTCGTAGTCTCCCTAGAGTTGTGTCTCCCTCTGTTATCTGGTTAGGCTAGATCCTTGTCCCTGCGTAGGGGAACTACATCGCCCTGATCTTCATACCAGATGAAGTATGTAGGCAGGAGATTGAGCTGATCTCTCCGGGCACCTTTTCTTTCTTTTGTGTGTGTTGTCTGACCTTTGCTAGGCTCGAGTCCCTGACTCCTTAGCATTTGCTGTCTGTCTGTTTGTTTGTGTTCGACAGTTGTAGGCTGAGTCCCCGACTCCCTATCAACCTGTGTGTTGCTGTGTGCTTGGAAGCTGATGTAAGTCCATCGAGTGGCATTTGGGTTCCAGTGTGCGTGTGTTTGGTTCGGATGCTGATGTAAGTCCAGCAATTGGCATTCAGGCTCCATGTTTGCCTTCTTGTGTGTGTTTAGGTTCGGATGCTGACATAAGTCCAGTGATTGGCAGTCGGGCTCCACGTTTGCCTTTGCCTGTGTTTGTTTGTGTGCGTGTTAGCCGAGCTACGAATGCTCTGATTCTTCTCTCGTCCGAGAAGATACGTATGCATAGGATGCGATATCCTAGCGAGCATGTGTCGTTTCCCCAGTCCGAACTACTTGGACTCTGATGTCTATGCCTGATAGACTAAGTAGGCCCAGGATGCGACATCCTGCCGAGTCAGTTTCAGTCAGTTTCTTTTGTCTCTTTTCAGCCAGTATGTGTGTTTGAGCAGTGTTTAGCAACCATTTCCCTTCCTATTGTGCGTGGATCCCGTAGAGTACTACGGATGCGTAGGGGTGCTAATACCTTCCCTTCGCATAACCGACTCCCGAACCCATCCTCTTTGGTCGCGAGACCATGTTCTTTTCCCAGGTTTACTCTGAGCGTTTCCTTTCCCTCTTTTGGGATAAATAACGCGCGGTGGCGGCTCTGTTGTTCTTTCTTTTCCCGCCGGTTTTTCGCGCGATGCGACAGCTGGCGACTCTGCTGGGGACTATAGAGAAGTTGACCTATGCTGGTCCATCTTCCCTGAGCGAGTCTCTCCTAGCGCTCTTTAGGTTAGGGTTTTGGTTGCTTTATGCTGTGTTTATTTATTGCATTCATTATTTACTGTTTGCATTCATTGTCTATTGTTTGCATTTATGTTTGCATTAATGTTTGCATTTATTCATCTGTTCACCTGGCTGGTTGTTTGTTTCTCTCTGTGTGGGGGGAAGAGTCAGTTGAGGTAAAAGGTCCAATACCCAGACCATGAGTGCAATCTAGGATACCTAGGAATAGAGTGATTCATGGGAAGCGGGTGGTATGGCGCCACTTAGCGGAACATTGATATCACGAGCAGTTCAGACCCTGGTGGGATGCTGTCGTTACATACTTCGGGTGTGTATATGACAGTATTCTGCGAAAGGTTATTTATGCTGCGTTTCTCTCAGCCTTACCCTGGCCTAGACTACACCCGTGAGTGGGGAGGGAATGATCATTATTACAGGTACCATTGGTGACTCGGTTCTGTTGGTGACTTGATTCTGATGGTGACTTTGTGTTCAGACAGTGTTCAGTTAACCTTAAGTGGGATTTATGTTCCGATCTTGACTGAAGCTTCGACCTAGTGATCAGAGATTGCACAAACAGCCAGTCCAGTCTGCATCATTTGCATCATAGCATATTTATTTTTCAAAAGAAACGCAATGAAAAAAAAATCAAAAAAAAAAGAAGAAAAAAAAAAGAAAAAAAAACTAATCTCTGCATGCATATCATTTCTCAGGTACATTCCGGAGCTGGTCTACTGATAGAGATGGCAACAGTCTCAGAGCCGAAGCGGAAGACCTGTTCCTACAGCTTTCATCGTGAGCCGTTGACTTCACTGATTGAGTTGGGTAGCTTTGTGACAGATGATCGTCTGAAGAGTTTCGTTGGACAGTATGGAGATATCTTGACAGTGCTGAAGACAGTAGTGGATCCGGTACCTCTGCAGACATTACTACAGTTTTATGACCCAGAGCTCAGATGCTTTACTTTCCAGGATTACCAGTTAGCACCCACTCTCGAGGAGTATTCTATCCTGTTGAGTATCCCTATTCAGCATCAGACTCCCTTCTTGGACGTTCCAAAGGAGGTCGACTTCAGATTGATTGCCAGAGCTCTCCGGTTGAGTGTTAAGGAAGTTGTGATAATTGGAAGACCAGTGGGGAGTTGTGGGTCTGCCTTTGAAGTTTCTTCTGAGAATAGCCAGAGATGAAGCAGAAAAGGGGAATTGGGAAGTTTTTCACGCGCAGCTTGCCGCCATGATCTATGGAATCATCCTATTTCCCAGTATGCCAAATTTTGTTGACCATGCTGCCATCAGCATTTTCATCAGAGGAAATCCAGTCCCCCCTTGTTAGCTGATACTTACTATGCCATCCACAGTAGGCATGGTAAGGGTGGAGCCATCAGGTGCTGTCTCTACCTCTCCTATTCAAATGGTTCATGTCTCTTCTGCCAGCTAGTGGACCGTTTGTGGATACTCAGAGCACTCTCAAGTGGACTCAGAGGGTCATGTCGCTCACCTCTTATGACATCAGATGGCAATCTTACCGGATGGATGTGAAGAATGTTATTATGAGCTGTGGAGAATTCCGGAATGTGCCACTCGTAGGGACCAAAGGTTGCATCAATTACAACCCAGTTCTTTCTCTTCGCCAGCTAGGGTTTGTTATGAGCGAAAGACCGCTCGAAGCAGAATAGCTGAGAGTTTTGTTTTGAGAAGAAGGATGACCCTGTTAGGTTGGAGCAGATAGGGAGAGCCTGGAGATGTGGGAATGAAGGATGGATCCGTCTTGGGGAAGAAGTTTGCCGTTGCTATGCCCGATTACACTGATTGGGTCAAGAAGAGAGTGGAAACTTTGTTGTTACCCTATGATAGGATGGAGCCGTTGCAGGAGCAACCACCTTTGATCCTTGCTGATAGTGTGCCTGCTGAGCACTATAAGCAAGCTTTGATGGAGAGTCGTCGGTTGAGGGAGAAGGAGCAAGACACTCAGATGGAGTTGTACAAAGCCAAAGCTGATAAGCTGCACTTGGCCCATCAACTCAGGGAAGTGCAAGGAGAAGATGCTAGCAGACTGAGAAGCAAGAAGAGATCCTATGAGGAGATGGAGAGTATGTTAGATGCAGAACACCGGGAGCGCGTAAGACTGCAGAGAGCAGAAGCCAACTATCAGAAGAAGATCAGAGACTTGGAGAAGCAACTCAGAGATAAAGACATCCAGTTGAAGAAGGAAGTAGACTTGAGACAGAAATCAGAGGACCACCTTGGAGGAGAAGTCTTGGAGCTCAGAAGACAGTTGAAGGAGAAGATCACCCCTCTACCAGATTGTGCAGAATGCTCACTGTTGATAGACCAGTGCCATTACCTGAAGACCCTCATTCCGGAAGACCGTCTGTCTTAGTTTGTGTCTCTGATTGTATTTTGTTGAGAATCACCTCCAGGCTTGTTGGATGGGATTCATTTGCGTGTAAGCCATCTCTTGGATCTTTTTGTTAAGAATCACCTCCAGGCTTGTTGGATGGGATTCTTTTTCTTTGTATGTTGTTTATTCAGATTTTCTGTTGACATTGGTTGTATGCCTTTTATCCTTATGTATGTATAAGGATGTCAGCATTTCCTTGTATCTGTTTTGTTCTCTTGTTGCTGCAGGTTGCCATCTTTTCAGGATGGGTCAGGCTCTTTGAATGCCTGAGAAATGAGCATATCATGTGCATCATACGCATCATTAGCATCATACTCATATCATTTTGCATAACAGGTGTTCTTGGTCGTGACTTCTCACTCTTGGTTCCTGTTCAGGCAGGATAGCTGATCAACGTCCGCACCGCTACTCAACAAGACTGAATCAACAGAGAAGTATGGATCAATTTCAAGCTGAGTTGGCTGAGATGAAGGCTAGCATGGCCCAGTTTATGAATATGATGCAAGGGGTTGCGCAAGGTCAAGAAGAACTTCGAGCTATGGTTCAGAGACAAGAGGCTGCAAATCCACCGATCAACCATGCTCCGCCAGAGGGAGGCCCAGTCAATGATAACAATGTTGCTGCTGCTGTACCCATCAACAACTATGCTGTAGGTGATGAGTTGGGGGGTATTCGAATCAACGGTCAACCTATTGTTCCAGATGCCGCTAATGCCAGAGTAGTCCGTGCTCCGGCCCGTAATCCTGTTCCGATTGTTGACAGACAAGAGGATTTGTTCTCTCTGCTCAGTGAAGACGAAGACGTTCTGGGAAGGGTTAATGAGAGAGACCGCAAAGTTGAAGCTCTTGCTGAGAAGATCCGTGCTATGGAAAGTCAAAATTCTCTCGGTTTTGATGTTACTAATATGGGATTGGTTGAAGGTTTGAGAATCCCTCACAAGTTCAAAGCACCGTCCTTCGACAAATACAACGGTACTTCTTGCCCTCGCACCCATGTGCAGGCTTATTATCGAAAGATCTCTGCGTATACCGATGATGAAAAGATGTGGATGTATTTTTTCCAAGATAGTCTATCTGGGGCTTCTTTGGACTGGTACATGGAATTGAAGAGAGATTCGATCCGATGCTGGAGAGATCTGGGTGAAGCCTTCTCAGGCAGTACAAGCACAACATGGACATGGCACCGAGCCGGACTCAGCTGCAGAGTCTTTGTCAGAAATCCAATGAAAGCTTCAAGGAGTATGCCCAGAGGTGGCGTGAACTGGCTGCTAGAGTTCAACCCCCTATGCTGGAGAGGGAGTTGACAGACATGTTTATTGGTACTCTTCAAGGTGTGTTTATGGACCGGATGGGGAGCTGCCCATTCGGTAGCTTTTCTGATGTTGTCATTTGTGGAGAGAGGACTGAGAGTCTAATCAAAGCTGGTAGGATCCATGATGCTGGTTCCTCGTCTTCATTAAAGAAACCCTTCTCTGGGGCACCTCGCCGTAGAGAAGGAGAGACCAATGCTGTACAGCACAGAGGGGGTGTGTACAGAACAAATGCTAACAGAGATCAATATCGTCCAGTAGCTGCAGTGACCATTCCGGCACCTCAACCTCGTCAACAACAACAACCAAGAGTTCAACAACCGCAACAACAACAACAACAACAACGTCCTTACCAGCCCAGACAGAAGTTGCAGGCTGATAGAAGATTTGATCCTCTGCCCATGTCTTACACGGAGTTATTACCCGAACTACTCAAGTTGGGAATGATTGAGTTGCGTACAATGGCTCCGCCTACGGTGCTGCCTCCTGGCTATGATGCTAATGTTAGATGTGACTTTCATTCTGGGGCACCAGGCCACCATACTGAGAAGTGTCGAGCTCTCCAGCACAAGGTTCAAGATTTGATCGATGCCAAGGCAATCAACTTCGCTCCAGTGCCTAACGTCGTGAACAACCCTATGCCTCAGCATGGTGGGCATAGAGTGAACAATATTGAGGGGGAAGAAGATGAAGATCTGGTTGTTAATGTTGATGATGTTCAGACTTCTCTGCTAGTTGTGAAGGGTCGTCTGCTGAAGGGGGGCGTCTACCCGGGCTGTGATGAAGATTGTTTGGGCTGTGCAGAATCTGAGAATGGCTGCGACCAGTTGAGGACCGGTATCCAGGGTATGATGGATGAAGGTTGTTTGCAATTCAGTAGGGCTGTAAAAGATCGTGGAACAGCGTCAACTATCACCATTTACTTTAAACCGTCTGAAGAACGTGGACAAAGGGTTGTCAGTGCACCTGCACAACGAATGGTACCCCAGTTACCATTCCCGTGCCTGTAACCATCAGTGTTCCAACTACTACCGTGGCGTCTGGAAGAAGGGTGTTGAGAATAGTAAAGCCGTGCCGTGGAAGTATGATAATGCTCACCGCATTACAGAAGGGCTGAAAGTCAGACAAGACCAGTGAATCAAACTCCAGTGACAATTGGTTTACCGAATAGAGTTCCTGCAACTGTTGGTCCGGCTGTGGATAATGTAGGGGGTCCAGGAGGTTTTACCAGAAGCGGTCGTCTGTTCGCACCGCAGCCTTTGAGGGACAATAATGCTGAAGCTCTCGCCAAAGCAAAGGGTAAGCAAGCTGTGGTTGAGGAAGAACCTGTTCAGAAGGAAGCGCCCGAGGGGTCATTTGAGAAAGACGTGGAGGAGTTTATGAAGATAATCAAGAAAGTGACTACAAGATTGTAGACCAGTTGAATCAAACTCCGTCCAAGATTTCTATACTTTCACTGTTGATGTGCTCTGAGGCACACCGTAATGCCTTGCTGAAGATGTTGAATCTGGCTTACGTGCCTCAAGAGATTTCTGTCAATCAACTGGAGGGTGTGATGGCCAATGTGAGCACCAGACATGGTGTAGGTTTCACCAACTTGGACTTACCACCTGAAGGGCGAAACCATAACAAAGCCTTGCACATCACCATGGAGTGCAAGGGGGCAGTGTTGTCTCACGTATTGGTAGACACCGGGTCGTCGCTGAATGTGTTGCCTAAGCAGATTCTGAGGAAGATTGATGCGGAAGGGTTCGTGCTTAATCCCAGTGACCTGATCGTTCGTGCTTTCGACGGATCCAAACGTTCTGTGTGTGGAGAAGTTACCTTGCCTGTGAAGATAGGTCCTGAGGTATTCGATATCATCTTCTATGTTATGGACATCCAGCCTGCCTATAGTTGTTTGTTGGGGCGTCCATGGATTCATGCAGCAGGGGCAGTCTCGTCGACTCTCCATCAAAAGCTCAAGTATGTCTGGAACGGTCAGATTGTGACTGTGTGCGGTGAAGAAGAGATTCTGGTGAGTCATCTATCCTCGTTCAAATATGTTGAGGTGGATGGCGAGATCCACGAAACCTTATGCCAGGCGTTTGAGACTGTGGCTCTTGAGAAAGTGGCGTACGCTGAGCAGAAAGCCGGTGTTTCAATTACTTCTTACAAGCAGGCTAAGGAGGTTGTTGATTCTGGCAAACTGAAGGCTGGGGCAAGATGGTGGATTTGCCGTTAAAGAAGACAAATTTGGTGTTGGTTATGAGCCTCTCCGAGCAGAGCAGAATGGTCAAGCGGGTCCGAGTACCTTTACCAGCGCTGGGCTGATGAATCATGGCGACGTCTCTGCAACCGGTAGTGAAGACTGTGACAGTGATTGTGATTTGGACAACTGGGTTCGCCCGTGTGCACCAGGGGGGTCTATCAACAACTGGACGGCTGAAGAAGTGGTTCAAGTTACTCTTCTGACAGAGTAATTTTCTGTTGTTTTGTCATTTTGCATGAAAATCCTACGTTCTGCCCAAGGCGTAGTGATTCATTTTTGTAGGGCCTCATCATGTTTTAATGATTATCATTAATGAAGGACATTTTTTGAACAATTTTGTGATCCCTGTTTTTCTAGTTTTCCGTTTTCACTTTTTTTTTCAAAACAATAAAAATGGCAATGTTTTTTTTTTTTGTGACTTCTTGAACTCTTTTTCTAAAACAAAGCATTAAACATGCAGAAGCGATCTTATGGCATTCACTATGAACATTCTGTTATGGCTCAGTATGATTTCGATAATCCCATCTACCAAGCTGAAGAGGAGAGTGAGGAAGACTGTGAACTCCCTGCAGAATTAGCCAGATTGCTGAAGCAGGAGGAAAGGGTCATCCAACCTCATCAGGAGGAGTTGGAAACTATTAACTTGGGTACTGAGGACGACAAAAAGGAGATCAAGATTGGGGCTGCTTTAGAGGACTCTGTCAAGAGGAGGCTGATTGAGATGCTGAGAGAATATGTGGAAGTGTTCGCCTGGTCGTATCAAGATATGCCTGGATTAGATACAGACATTGTGATGCATCGATTACCTCTTAGGAAGGATGTCCTTCGGTCAAGCAGAAGCTTCGTAGAACGAGTCCTGACATGGCAACTAAGATCAAGGAAGAGGTTCAGAAGCAGTGGGATGCAGGTTTTTCTGGCTGTTACAAGTTATCCGCCGTGGGTGGCCAACATCGTTCCTGTGCCGAAGAAGGATGGTAAAGTCAGAATGTGTGTCGATTACCGGGATTTGAATAGAGCGAGTCCGAAAGATGATTTCCCATTACCTCACATTGATGTATTGGTTGATAATACGGCTCAATCCTCGGTATTCTCTTTCATGGATGGTTTCTCCGGATATAATCAGATCAAGATGGCGCCAGAGGACATGGAAAAGACGACATTCATTACACCTTGGGGCACGTTCTGCTATAAGGTGATGCCATTTGGGCTGAAGAATGCTGGTGCTACCTATCAGAGGGCAATGACGACTCTCTTTCATGACATGATGCACAAAGAAATTGAAGTGTACGTAGATGATATGATTGCGAAGTCGCAGACAGAAGAGGAGCACCTGGTTAATTTGCAGAAGCTGTTCGACCGGTTGAGAAAGTTCAGACTGAGGTTGAATCGAACAAGTGCACGTTTGGAGTGAGATCCGGGAAGCTTTTAGGCTTCATTGTCAGTGAGAAAGGGATTGAGGTTGATCCAGCAAAAGTCAAAGCTATTCAAGAGATGCCTGAACCGAAAACGGAGAAGCAAGTCCGTGGGTTTTTAGGGAGATTAAACTACATTGCAAGGTTCATATCTCATCTAACTGCTACATGTGAACCAATTTTCAAACTGCTTAGAAAGAATCAAGCGATCAAGTGGAACGATGACTGTCAGAAAGCTTTTGACAAAATCAAGGAGTACTTGCAGAAACCTCCAATCCTGATTCCTCCAGTTCCTGGGAGACCTCTGATAATGTACCTGTCAGTGACTGAGAACTCGATGGGGTGTGTATTGGGACAGCATGACGAGTCTGGTCGAAAAGAGCATGCCATATACTACCTTAGCAAAAAGTTTGCCGACTGTGAAACAAGATATTCACTGCTCGAGAAAACTTGCTGTGCTTTGGCCTGGGCTGCTCGCCGACTGAGACAGTATATGCTGAACCATACTACCTTATTGATTTCTAAGATGGATCCAGTAAAGTACATCTTTGAGAAGCCAGCTCTCACCGGACGTGTTGCCCGTTGGCAGATGATTCTAACAGAATACGACATTCAGTACACGTCACAGAAGGCCATCAAGGGTAGTATTCTGTCAGACTACCTCGCCGAGCAACCGATTGAAGATTATCAGCCTATGATGTTTGAATTCCCTGATGAAGACATCATGTATCTCAAGATGAAAGACTGCGAAGAACCTCTTGTTGAGGAAGGACCGGACCCGGATGACAAATGGACACTGACGTTTGATGGGGCTGTGAATATGAACGGTAACGGTGTAGGGGCAGTATTGATCAATCCTAAAGGTGCTCATATACCTTTTTCTGCCAGATTGACGTTTGACGTCACCAACAACGAAGCTGAGTATGAGGCTTGTATCATGGGGATAGAAGAAGCC
This sequence comes from Lathyrus oleraceus, assembly GCF_024323335.1. NCBI lineage: Eukaryota > Viridiplantae > Streptophyta > Magnoliopsida > Fabales > Fabaceae > Lathyrus > Lathyrus oleraceus. The sequence goes on along the minus strand of NC_066580.1, from coordinate 173,760,538 downwards.
ATTGATCTGAGGATCAAAACTCTTGACATATTTGGAGATTCGGCTCTAGTGGTCAATCAAGTCAATGGAGATTGGAATACGAATCAGCCGCATTTGATTCCGTATAGAGATTACACCAGAAGGATATTGACGTTCTTCAAGAAGGTGAAGTTGTATCATGTCCCCCGGGATGAGAATCAAATGGCTGATGCCTTGGCTACTTTGTCGTCTATGATCAAAGTTCATTGGTGGAATCATGTGCCACATGTTGCGGTGAATCGACTTGAGAGGCCTGCGTATGTGTTTGCAGCCGAGTCTGTTGAGAATGATGAGAAGCCATGGTATTATGACATCAAGAATTTCCTCAAGACTCAGGAGTATCCTGAAGGTGCGTCTAAGAATGACAAGAAAACCCTGAGAAGGCTAGCTGGAAGCTTCTATTTGAATCAGGATGATGTGTTGTATAAGAGAAACTTTGACATGGTCTTGCTCAGATGCGTGGACAGACCCGAGGCAGACATGTTAATGCAGGAAGTTCATGAAGGTTCCTTCGGTACTCATGCCGGCGGACATGCAATGGCTAAGAAATTGTTGAGAGCGGGTTATTACTGGATGACTATGGAATCCGATTGTTTCAAGTATGCTCGGAAGTGCCATAAGTGTCAAATCTATGCTGATAAGGTGCACGTACCACCAAGCCCTCTGAATATCATGAATTCGCCTTGGCCGTTTGCCATGTGGGGCATTGATATGATTGGGAAGATTGAGCCTACTGCTTCGAATGGACATCGCTTCATCTTGGTTGCGATTGATTATTTCACCAAGTGGGTGGAAGCAGCTTCCTATGCTAATGTTACCAAACAAGTGGTTACCCGGTTCATCAAGAAAGAAATCATCTGTCGTTATGGAGTTCCTGAGAGAATCATCACTGACAATGGTTCGAATCTCAACAACAAGATGATGAAAGAGCTTTGTAAAGATTTCAAGATTGAACATCACAATTCTTCTCCTTACAGACCGAAGATGAATGGTGCTGTAGAAGCGGCAAACAAGAATATCAAGAAGATTGTGCAGAAGATGGTCGTTACGTACAAGGATTGGCATGAGATGCTGCCTTTCGCTTTGCATGGGTACCGTACCTCAGTACGTACGTCGACCGGGGCAACCCCTTACTCCCTTGTGTATGGTATGGAAGCTGTCCTACCTGTTGAAGTGGAGATTCCTTCTCTGAGAGTTTTGTTGGATGTCAAGCTGGACGAAGCCGAGTGGATTCGAACAAGGTTTAACGAGTTGAGCCTTATCGAAGAAAGACGGTTAGCAGCTGTATGCCATGGACAGTTGTATCAGAGAAGGATGAAGCGAGCCTTTGATCAGAAAGTGCGTCCTCGAAGCTATCAGGTCGGTGATTTAGTTTTGAAGAGGATCCTCCCTCCCGGTACAGATAACAGGGGCAAGTGGACTCCTAATTACGAAGGTCCGTATGTTGTGAAGAAGGTATTCTCCGGTGGAGCCTTGATGCTTACAACTATGGATGGTGAAGATTTTCCGTCTCCTGTCAACTCAGATGTAGTCAAAAAATACTTCGCATAAATTGACCCGCTGGACAAAAGAATAAAAGAGTCCAGGCAAAAATGGGCATCCCGGCGAACCAAAAAAAAAAAAAAAAAAAAAAAAAAAACAGAAAGAAAAGGTTCGGGCAAAAGTTAGGGATAAAAATGAAAAGAATTTGTACACCCGGTAAGTCGAAAACCCGCAAGGGCGGCTTAGGCAAAAATGGGTATCCCGGTGGATTGAAAACCCGAAAGGGCGATCCAGGCAGAAATTAGGGATTAAAGCGAAGACTACAGTCTGAGTTGTCTGTACTTCATCAAGCTTTATCATCTGCCATCTCGAAAGATGTGATCTGTCCAGTCATTCTTCTCAGAAAGCAAGGAGTTGGGAGGAAACTGATGATCTGTGAGTTATAACAGAATTGGGAAATAGTGGATGCCGTGTTCACATTGCCATTAGGATAGATTTTTTTCCTTTTTTGTGCGCAATTACCTCTTTCTAGGAATTGCTTCCCGATGTATTTGCCTTTTCAGGCGCATTTTTAATCAATAAAAACATCGTTATTCAGATAAATAGCTCTTGTTTTTATTTTTACTGTTTTGTTTGCAAAATGTCCGAATTTTTGATAAGCATTGCATATAAAAAACATGAAGGCTACACAACAATGTGCAGAATGATAAAACATTTGAAAATCATTTTTGAATGTTGAGGACACTTGAGCGTATCTTGTCCATGTATCCCTTGGGGGCATTTTGTTGTGCTGTTTTTCAGGTTGGCATCTGAAGGATGTTTCCTCAGCAGATATTTTTTCCCCAAGCAAGTTTGGAAGCTATCGGAGCTATGTTCCCCCGCGAAGACGTCTGTGGATAGTGCCTTCTATTCCCCAACAGATCTAAGGATTGCCTATCCCCAGCAACCCTGTATTTGCTGATTTCCTCCCCGAGTGAGGCAGGTTCATTGAATTTTATCTCCAGCATTTATCCTACCTGTTGACTGAAGGATATCCCCAGCGGAGTTTACCTTTTCCCAGCAGCAGTGCTATTCTTCAACATGAGTGTGAAGTCGCTTTACCATTCCTCAAGCAGAGTTCCCCGCAGAATATTTCCCCAAGAGGAGTCTCCCCACAGAGTCAGAGTATCTGATCATTTCGGCCCCCTAGCCAGGGTTCATTTGCATTTTGCATGTAGTAATCATTGCATCCTCAAAAATTGCGTAGCATTCCCCATTCAAATATGGAGCATTACGCCATAGAAAAATTCAAACATATGCATTCATGTGTTAACTGCACCAGACTGTATCCCCGGCAGAGACAGCTCATTTCATTCAACATCAGCACAGCAAGACTGCTACAGTTGCTCTTGACAGTATTCAGAATTGTTTATTCCCCACAGAGGTTTATTTCCTCACCCGATGGTGACAGAGGTTTATTTCCTCACCCGATGATGACAGAAGCTTGTTTCTCCCCAGTGAGACCCTCCAGCAAGTGATCAGCCTTGCATCAGCATATCCCAGATATTGTACTTTGTGATACCAGTCAGTGTCACGACAGCACCCGCGTGTGTTTTCTTTGTTTGGTGTCAGTAAACACCATTGTTTCGGTGTCTGTAAACATCGAGTCTCACCCCAGTCATCGGTAAATGTCTGGTCATTTTTGGTGTCGGTAAACGCCATTGCTTCGGTGTCGGTAAACATCGAGTTTTTCTTTCAGTCATCGGTAAATGTCTGATAAATCCCCAGCTAGAAATCCCCAGTAGAGTCATCTGTAAATGTCCTATCTGGTTTCCAGTTGCAAATATTCGTATCTCCCCAATAAATTTCTCATTCCCAGTCATCGGTAAATGTCTGGTCATTTCTTTGGATGTCGGTAAACATCATCTTTCGATGTCGGTAAACATCGTGTCCCATCCCAGTCATCGGTAAATGTCTGGTCAACAAAATCAAAATCCCCAGAAGTCGTCGGTAAACGTCTTGTCTGGTATCACCACAAAGATTTTGTTCCTCCCCAAGTGGAGATGCCATCGGTAAATGGCCCAGTTTTCCTCGATATCGGTAAATATCGAATTCCCAGTTGCAGCAGCCATCGGTAAATGGTCTTGCTAAGTTGACATCGGTAAATGTCAAGTTTCTTTGAAGCCACCATTGGTAAATGGTCTTGCTTCCTTTCTACATCAAAATCTGTTTCCCAGCAGCCATCGGTAAATGGTCTGGCTGAAGTTGATATCGGTAAATATCAAATTCTAACCATCGGTAAATGGTTTTGCTTTTCAGAAGTTTGTTTTCCCCAGCCGCCATCGGTAAATGGTCGCGCTGAAGTTGATATCGGTAAATGTCAAGGTCCCAGTTCTAACCATCGGCAAATGGTTTTGTTTTTCTGAAGTTTGTTGTTTCCCAGCCGCCATCGGTAAATGGTCGTGTTGAAGTTGATATCAGTAAATATCAAGATTCCAGCTCCTCAACCATCGGTAAATGGTTTTGCTTTTCTGAAGCTGTCATGCAGTTTGTCATCGGTAAATGGCGTGGTTCTTTTGTATTATATCCAGTCTGTGCAAATTCTACGGTTCTTTGGTATTCAATCCCTGTTTACCCTGAAAGTCTGACAGCCATCGCTATCATCCATTCGGGTTCCCAGCTGATTGAATAGGGGCAGCTGTAGCACCTCAAATTTGCACCTATCATTGTGCATACATTTTCATAATAGGTCATAGCATATCATGATCCATTGCATAGCATTTGCATTGTCCCTCAGTTGCCTCAAGAGCAAACAATCAAGAATTAGGTCAAACTAATCTCCTGATCAGTCAACCAAGCAAGCAAAGGAATTCCTCATTGAACCAAGGCCTTGGGGTTTGTCCAACAAGTTCACATGGCTTAGAGGTCTATTTGAAGTATTTTGGTCAAGGGTTAAGGGCTCAGAGGTCAGCAGTTCATGCCCAGACAGTCAAAAACCCTAGAAAAGTCAACTGTCAGTCAAAGCAGTGGATGGTGGTCATTCTTGTGGAATTTGGGCACCATGGTCAATAATCAAGAGTTCATGCCACTTGGGACATCATTTGAAGTCAAGTTCTCAAGGAATCAGGGTTTGGAATTCATCAGTCAATGCACAATCAGTCAGAAACCCTAAAAGTCAACTGTTGGTCAACTGTCCATTTAATCAGTGATTGGATGATTGGAATTGGTTTGTGGGAGTTCATTCATGTCCAAATAGTCATCATACATCATGCCAAACACCATCATGGAAGAATTTGAAGCCAGATCATGAATTTCCCAAAACGGAAACTGGGCCTGTAACTGAAACCTGCCATAAATGGAAAGTTTTGATCCTCAAACTTACATCATGATACAAGCCTCAAATGAATTTTTGCCCAACATGAAAGTTGAAGATCTTGTTCTCCCATTTCCAAAAAGTCCTAGAACTCTCAATTCCCATGTGTGGTTGGCAAGTTATGATCGAATCGATTTCAAAAAATCTTGAACTTCAAAGGGCCATATCTCCCAAACCGTTTGGCCAAATTTGGTGGGGTTTTTTCCTACAAACCACATTTTTCATCCTCTTTCCAAAAATATAAATTTCATGACCTAAAACCTTACCAATCAAAATGGCATTTTTGGACCTTTTTCATTTAAATTCAAAGTTTGACCAAGAGTTGACTTTTTGACTCAAACATTTTCTCAGCATTTGGCCAATTGGGAAAGCTCATAAATGTCATTTTAAGTGTGTTTGCAAAGCCAAATTATGCAGAACATGTGAATCTTGCTTGGTGGCTTGAATTACAAGAAAAGTACCATTGCACCATGCTTGTCCTTGCTTGCCACAACCATGCTTTGTACCAGCACCATTATGCAGCATTCTTGATCATTTTTTCTGTCATGATGAGCCTCATTGTGCAGCCATACTCCAATGATACATATAGCCATGCTTGCTCACTTGAATTTTGGCAAAAAGGACATTGTTTCAAACATCCAATTGTTGAACCATACCTTGTACTTGCAACAGCAGATCTAGTGGCAATGGAGCAGCATTCTTTCTGTCATTGTTTGGATACATTACTAGCAGCAAGACCAACAGAAATGGGGGGAAGCTAAAAAACACTTTGGCTTTTCTTTTTCCAAAGGAGCTGTCAAAAGCACCCAAGGCATGGGCCTTGCCATGTCTGGTACTGCTCACAGCAGACCAAGGCTGTAATGTGCTGTGGCTGGTAGCAGCATAAGGAGGACACCAAAAACAACAGCATTTTTTTTTTTTTTGACTTGGATTAAAAAAAACTGCACACACCTTGCCCTCTTGCTGTCATGAGCAACAACCAAACCAAAAACAAAACAAAAACCAATCTCATTCATTTTCCAACCACACCACCTTGCATTTTTTTTCTGTCCAAGCCCCTAGTAACCTAACCTGCATCCATTCCACCATTTTTCTGCCATTTAGAAAACCTACAGCAGCAGGACAGCAGAAGAGGATTGGATTGACTTGGCTTGGGCATTTTATCAAGCAAGCTGTCAAACTCCAAAGAGGAGAGGATTTTGGCACAATACAAGACAGCATAACTTGCTGTCCAATTTCAAAAGGCGATCATGACAGCAGACCCTTCATTTTCTTTCTGTCATGAGTATTGCCATCTTGCTTTGCATTTCTCTCAAAGAATCATGACCAACCAAAACCCTTGATGATTTGCATTTTGATCTTTCTGTCGAAACAAAAAAACATAACAGGATTAATCCCAGCTAGCCATAATAATCAACTGCCTGCAGCATCCAAAAAAACTGCCTTGCCACCAAAAAAAAACAGCTAATAGCAGGTTTTGAAAGGAGATTTTTCTGTTAAGAAGGAAACCACAACAGCACACTTCCATCAAATTTCCCTGTCAAAACAAACCAGTAGCATAGCCAACCCTATTTTGCCTTGCTAACCAACAAAACCTTGTAATTTCTAAAACCACCTAACTGCATTTTAGCCATGTTTCGAAAGCTTGCTAGCAGCCACATAGCAGGACCAACCATGTTATTCCAACCAAAACCAAACCTTGCCATTTGCAATTTACTGTCATAACAAAACCTAGCAAACCAATACACTCTCTAAAAATTGGACTTAGCCTTTTGGCCTTGGATGATCAAAAACCTCACCAACATCAACCAACATCCTACAGCATCAAAAAGACAGCATCCTGCAGATCCCAACTTTGTTGAAAATTGACAAAAGAAATGAAAAAGCCCTGCATCCATTTTTCTTCACAACCAAGTAAGCTTTTGAATCCTTTCTTTTGCCTTGCTATGTTATGTTTGTTAAAAGGTCTTTCCATGCTTGTTCTTGTGCAACTTGAGTCATGCTGATTGGTTACACATATCATGAAAAATTTGGATTTCACTTTGCATGCTCAAACCTAGTTTCCTTCGATTTGCTCGTTTGTTGTTGCTTCAGTGAAAACCATTGCCATATTTTGTGTTACCTGATGTTTAATGATGCTGTTGGTGCCTTGGATTGCAATTTCTGGACACATTAAATTTTGAGATACATGATGATGAATGTATGTTGCCTTGCTGTTTGAAACCAAACACTCTGCCCAGAATTCTTCTTGATTGCTGTTGTTTTGTTTGTTTATAATTTTGCGTGAAGAACCTTGTTTACCATGCCAAGTGGTTTTGTGTTGATGTTGGTGATACCATGTTGGACACCATACTGTGTGTTGCTATTGATTAATGATGTTTCATGATGATATTTCATGGCCAGGATTTTTGTTTGACACTGTTGTTTATGTGTTGGTGATTTAAATGATGAGCATGGATAATGATAGTGAATGCTGCTCATGTTAAGCTTTGTCCTGCCCAGAATTTTCTCAAGATTTTGTTGTTTGTTGTTGTTAATGGTGCATAATGATGTGTTTTAGCTACCATGAGGATTGCCATGATGGAATTTCAATTGATGATGATTACATGTATGATGAACATAGGCTGCTATTTTGAAACCTTAAGCTGTACAGGATTTCCCATGAGCATGTTTGTTCTAATGATGTTTGATGTTGTTGATACCATGAACTTGATGCATAACCTTGCTGCTGTTAAACCATAAATTGTCCAGAATTTTTCATGCTTGTGTTTGTGTATTGCTGAATAATGTGTTTGTTTGTGTGCTAGTCATTCTGTTTTGATGCTGGTGATAACATGTGCTGCCATGCTGTTACATTGAAACCTCATGACCATGCCTAGAAATCCATGTAAAACATGTTTAAATGCTGCCATGTTAGTTGTTTATTTGAATTTCAATTGAGGGTGGTGTTGGTGATACCATGTTGAATACCATACTGTTTGCTTGCTTTTGTTCATGATGATAACATGTGGATGATGAATGCTACTGTTGTTGCTATGCTGTCAGCCATGCTGCAGACTGGTGATGAGTCTCAATGAAGTTTTAGTGCCCTGCTGCTGTTTTGAGTATCCAAGAAAATCTACATTGATTTGTGTTTGTCATGTTTGTTTGTGGTCTCTTGATTGATGCATTGTGTTGCATGAACTTACTGTGTGCCATGCCTTTTATCTCATGTTGATTGGATTCCATGTTTATGATGTTGGATGCTGAATCGTGTTGCTGCATGAAGCCAAACCCTAATGCTGCATGATGTTGATGCATGAACTGCTTTATCAATGCCATGTTGTTATGTTTTTTGCTGGAAGTTTGTTTTACAAATGATGAACACATAATGTGGCTGCTAAAACCATGCTGCTTGCTTGATGATTGTTTGGATGATTGATGATGATTGTTTGATGATGTTGAATGCATGCTGTCGAGTCATGAACCTTAGCCATTGCCCAGAATGTTGAACTTGGTTGATGTTTGTTTTTGATTGAATTTCCTGCATATCCACTGTTCTATTGGCTAGGAGCCAATCAGCAACATTTCATCACTTGGCCTTGAAACGCAGCGCTTTGCTAAATGAAGCGCATATTTATACTATTGCCATCCGTTGACTTGCGTTGACCACCTTTGCCTTGTAGTTTGTTCATACTTCACCCATAATTTCATCCATCTTCCACATTTAATTTCTCATTCATTTTTATTCCAAAAATTATGAATTTTTTTTCACATGTTCATGAATGTGTCTTTTATTTAATCATGATTTTTAATTAATTTTCCATGGCCTGGATTTTAAATGATAAATGATTTCCCAACATGTATGCTAAAATGATACATGGAGCCATTCCTTTTGTGAAATTGTCATGTTGTATCCAATGAGCTTGAAATTTTTTGTGGTGAAACTAGACACATTGACCTTCATTTCCATATAAAGTTTGTGCATTTATCATTTGTGGATTGAGAGTTATGATTTTTTTGAAGTCATGTGTTACATTTGTTGCTACATGGATAACATACACTTTCACAATTTTTGTTCACATACTTCCTTACATCCAAATGACCCCAAATTTTGCATGAGCCTACTCTTGTATGTGCTAGTTTACTTGTGATTTTTATGGGATTTAATTGAACTATTTTCCATTTGTTTGAGATTTTCTTTCTCTGCCTAGTCAAATGTTGACTTTGTGTGACACATGTTCCCATTTCATTTGTGAAATTCTCATACTTTATTGGGTGGACATGAAATTTGGCATGAGATAACTAGACATCCTCATCTTTGCCATGGCTTTAGTCCCATTCATTTATCATACACCATTCTTGACTTATGATTTTTCTAAGTTGATGCATGTTTGGTTGACTTCCTTAAGCATGTTCAAAATTGCTTTGACTTTCTGATTTTCATTGACTGCCTTCCTCTCATCCAAACGCCATGAAATTTTACATGTCTACCATGTTAGATGTTAGGATTGAGTGTGATTTATTTGATGATTTTGGGGATTGTTTAGGTTGACTTTTGATGCAAGTCATTCTGTTGACTTTTGTATGCTTTCCTTTGCCTTACTTTGATTTCAAATGTTCATGAAATGATAATGATGCATGATATGATTGTGGGCCCAATTGTGATTGCTTTCTAATTGTTTGACTTTGACTTTGAGTTGATTTATCCTTGCTGCCTTGACTTTTTCTTCCATCCTTGACCCTAGGCTTGCCCTAGTGGTCCTGTTACTCACCTTTGAGTCTGTGATTTCAGGTTGACCATCAAAGGGCCATTGAGACCAATTCTTTTGATTGAGCTTGCTTAAATATCATTGTCTAACTTGTTTGTTTTGTAGGTGGCTTGGCTCACATGCCTTAAGCCTTGTGCCTTGCACATCCATGTGCCTCTAATGGACTGTTGGTTTCTGTTTCTGTTTGTTTTGTTTGAAGTTGTATACTAACATCTGCTTGACTGTTTCAGGTGCTTTAGTTGCTTAGTTCCTTTGTGAACTTTTTGCTTTGCTTTGCTTGTATAAGCAATTTGCATTGAGGTATGTCTCTTTTACTTCATGTAGTCTGGAAGACCTGGCCTGTTACTTGGCCAGGCAACTGTCTGAAGTCCTCCTTAAGAGGCAATGTTTGTGACTGTTTAATTTTGTCCTTGCATAGAGTCAAAGACCTCCTAAGTGAAGAGGCAATTGGTGGAAGGTAGGGATATGCAATCTATCCCCCACTATTCAGTGTGTCATCTGCTTTGCTCACACCATCGTGTTGATGCATTGCAGATACAAACCCAAGATCTTGTACAACTGTACAGTTGAGTCAGTTTTAATGTGTAGAAGGGTTCCCACTTTCTGAACCCACACATTCTTGTCTTGAGCTCTCCCAGGCCAGGGATAAGAGCTGTGAGGTCTCATCCTCACTTCATCCTTTCATCTGCTTCACCTTAGTCTCTCAATGGCAAGGTTAAGAGCAACATTCACCCCATTCCAGAGGTTTGTTTGTCAAGGTTGATATGACCCCTTGACTAAAACCCAACCCTTGTTTGAGCCACTTGTTTGTGTATAGCGTGTGCTATCTGTGCTTGTAGGATAGTTTGACTTGCTTCCTGTGCAAGATAGGATTGTTTGACTTGCTTCCTGTGCAAGTTAGGATTAGTTTAGACTTGCTTCCTGTGCAAGTAGGTTTTACTTGGCTTGCTCCCTGTGCAAGTTAAGTGTGTGTGTGGCTTGCTTCCTGTGTGAGCCATGCTTAGGATAGGTTGGCCCGCGTGCCGTTTAGCTAGAAACCATAACTTAGGGTTGATTTTGCATGACAACATCTAGGCTCGAGTCGTAGTCTCCCTAGAGTTGTGTCTCCCTCTGTTATCTGGTTAGGCTAGATCCTTGTCCCTGCGTAGGGGAACTACATCGCCCTGATCTTCATACCAGATGAAGTATGTAGGCAGGAGATTGAGCTGATCTCTCCGGGCACCTTTTCTTTCTTTTGTGTGTGTTGTCTGACCTTTGCTAGGCTCGAGTCCCTGACTCCTTAGCATTTGCTGTCTGTCTGTTTGTTTGTGTTCGACAGTTGTAGGCTGAGTCCCCGACTCCCTATCAACCTGTGGTGTTGCTGTGTGCTTGGAAGCTGATGTAAGTCCATCGAGTGGCATTTGGGTTCCAGTGTGCGTGTGTTTGGTTCGGATGCTGATGTAAGTCCAGCAATTGGCATTCAGGCTCCATGTTTGCCTTCTTGTGTGTGTTTAGGTTCGGATGCTGACATAAGTCCAGTGATTGGCAGTCGGGCTCCACGTTTGCCTTTGCCTGTGTTTGTTTGTGTGCGTGTTAGCCGAGCTACGAATGCTCTGATTCTTCTCTCGTCCGAGAAGATACGTATGCATAGGATGCGATATCCTAGCGAGCATGTGTCGTTTCCCCAGTCCGAACTACTTGGACTCTGATGTCTATGCCTGATAGACTAAGTAGGCCCAGGATGCGACATCCTGCCGAGTCAGTTTCAGTCAGTTTCTTTTGTCTCTTTTCAGCCAGTATGTGTGTTTGAGCAGTGTTTAGCAACCATTTCCCTTCCTATTGTGCGTGGATCCCGTAGAGTACTACGGATGCGTAGGGGTGCTAATACCTTCCCTTTGCATAACCGACTCCCGAACCCATCCTCTTTGGTCGCGAGACCATGTTCTTTTCCCAGGTTTACTCTGAGCGTTTCCTTTCCCTCTTTTGGGATAAATAACGCGCGGTGGCGGCTCTGTTGTTCTTTCTTTTCCCGCCGGTTTTTCGCGCGATGCGACAGTTGTAAGCATCAAAGCACCGCCTGAAAAGGCTCTCTTGACAACATATGGACCCTCATAGTTTGGAGTCCACTTGCCCCTGGAATCGGGCGCGAAAGACAAGACTTTCTTGAGCACGAGGTCACCTTCTCGGAACACACGAGGCTTGACCTTCTTATCGAATGCTTTCTTCATTCTCTGCTGATATAACTGACCATGGCACATGGCAGTTAATCGCTTCTCTTCAATCAAATTCAGTTGGTCATAACGACTCTGAATCCATTCGGCATCAGTCAAATTGGGATTTGAGGGTATACTTTTTCTTTTATTTTCAAAAAAAAATTGATTTTTTTGATTTTTTTATTTTTATTTTTATTTTTCACCCTCTTTTTTTTTTGATTACATCTGTAATGCCCCAGTTTGACTGTTTTGCTGATTCTCAAGATACAGCTGAATGATCTTCTTTTTTTATGCTCAAGAAGACGGGTAATCTCGTCAGGAATCCCCTTCAACATCATCTTCCTCTGCCTCAAATACAGGGAATTCAAGATTGGGAGATGGCGTTGGATCATTATGTTCAATGGGTTTAGAAATCCCTACATAATGATTCTGGATAATGAAAAGCTTTTGAATTTAAACAAGCAAATCATTTATGCAGATGAAAAGATTGCTTTTATTCTTGTTTTTAAGGTTTTTTGTGATCACTGATTTCATGCAAAAAGCAAAAAGTGAAAACAAATGGAGAGACAAATGTTTTAACAATGCATTAATTGAATGAGAATAACATTGTATAAATGCTACCAACAATGGCATCACTTCTCCTTTTGGCATGGGAGAAGGGTTTTGAACAAAGTGAACATATTACGCTGACTTATGAATGACCGTAGGAACATCCACAGCGACCCAATTATGGCAGACACCACCAGGTATGACAAAATTGCTCAAGTCCTCTGTATCCTCTTCCAAAATAGCAGCAGCTTCTTCAGCTTGATCAGCATGGATGAAACCTCCACTCTTGAACAGCCCTTGCTCATTGAATGCCCTAGAAGAATAGCCAATGCCAGCCCGGTATTTGTTGTCTTCAAGCTCGATCATCTTCCCTAAACCAGCAACTGCACCACATTCAATGGCCAATTTCGCATCACGGTAGGAAGCAAATGAAGGAGACTTCTTCTCAATTGGCTCAGCAACAGACAAAGCTTGGAAAGGAGTTCCAACTTCATCCTCAGCATCAATATATGAGAAAGAAGACAGGTGGCTAACCAGGAGAGCCTTTTCTCCCCCTACCATAACCAGTTTCTTATTCTTAACGAATTTCAGCTTCTGGTGTAGGGTGGACGTCACAGCGCCAGCCTCATGAATCCATGGTCTACCAAGGAGACAGCTATAAGATGGGTGGATATCCATAACCTAGAAGGAAACTTGGAAATCACTTGGTCCAATCTTGATTGGGAGATCAACTTCCCCAATCACAGTCTTACGCGACCCATCAAAAGCTTACACAACAACACCACTCTGCCTCATGGGAGGCCCCTGATACGACAATCTTGAGAGAGTGGTCTTCGGCAATACAATCAAAGATGATCCAGTGTCCACCAGCATGTTGGACATGGCGTCAGTCTTGCAATTCATGGATATATGTAAAGCCATTTTGTGGTCTCTTCCCTCCTCAGGGAGATCAGCGTCACAGAAACTCAAAGTGTTGCAAGCAGTAATGTTTGCAACTATACTATCAAACTGTTCGATAGTGACATCATGATCAACATAATCCCGGTCCAATACTTTCTGCAGAGCCTCCCTATGGGGTTCTGAATTCAGAAGTAAAGATAACACGGAGATCTTGGATGGCGTTTGTAGAAGCTGGTCTACAACGTTGTACTCACTCTTCTTGATGAGCCTCAGCATCTCATCACATTCTTCATTCACAGTGCCACTCGGGCCAACAGAAGAAACAAGAGTCTTTTGTACAGAGGAGGGTTTGGCAACAGGTGCCGGATTCGGAACATTCACCGCAGTCCCAACCGGGCGCTCAGTAGAATCAGAAACAACAGCTCTAGCCTGAGGCTTAGGGGGTGAAAACACACGACCACTTCGGGTCAATCCGCTCACATCAGCAATATTAACAACGGAAGTTGAAGGCAACGGCACTTCTTTCCCATCTTCCACAGCAACTGGATTGTATCGGAAGGGAATCGCTCTATCCGAAGAATAAGGCACAGGGCCTGCAGGCTTGATTACCAGAGAAGAAGAGACCTTCGGCTTGCTACCATCATAACGGATGACAACAGGCTCGGGAAATTTGAACACAGGAGAAATCACATTCACTTCTGGTTCGTCTTCATCAACATTTCGATTCTGCAGAATCTCAATGGTACCCTCATCCAACAGCTCTTGAAGCTCTCTTCGCACTTGGTGACAACCCAATCTGTTGACAGAGCAGATACGGCAACTGTCATGGTCGTGCTCCATATGACCGTACTGACACAGCAGACGATGCAACTCGACCAATGACTGTCGGATATGGCTCACATACTTGACTTTATACTTGCCAGGGCAACCCTGGACCATGTTAACCGACTTCCCATGCTCAGGCAATGGGTTCTTCATAACATTCGGGCCTGAGTCCTCAAAGCTCAGGATGCCGCATCGCATAAGGTCTTGCACCTTAGTCTTCAACGGATAGCAGTTTTCAATATTGTGACCCGGAGCACTGGAATGATAAACACAATGTTGATCGGGCTTGTACCACCACTGCGGGTTGGCAGGTACAGCCGGAGGCTCCCTGGGAGTAACCAGTTTCCTCTCCAACAAGGAAGGATATAATTCAGCATATGACATAGGAATGGGATCGAAACTGATCTTTTTCCTATCATAATTCAAATTAGCCTGATTACTGGTACTACCACGAGGCTGGTAAGCATGTTGCTGTGGACGATGTTGTTGTTGATATTGAGGTTGTTGCTGATACTGCTGAGAATTATCTCTGAAAACAGGTGCTATATGAGCCACCTGGTGCTGACCGCTGGCGTGACGCGCAGGCTTCCTCTTAGCAGAGGGTCTTCTTGGTTTAGCATGAGATTGCACAGCATGTGCCTCCCCGTCTTTCTTCTTAAACGCCCCATATCGTTTAGAAGAGCTCTCATCTTTAGACAAACGTCCTTCACGGACACCTTCCTCCAGACGCATCCCCATGTTCACCATCTCGGTGAAATCAAAGGGAGCACTCGCAACCATCCGCTCATAATAAAACGAACTAAGAGTCTTCAAAAAGATCTTAGTCATCTCCTTCTCTTCCAGCGGAGGAGTGATCTGAGCTGCTAACTCTCGCCACCTCTGGGCGTACTCCTTGAATGTCTCTTTATCCTTCTGAGACATGGCCCTGAGTTGATCACGGTCAGGAGCCATATCAACATTATACTTGTATTGCTTGACGAAGGCTTCTCCAAGATCGTTGAAGGATCGGATGTTTGCACTATCAAGGCTCATATACCAATGAAGAGCCGCACCAGACAAACTATCCTGAAAGTAATGAATCAGAAGCTGATCATTATCGGTCTGCGTAGACATTTTCCTGGCATACATGACCAGGTGAGCGAGAGGGCAGGTGTTCCCCTTATATTTCTCAAAGTCAGGGACTTTGAACTTGACTGGAATCTTCACACCGGGAACCAGGAAAAGTTCAGCAGCAGACTTGCCAAACAGATCTTTCCCTCGGAGGGTCCTCAATTCCTTTTGGAGCTCGAGGAATTGGTCATTCATTGCATCCATCTTCTCATTAACATCTGGGCCCTCAGACGGCTCAGAATGATTGATGGTGTCGTCTACCCTGGGAATGGTATGCACGACAGAAGGAGGCATTGCAAGGATCGGGCTAGATGCCGGCATAGAAGCAAAAGTCGGAGCTGGAATATCTGGCATGAAACCAGGAGGCATACCCCACGGAAACCCGACTGGCATGGCATGCGGCACAAAATGGGCACTAGCAGCTGGCACAGTCGAAGCGACAATCTCTGATATAACGGTCCTCTGGAGAGGAGTTGCAGGAGGTGGAGAAGGTTGATTCTGAGCAGCCAACAATTCCTCCATCAGAGCACCCAATCTGGCGACCTCTTCCTTCAGTTCTCGGTTCTCTTGTTCTAACTGATCCATCACTCTTGCAGAATTGGCTCTGGTATAGTACCGATGAGTCAGCTTGTCTTCAAAATAAATGAAGATCACAGAGTTAGGCGACAGACAAGAAGACCAGAACAATACCTGCTTATGCAAAATGATGCATGTAATGCTCGTGCATATGCTTTGTTTTTATTTCAAGGAACTTTTAGGGTTCTATTTGCAAATTTTCGAAATTTTAAAGCATTTAATAGCATATGGACAATATCTCATCAAATATATTCGAGACAAAGAAGTACAGCATTTTTGATTATTACAAGGGAAAAGGAAAATAAACATCCTATGGATCCCTAGAAGCTCGAGATGCTGGAAGACGAGAAACACAAAGCTTCTTGATCTCTCTCTCATATGCTGCTTCCATATCCGCCTTCTCCTTAGCAAGTGGATCATACTTCCTCTTCCAGAATTTGGAAGACTGAGGAAGCAGAGAAGTCCAGGTATCATTCAGATCATCTATCACCTGATGCTCGAGAAATTCAATTAGAGCATCCTTCTCCTTGATTTACTGAAGCAACTCTTCTCTTTCACGGATCCAGGCACGTGAAAGGTCTTCGTCTCTCAACTCCTCTACGCCTTGGTTAGGGAGGGTTGAAGGCCCAGCCACAACCAACGGTGTAGGTCTCGGATAATCGTACGGCATAAGATACTCAGAAGCTCTCTGTCTGACCCAAGAAGTATATGGCTCCAAAGCAATGCAGTTCTTCGGACCCAACTCGTTTCTACCCTTCTTATGAATCTTGCGCCAAGCGCGGACCATCCTGGCTTTCAGGCCTTGGGGATCTTTACCCTTCTGAAAGAACACACCTTCTAACAGAATGTTATGAGGTTTGTCCTTTAAGGGGAACCCAAGCTGACGACGTGCTAAGATAGGATTGTAGCTGATCCCACCACATGTACCAAGAAGAGGCACATTAGGGAATTCACCACAATAATCAATGATTTGAACTGTATCATACACACGATCATACCAAGAGATATCATCATTAGTGAGAGACATAAGTCTCTGAGACCACCGTAGACATCCCTTGTTCTCCTTGAAAGCAACCGTCTGCGGTAAGTGAGAAATAAACCACTTATACAACAGAGGCAAACAGCACACAATAGCTCCCCCACCCTTTGCATTCCTCAGATGCAAAGAGAAATAGGCATCACCCAACAGAGTCGGAACGGGATTAAGAATAGAAAAGATCCTAATGGCGTTCACATCCACAAATTTGTCGATGTTGGGGAACAATACCAATCCATAGATAAGCAGCACAAATAAAGCCTCAAAGGCATCCTCACTCATGGCCTTCCCATAAACGGTAGCTTGAGCAATGAGGAAATCAGAAGGAAGACCCTGAATTCCACCTTTGGTGGTCATATGCGCTTCAATCAGGGATTCATCTATGTGCAACAAGTCTGCGATCTCTCGAGAAGTCGGAATACTCTCTAAGCCACTGAACGACACCTGATCCAGAATAGGAATACCCACAAGATGAGCATATTCCTCAAGCGTAGGCAACAGCTGAAAGTCCAGAAAGGAGAAACAGTGATACAGAGGATCATAGAACTGCGCCAAAGTACTCATCAACCCTTCGTCAACCTGAGTAGTCAACAGAGGCAGAAGCTTCCCATAACGAGCTTTGAAACCCAAGGGATCTAATACATAGGATGTCAGATTCCTTAACTCTTTCACATCGGGCTGTCTGAAGCTGTACTTCTTTGTATGCCTTTTTGGTCTTTTCATGTCTGAAAATTTTGCAAATAAACCCTTTAAGTTCCTTGAAAATTTTCTCATTTTTCTGATGACATGAATGCAGATGAATGCATGAATGCATGAATGCATGAATGCAACAATCACACTCAAGGATCAAGCAAATCACACCAGACAAAGGTCATGGGAAAGCTCATAGCATCCTTAATATCCATCATCCATTTTGGTGGATTATAGTTTACACCTTATCAACACCCAAGTTCCATTGATATTAACGATACATGAACCGGCTCAATCATCCTTAATATCAACCATCCATTTTGGTGGATTATGGTTTTCACCTTATCGACACCCAAGTTCCATTCATATTAATGTTGTCTGAACGACTCAACCATGAATCACGGGTTTGTTGTGAGTCACGAGTATGGAGTCTCGGTTAAGAACCACCCAGAGTGAGTGTACTAGGGTTTAAACCTGCCGAACATGTTCTACCAGAGGTTCCCATAGTCATCATCCCATATTTCGGATATTATCGGAGGAACGAATACTCGTATTCCAAAAATATTCTCAAGAGAGACTCTTATGAGTGTAGTATCGCGTAACAATCGCATCAGATCTGACATCTGAACGACCTCCGCACTACGTCCTAAAAATAGGCCAAGATGGGCTTGGTAAACTAAGGTCCTTGGCTTCTAAGGCACATGATTGAAAGAATAATGCCTAACCACAAATAACTTGTGTGACATTATTAATCCAACATGACCTCCACCAAGTAAATGGACTCGTAAGTCAACTTATTAAGGAATACTCCACACAAGTTGACAAGACTATGCCATTCTCCTATCCCAAGGTGCACTCGAGTTCGGGTATAGAACTCATCTCACAGAGATCACCAAGAAAACAACAATTGTATATCAAGCAATTCAAACATTACAATTAATACAGTTATCCCAAATTGTACAAAAATATGTCAAATAACAAATAAACCATATCATACAACAAGGGTGAAAAGTAGGCAATACCACCAAGGAGATATATCCCCAGCAGAGTCGCCACTTTTCTGTAGCGGTGTATTCGTCGCTTTATGATTTATTAATTAAATCAAAAGCAAAGCATACAAAGAATCGAGTCGCCATCGCACTTTTATTTATCCAAAGGAATGGCTAAAAAGCGAACAAAAGCCTAGGAAGTTTTACACATAGAAAACTAATGAAAGATCAGAGATCGGGGTAAGGGGTAAATTATGCAAAGGGAAGGTGTTAGGAACCCAATGCATCCTAGTTACTCCTAGGGAACCTCTTTTCACACTTGTTGTATCAACTTATTTGTTTATGAAAATATTTTTGTGCAAACATGGATTGAAGGGATGAGAGAAAGAATATACAATTTTTATTTTTTGTGTTTGAACGGATGAACTCGTTGCCTACGTACCTTTCCATGGAAGGTAAGGATCAAAACGTCGTAGTTCGGCTAAAAGATTTCCAAAATATGAGTGGGTTCATTTTAAACAAAAGCCCTAAGGTCTTTCGTTATCCACGGGAGAAAACTCAACCTTATACAAACAACAAGTCCACCACGTGAGAAAAGCTTCAACTTGCTATTGAGGGGTTAACCCTATAATAAGCAAGGAAGTCTTACAATTCAATCACTAAGGACAAGAAGGTGAGATTAACATCAACCAAATTAGGATAAATCAAACCTATGGCTAATGTATGAAAACTTATCAAGAATGAACAAAGCCACAAAACAATTGAATGAGTGAAATTAACCAATTAGGATTTATTCACAAAAGATGGTCAAAGTATGATTAGAATTCAATTCAAAGAAGTATTATTAAAATGAAGTTTGAAAAAATCAAAGGCCTAAAGCCTAGGTTTCTAATTTGAAGAGAGATGAAAATGTTTGCACAAAATTTTCAGGTTTGGATTAACATGCAAATGGAGGTTTAAGAAACAAAAGGATGAAAGGTGATGGGGTGTAAAACTTCTTAGATGTTCACCTCTTGAGATCATATGAAGATGATCCAAGTGATTCCTTTAGAATGGGCAATGAGCAATAACAAATAACAAAGCAAATGGATACCGGATGCCAATCAATGGGTTTATTCCAATCTCACAAAGCAAACAAAACATGGATACCAGAGGCCAATCAATGGACTTATACTAGTCTCCTAAAAGAAAATAAACAATGATACCAGATGCCAATCAATGGACTTATACTAGTCTCACAAAGCAAAACAACAAGGATACCAGAAGCCAATCAATGGACTTATACTAGTCTCCTAAAACAATGATCATAGGAAACAAATGCCAATAAATGGGCTTACAATTGACTCCTCACAAGAAACAAACAACAAAAATGCAATAAGCAAGAGAAAACAAGTTGCCAATAAATGGTCTTACACTTGACTCCAAGGAAAGGATGCCAAACAATGGTCTTAGTCCTAAATCCTTCCAAATCATGGGAAACAATGGCCAATAAATGGACTTACAATTGAATCCTCAATGGACAAACAAAGATGTCACAAAGATATGAACAATGATCATGCAGTGATGTTCAATTAATGATGATAAATGCACACAGGCACACATAAGCAGACATGCACAGATGAATCAAGTAAGCAAACAAGCAAGTCAGATAGCACACACTATACACAAGCAATTAGGCTCAAGCAAGGTTAGACTTTACAGTCAACTGGAATGGGGTAATATGAGCTCTCAACCCTAACATTGAGAGTTAGGGTGAAGCAGATGAAATGGAGATGAGGGGTGTGCCTCATAGCTCTTGTCCCTGGCCTGGGAGAGCTTTGAATAATAGAATGTGTGGGAGTTCAGAAAGTTGGAACTCTTCTCCACAGATGAATGACTTTATAAGATCTTGGGTTAATATCCACAATGCATCAACATGTTATGTGAGCAAAGGAATGACACACTGAATAGCAGGAGATGGATTACACATCTCTTTTATCTGCCAATTGCCTCATAAGAGGACTTTTCCTGCTTGGCACAAAAAGTAAACAATCACAAGCATTGCCTCTTAAGGAGGACTTCAGACAGGTGCCTGCCCCCATAACAGGACAGGTCTTCCAGACTACATGAAGATTAGAGGTTATACCTAAATGGTTAAGCAACCAAGCAAAAGCAAGTTCAAAGTGAACTTAAGCAACTTATGTACCTGTGGAAACATCAAACAAATCAGTACAACTTCACAGACAAACAACCAAGAGTTAATATCAGACAAACAGACAAGGTTCACAATGTGCAAGCCAAAGGTCAAACTCAAATGAGTCAACATCAACCTACAAAACACACAAAGATTAGTAATAAAAGGCAAACATCAATGCTCAAATGGTGGAGCATCATTAACCATGTGACTTGGATGTTAAACCTGAAATCAAAGCTCAAACATGAGAGGCAAACCACTAGGTCAAAGCCTAGGGTCAAAGATGGAGAAAAAATTTTAAACAGAAGTTTAAAATTAACATGAATCAACTTCAAACACATCTTGAAACAATCCAAAAGGTCTCACATCAATATCATATACCAAAAGCATTTCATGATCAATTGAAGTCCAAGGCAAATTTAAAGCTCAAATATGACCAACCAGAATGAAAAATCTCAATCAAATCAGAAATCAATCAAATAATTCCAAGAAAATTCATACTCATTCACAACATCCATGTCAAGCATCATACAAAAAATCAGAACAATTGGAATTCATTAGGCATGGTAAACACATCACATAAGTTGAACAAGCAAAGGTGTGACACAAATTGTCACACCTACCTTAACATGATCATAAAACAGCAATGACACATGATAAAAATACCAAATCAACACCATAATGTCAAGCAAAGTGTCTAGTTTCATCATGCAAATTTTCACATTCATTGGATAAGAACTCAGCATTTCACAAATGATATGGCAAGGCAAGGTACAAAATGCATACATGTTCAAATGCCCTAGCACAAAATGAAATCCAGCCAAGCACAATTTATGGAAAAATGACCAAAAAATAATAGACAGAATAAGGAATGCAATGCAAAAAACTTCATAATTTTTGGATGCTTTTTCAATTAGATATGATTTTTTGAAGATTGGTAATGAAATGAAATAATATGTGACAAGATAATATGAAATGAAATGAATTATTTAATTCAAATTTTGAAAAGTGGAGCGAAGTCAAACGCGCGCCCTGGCAAATCAGATACGCGCATGAAGCTCCTCATGCAACCACTCACGTGCAAGCCCTAAATAAACAATAGGCAACGGATTTGGCATGGCAAAACGCATCAAAAGCGTTCTCAAAAGCCTGAACTTCGTCTTCTTCACGCACGCAGCCATAAACAGTGAGTGTTCATCAACACTCAAGAACATTTTTACCAGAACTCAAAAGTGAGCACATCAACACATTGCACATTCAATGGAGATCAAAGATCAAGGCATGGCTAAGCATATAACATCACACATCAAGTGAATCGAGCAAAACAAATTTCATCATCAAAACTTTAATCTACCATATCTAACACAATAATGCATGGAAATTAATGATTCGAAGCTCAGAATGATCACAACAACAAGATCTACAACATTAGCATAATGAATTTGAAACATAAGAGGATCGATTTGGAACCTCTTGGAGAGCAGCTTTGGAATTCGTGTTGATTCAAGCCTTGCAATGCTCCAAACTTCTTCTACAACACTTGTATGGATGATTGGATGAAAGATCAAAGCTCAATTGCACACGATTTCAACAGAATTTTGATTTGCCATTGTTGCTTCCAAGCTTCACTATGCTTCAATCATGCACGATTTCTTGTGAATCCTCTTCCAAACTTGCTCAGTGATGCTTCAATATGATGAATTAAGCAATGGAATGTGATTTTCTTGAAGAATTTGAGAGAAAATTTTGAGAGAAAAAGTGTGAAGAATTTCTAGATCTGAAAATTGTGATTGTTGTTAGTTGAAAACAGTTAGGTTTGTGTTATATACTCCCTCCTAATCATGCTCTTAATAATGTTTAAGCAAATGGTAAGTGGATTAGCAAAAATGAGGTGCTTATGCAATTTATCAATTTCACCCTATGCATGAAAATGCATGGTGAACAATACACGAAATTGGATTGAATTTCACTTAAAATGTCATTTTGGAGCTATTGGCAATGATAGAATGTTCAAATAATTGGCCAATTTTAAACTTTAATTTTCCCTCCAAAAATCAAGTGAAATACCAAATGTTCATATGATGATAATGCATGCCATGTAATGCAAGATTTGGAAAGTATAGGTCAAAAGAAGAATGTACAAAAAAGAGCCATCCAATTTGGAGCTTTGGTTGAGAAGTTATGCACATTTGAATCTCCAAGTACACTTTGCCATGTTTTCATCATATCTTCTTAACCACACATGAGAAATTGATGATCTTGGACTTTTTGAAAATGGGAGAGAAAGATCTACAACTTTAATGTTCAACAAAATTTAATTTGAAGCATTTTTAATGATGTAATTTGAAGTGGAAGTTAGGTTAAAACCTTTCCATTTTTGGCAAATTTGAATTATAGGTCACTTTCTATTTTTGGAAAGTTTTGACCTGACTTTATTTTCTTCAATGTTGATGTTTGAAATGTCAAATGAGACTTGTTTGAACATGAATGAGGTATTTCTAATCACTTCCCAGCTCCAAATCCACTGTTGACTTTGCAGTTGACTTTCTAGGTCTTCAGTTGACCTGACAATGTTCTGATGAAATTCAAGCCTCTACCACTTGGGATTTTGATTCAAAATAATATCATAGCTCATGTAAGCTCTTGATAATGATTATGGGGTCCAAATTCTCAAGAATGGCCACCATCTATTGCTCAATGAATGCTTTTGATTGCTTTGACTATTGATTGCTTCATCTGCAAGACAAGGGTTAGATGACATATTTTTGTACTTTTGGTTAGTGACAAAAAGAAATGCAATGATATACAAATGCAAAACATGCTTAGTGATCAAGAATCACTCTCAAAAAGATAACCCACCCACAAGGAAGGAAGCAAGGTGCACAATGATCCTTGAGGCAATGAATGATATGATATGATGCCATGAGGGATCTTAGGGACAAAATTGGGGTTTTACACTTGTGTGACATTACTGATCCCAACATGACCTCCACCAAGTGAATGGACTTGCAAGTCAACTTGCTAAGGAATAACTCCACACAAGTCAACAAGACTATGCCATTCTCCTAACCTAAGTGCACTCGAGTCCGGGTATAGAACTCATCTCACAAAGATCACCAAGCATACAAGGAATTAATATTCAAGCAATTCAATCATTACATAAAATACAGTAATCCCAAATTGCACAAAAAATATGTCACAAAACAATACAATACAACAAGTATGAAAAGTAGGCAAAACCCACTAGGCAAATGCTCCCTAGTGAAGTCGCCACTTTTCTGTAGAGGGGTATTCATTACCATTAGAGATATTGACTAAATCCAAGGTAAATCATACAAGTCGAGTCGCCACCGCACTTCTATTTATCCAAAGGAATGGTTAGAAAGCGAACAAAAACCTAAAAGTTTTATCGAATCAAAAACTAGTAAAAGAGAGTCAGAGATCTGGGTAAGGGGGTTGGTTATGCAATGGGAAGGTGTTAGGCACCCAAAACATCCTAGGTACTCCTAGGGAGCCCTTTTCATACTTGTGGTGAGGTTGTTTTTTTTGTGAAAATTTGTTTGTGCAAACATGATTGAAGAGATGAGAAGAGAATACACAAGTTATTTACATTTTTTTTTGTGTTTGGATGGATAAACCCATTGCCTACGTACCATCTTAAAACAGATTAGGATCAAAACCTCGTAGTTCGGGGTAAAAATCTCAAAATGAGTTGGTGAATTGATTGGTCTTAAATCCTTAAGGTCTTTTGTTATCCAAGGGAGAAAACTCAACCTAAAACCACAAATTCACCATGTGAGGAGAGCTTCAACATGCTAGTGAGAGGTTAACCCCATAATAAGCATGGAAGACTTATAGTCCATCACTAAGGATACAGGTGAGTATTATATCAACCTCTAGGATAACTCAAACCTAATAGCTAATGGTTATGAAAGATTTGATTAAGGAATTGGCCATTGGAACCACAAAAAAGACATTTGAATGGTTTATATTTACCAATTAGAAGTATATACAAAATGGTCAAAGTTGACTTAAAGATTCAATTCAAAATAAGTGTTATGAAAAGAAGGTTTGAAAATCAAAAGCATAAGGCTTAGGTTTCTAATTTTGAAAACAAATGTTAAGTGTTTGCACAAAAGTTTTGGCTTGGATTAGAGTGGAGACAAGAAGAAGAAGGGCTAAAGTCCTAAGCATGCAAGAAGTAAGGAATAAGAAACAAAACCACAATGGAGTTCCTCTCTTGAGATCATATTGATGATCCAAGTAGCTCCCATCCTTTGGAATAAGCAATCACATAAGCATAAACTCAAGCAATCAACAGTCAAATGAACTCTTGGAAAGACTGCTCAATGTATCTTGGATCTCTCTCTCTTGGAAGCTCGTGGTAATGGTTCCTCAATTAAGCTCAAGTTGGAAACCCTAGCACAAGAAAACACACATCAAAAGGTTCTATAATACAATCAAAGAATGGACAAGAGGGAGTTTAGAATAGGGTCCTTTCAATGTTCATCTTCAAGCTTAAGCATTCTAAAGGCCCATTGCCTAGTTGCTCTTTGACTCCAAATTTGCATAGGGAAATTCCTAAAGTCTAAGTCCATTTGTCCAATTCTTTGCATTTGGTTCACAACAAACAGACAAAACACAAGCACAATAGTATATACACAATTATGTGCTCAAGTGAGCAAAAGGCAAATGACATTAACATAAACATGTGCTCAAATGAGTAAAAAGGGAAAAGCAAATGGATAATATGTGCAAGAATAGTAAATTGCATTAAAAGTAAAGAGCAAAAAGTAAATGTTAATTGTTAATGGTTAGTGTTAGTAGTTAGTGTGCCATAGGGCAAATTTAGCGCTATGTTAAACAATCGTAATTGGACTTATGTAGAAGTCACAACTATCTGAGGCCGGTCAATAATAATGTAGGCAACAACACAAGTTAGAAGTCTTGATTAGTGAATCAAGTTCCAACAACTTGCCATGCCAAAAAGAAGAAGAGAATTGATCTTGTATTGGTTTAAGTCTTTTGCATGTTTAGGAAACAACCTATCCTTAATGCAAATCCATTCACTTGATCAATTGATCAAGATGAATTAGATTTGAATCAAGGAAGATTAAGCCTCCCTAATCAATGCTAACTTATCAACCTTTAACTCATTGATCAAAAAGAAAGAAGAAGAAGAAGAAGAAGAAGAAGAATGGATTATGAAATGGAAAGATTAAAATGCATAAGGTGAAATAAAAATGTACCAATCCATGTGTATTGACCAAATGACATTGAAAGTCAAAGCCAAACAATAAGAAATCAGAAATGAGATGAAGATTGGAGGTCAAACAATAAACAAAATATTTTTGGCATTTTTAATATTAAAATAAACTTGAATTAAAAAATAAAAGAAAGGTCAAACTTCAAAATCACTTCAAATCAACCTTGAAAGGTCCAAGTGATTTATCCCAAGCTCAACAAGGTCAAACAAAGTTTGACAAAAAATTTCAGCATTTTTAAAAGTCATAAACTATTTTTAATCAATTAAAAATGAATTTAAATAACCTAATTGAACTAAAATCTCAAATAAATCTCAAATCAATTAAAAAATTCCTGAGAATATTTTTCATAGATTCATCATCATTCAAATAGGTTAGGAAAATATTTTTTTATTTTTTGAATATCAAAAATTATTTAAAATGAATTAAAAATAACCAGAAAAGAGAAAATTCACAAAAAATATCCAATGGTGAAATAAAAAATACTAAAAATCAAAATCAGAAACTAGAATTTATTTGGAGAAGAATGCAATTCGTCCCATATTTTTTGGATTTAAAATGAAGAAGATATGAATTTTTGAAAATAATGGAAATAAAAGAAATAAAATCAGAAAATAAGAAATAAGAAAAATCAGGAAGCGTTGGATTGGAATTCATTAATTGACGTGGCGCATCAGAGGGTTGCGAGACGCGCGCGCATGGTGTACTTGAGTATACAACATCACGCATGGCATTAAATGAAGTCAATCAAACGGAGCGCTGAGATTAGATCAGAGTCAAAGGATCCAATGGCCATAGACTCATCCACGTGGGGACGGTGGTGGAAACCACCCTCTTCTCCGGTGAGACTCACCGTCCGGCCAAAATTTGCAGGTTTTTAAAACTCAATTAAAATGCACGATCCATACATCATTGGAAAGCTGGGATGATGTACATCATCCCTGTACCACTCAATTCCACTCTAGATCTCTATATTGAGAGAAATCAGAGATGGAAATTTTGTGGTGTTCATGTGAACTTCATGGATTTCAATAATTAAGCACTCAAAACAATTGCCTCTATGAGGAGGACTTCAGCCAACACAATATCCAAGCAAATAGATCAATAAATGGTGAGTTTCGAAGAGAAAACCAGTTGAAGAACAACCTTGAATTCTGGAGATTTGAGCTTGCTTCCTTGCTTCCTTTGGCCAAACAGAAGATCAATGGAGTGTGAGAGAGAGGTCTAGGAACTTTAGATCTATAAATTCAACCTGATTTAGTTGAATTTCAGATCTGAGAAATTGAAGAAAATTGAAAGAGTTCCTTTAGGTGTGGCTCGGTTTTCAGTTCAGCAGCATTTCAGGTTGATTCATGGATCCAATTTGAATGGAGTGAGGCTCTTATTTATAGATGGAAAGGCAAGGTAAGTGTGATCAAAGCCGTGTGCATGAAATTGGATATTCATTGTATGGGCTTGCATGATCATTCAAAAGTACCAAATTCAATGCCAAATGCACTCTGAAGCATAACTGAGCTGAAATGGTCGTGGAATTGGAAATGCACAAGCTTGTATAATGAGTTTCAATATGTTATGCATAATCATGCCTAAAACTTCTCCTCTTCGAAAATGCCATTTTCCAAATCCAAACATGAGCATGTGAGTAATGGTTGGAAAGGTTTTGATGTAAGGAACAATTGTTATGTTGGGAAAAAATCCATTTGAAGTGTGGAAATTGGTGAAATTTGAGTTTAAAGTGCAAGGTGCAAAACATATAAAGGCAAAGTTTCTAAATTTGGCCAATGTTCAAGCCCTTCTGTTTTGATGATGCAAACTTCAAATGAAAAAACCTCCAACAACAAAGTTGTAGATATTTTCAAGACCATCAAAATGGAATAAAATTTTGCATCATTTGGATTTTTTATGAAAGCGTTATGGGCACTTGAAGTTGGACTTTTTTGCCTTTCAATGCATTTGGTCCAAAGTGACCTATAATGTTTTGCATTATCACATGTATTTCCTTTGAGATTTTGAAATTTTGTTCAACATAACATTTTAATTAGACATCTTAAGCTTTCCAATGCATTTGATCCCACCTCAAAATCATAAACAATGAATGAGTTATGTGCTTGGGAAATTGACCCAAAATTAGGGTTTTAGTCAAAATGACCTATAATCTCTTGGAATGGTAGATGACCTTACAAGCTTCAATAAAAAATTTGATGAACATGAAAGTTGTTCATATTGTTATTAAGAACATTTTTTCTTTTGGGATTATCTCCATTTGACCAACACATAAAAAGTTAGGTCTCAGTGCATTTCAAAATAATCAAATGAATTCACTTATCAACTTCTCAAGTCCATGACTCTTATCTTGATGAATTGATGATTGAGGACACTCAAATAAGTACAAATAAGCATGAAATGATGAATTAAAGAACTTCCCTTGATTGTATTTGATCATGGGTTGAGGTTGCTTCAAGAGCAAGGCATTGTGGATGATCAGATGAACTAGGGTTTCCTTGGGGAACAAACCTCAAACCCTTTGACTTGCTTTGATCAAAATGATGAATTGAGATGCTAGGGAGGCATATTTGATGAAGGATATATTTGGGAACCATTACCATGCTTTCTTTCATCTCCTCTTGACCTTATCATTGCACAAAAGATCTCCTAGAAGCTTTGGACCTTGTGATTGCTCAAGCTACAAACAAAAGATGTTAGTGACATATTTTTGTGCTTTTTGTTAGTAAACAAAGTGAGAAAAGCAATAATATACAATTCAAGCATGCTTGGTGATCTCAAACCACTCACAAGAGGTCCCACCCAAAGGCAAAGGGAACCAAGATGCTTATGATCCTTGAGGCAATGCAAATGCAATGTTATGATGCCATGAGGGATCTTAGGGTCAAAATTGGGGTCTTACAGATGCCCCTATTTAAGGTCATTCTAGCCGGAGAAGTAAAGGTTAAAATATTCGTCTCGACGGGGTAGAATGTGCTTAAATAATAACAAAGAGACGAATTTTGGTCCCTAAGAGACCTCATGATGTAGATGTATGCATGCAAATGGTAAAACTCTGTGGGGATATGTGTCCACAAAGGAAAAGATCAGGAGGAAATCGACAATCCCTATGAATAATTCATTCTATGGGCAGAGACTCTACCGGGGAGTAAAGGGATGAAAACGCGTGAGCAGGTCACGACTTGAAACTTGCTGAGAGACATGGAGAGAATCCATGAAATAAATCAATGGAAAGACTCGAGCTGACTCGAAGATGCACGTATTGGGGAATATGCCAATACAGCAAAGTTATCCGTAACAGATACCTCGGCTAAAAATCTGGACTCAGGTGGGGATGTCCACTAATGACTCAGCTGAGGAAAAAATAGATGAGGTATTACCGGTTACTGGGTAATAAGCTCAAAAAGAGATCATGTAATCCCACTGGTATAAGGGTGAGGGAAGAACATGCTCCGGGAGAATGAATATCTAAGACCGGTTTGAGGGTGAGAGATATCAAACATCCAAAACGTCTGAGGAAGACCTAAAAGGTATATTTCAACTCAGGGATTCTGACTCCACAGGGGACAAACAGTCATAATAGGGAGCAGAAAGAGGGAACACCAGGGATGCCCGTTACTGGGCATATAATAGGTGACCAACCAAAGCGTGAATTGGGGAATATTCCCAAGACACTCATCATCCAAAAGAGGGCTAAAAGCAAACTCGATTATGGGATGGACATTCGATTCCACAAAGGGATACGAATCTTACTCAACTGGGGAAGAACAAAAGGCTTCGACCAAAGAGTGCATGAGATATATTATCTATTACAGTTAGAACATAGATAATATACTCGCATGGAAGATTATCCACAACCGGTTACTGGGTTAATAAAGGATAAATCAACCGAGAGAGAAAGGCATCGGGATACCGAAACTAGGTATATAATGATGACCATTCAAGGGGAGCGACAACATTACCGGCAACCGGTATATGAAAGATGACTCGCTGGGGATAAACTGCCTAATCAGGGCAATAATCCAAAAGAATGAGGGAATATCAACACCAACTATTGGATAATGATAACCGTCAAGGAGGGGATTACATCTACCGGATACTAGGTAGAAAACCACGGAAGAGTAACCGTCATCGATTAGGATGAACAAAAGGTTAACTCTGCAAGGGGATGAAATAGGGTTTATAGCTACCGGTATAAGTGTAGAAAACCACAGACTACGCTAGGGATAAGATGAATGATTACTAATTACTGAGCAGTTATTCATTTATACAACAGTGAAGCGCAGGAAATAGTCGCAAAAGGCCAATCTAGGATCAAACTAAAGAGGCAAGCTGAATCAAAACTCGTCCTAGTGAGGATATAACTCAATAGGGAAATCTATCCCAATATATGTTGGGAAGGAACAGAAACAACCATCATCCACGAGGATATAACTCGGTGGGGAATATGGAAGGAAAGATAAACATTTTCTGCTTAAGGGGATGACTCTACATGGGGAGATCAGACACCGACATCTTCTTGGGAAATGTATTACCCACTAACAGGGGATAAAAAACAAAGATATATGGCAAAGAATGCAATCATGAATATCTGAATGTTTGAAAACTACATGCACGCATGCATGGTTTATGTATGATGAATGTTGACAAACAGACATTTCTAACACAAACAGCTCCAAAGAATAAGTACACAAACATCCGGTACTACATCTCGAGAGGGGAAGCCAAATCCACTGAAGAGTATCCAATCTGATGAGGGCAAGAGATACCAAGAAGCAGAGGTCTCTGTAGGGGAATGAACATCAGTCATTCCAGCTGGGGACAGGAGTTATTGCACAGATAAAATTCGCCGCATAAGCAACTCTACTGGGGAACCGATCCGAGGAGATGGGGGGAATCTGGGGAACAACCACCAAACAGGAAGCTTCCAAGGTCACCACCAAATACCGTACTGCCAAAGATCACTTCTGCTGAGGAGGAGAGAGGGATGAATATCTTACCACACACTCTGCTTGGTAGAAAAAAAACCACAAAAGGCTCCGGAGGAAGAAGATACAAGCATGCCAGGAATATGAACAAATGTCTTATCCTGTTGGGGATCATACCATCCTTGGGAGAGCACTGCAGATCTCCTGAGTATCCTTTCGTCATTGTGAATGTTCGCTTTGTTTAAAAACAAATTATAAAAAATTCGATTATTCAAAACAATGATATTTTTTCAATTAAGACATGCAAAACATTTGTTGGATAGAAATAAATAAGAGTGCAAATAATTGGATAAAGGCTCAAATTTATTTGATGGAATGGTAGTCTGCAAATGGCAAGACTCCATAGATCTTTACAAATTTGAAATTGGTGATATATATTGGAAAAGGGCTACATTGAACATAATGACCATTTCTCCACCAATTCTGAATCCGATGTATTTGAAGCTTTGGTTGATGACGAATGAGTAAGAATTTCTGACAGATGACAGTTGTAGAACAAAGTCTTGTCAGGATGCAGTTACTTGCCAAATCCCTAATTTTTGCCTAAATTGCCCCAGGATGAGGTACTCAATCTAGCGGGATACATATATTCATTTTTTATGCCTCTAACTTTTGCCTGGATCGCCCTTTCGGGTTTTCAATCCACCGAGACGCTCATTTTTGCCTAAGCCGCCCTTTCGGGTTTTCAACTTAGCGAGCTATTCTGTTTTTACTTTAGGCGAAGTATTTATTGACTGCATCTGAATTCACAGGACGAGTGAAATCCTCCCCATCCATAGTTGTAAGCATCAAAGCACCACCTGAAAAGGCTCTCTTAAGAACATATGGACCTTCATAGTTTGGAGTCCACTTGCCCCTGGAATCGGGCGCGAAAGACAAGACTTTCTTGAGCACAAGGTCACCTTCTCGGAACACACGAGGCTTGACCTTCTTATCAAAATCTTTCTTCATCCTTTGCTGATATAATTGACCATGGCACATGGCGGTCAATCTCTTTTCTTCTATCAAATTCAGCTGGTCATAATGACTCTGAACCCATTCAGCATCAGTCAACTTGGCTTCCATCAAGACTCTCATTGATGGGATCTCCACCTCTACTGGGAGCACAGCCTCCATGCCATAAACAAGAGAGAAAGGGGTTGCCCCTGTTGAAGTGCGGACAGATGTACGATATCCGTGTAAAGCAAATGGCAGCATCTCATGTCAATCTTTGTACGTGACAACCATCTTTTGGATAATCTTCTTGATATTCTTATTAGCAGCTTCAACAGCCCCGTTCATCTTGGGTCTATAGGGAGAAGAATTGTGATGCACGATCTTGAACTCACTATACAGCTCTTTCATCATTTTGTTGTTCAGGTTAGATCCATTATCAGTAATGATCTTATCTGGCACACCATATCGGCATATGAGTTGATTCTTGATAAACTTCACGACTACCTGCCTAGTCACATTTGCATATGATGTCGCTTCAACCCATTTGGTGAAGTAATCAATTGCTACAAGAATAAATCTGTGTCCATTAGACGCTTTTGGCTCTATCATGCCAATCATATCAATTCCCCATATGGAGAAAGGCCATGGTGATGAAATCACATTCAGAAGTGTCGGGGGAATATGAATCTTGTCCGCATAAATTTGACACTTATGGCATTTCTTCACGTATTTGCAGCAGTCAGACTCCATTGTTAGCCAATAGTAGTTTGCTCTCAATATCTTCCTGGCCATGGCATGTCCATTGGAATGAGTACCAAATGAACCCTCATGGGCCTCAGTCATCAACAGGTATGCTTCGTGTCTATCCACGCATCTGAGCAGCACCATGTCAAAGTTTCTCTTATAAAGCACATCGCCATTAAGGTAGAAACTGCCTGACAATCTCCTCAAAGTCTTCCTGTCTTTCACAGATGCCCCAAGCGGGTAAGATTGGCTCTGAAGGAAACACTTGATGTCATGATACCATGGCTTATCATCTTTCACCTCTTCTACTGCAAATACATGAGCTGATCTGTCCAAGCGCATCATAGTGATATTGGGAACTTCATTCCAAAGTCTGACCACAATCAATGAAGCAAGTGTAGCAAGAGCGTCTGCCATCCGATTCTCATCTCGAGTAATATGATGGAAGTCAACCTCAGTAAAGAACGTTGAAATCCTCCTCGCATAATCCCTATATGGAATGAGGCCGAGCTGATTCGTCTCCCATTCACCCTTAATCTGATTAACAACGAGGGCCGAATCACCATATACATCAAGATGCTTGATCCTAAGATCAATGCACTCCTCCAATCCCATAATACAGGCCTCATATTTAGCCATATTATTCGTGCATTTGAAAGTTAGCCTTGCTGTAAAGGGAATGTGTGTGCCCTGAGGAGTAATAATCACTGCCCCAATACCATTTCCATATTGATTTACAGCGCCATCAAACACCATACTCCATCTGGAACCAGGCTCTGGCCCTTCATCGAGCGTAGGCTCATCGCAATCTTTCATTTTCAAATACAGAATCTCCTCATCTGGGAAGTCATACTGAACTGACTGATAATCCTCAATCGGCTGATGTGCCAAGTGGTCAGCCAAGATACTACCTTTAATAGCCTTCTGAGTTCAATACTCAATATCATACTCAAATAACAACATCTGCCAACGGGCAATCCTTCCTGTTAAAGCAGGCTTCTCGAAGATATACTTGATTGGGTCCATTCTGGATATCAACCACGTCGTATGATTTAACATATACTGGCGTAGGCGATTAGCAGCCCAAGCCAAGCACAACATGTTTTCTCAAGCATTGAATATCGAGACTCACAATCGGTGAACTTCTTGCTCAAGTAGTAAATAGCATATTCTTTCTTCCC
The DNA here is from genome assembly GCF_024323335.1 of Lathyrus oleraceus. Taxonomy (NCBI): domain Eukaryota; kingdom Viridiplantae; phylum Streptophyta; class Magnoliopsida; order Fabales; family Fabaceae; genus Lathyrus; species Lathyrus oleraceus. The sequence continues at coordinate 173,726,779 of NC_066580.1, read as the reverse complement.
TGTTTCATCTTGCTGACCAAGGACACAACCCATTGAGTCTTCAAGAACAGTCAGATACATAATCAATGATCTTCCTTCCACGGGCGGAGACAGGATCGGAGGCTCAGACAAATACTCTTTAATACTGTCGAAAGCTTTCTGGCAATCCTCGGTCCAATCATGGGACTGATCTTTCTGGAGGAGCTTGAATATCGGTGCACATGTGGCAGTCATGTGGGATATGAATCTGGAAATATAATTCAAGCGGCCAAGAAAACCTCGGACTTGCTTCTCAGTTTTGGGCACAGGCATCTCTTGTATTGCTTTGACCTTTGCAGGATCAACCTCAATACCTCTTTCACTAACAATAAATCCCAATAACTTACCGGAACGGACTCCAAATGTACACTTGTTGGGATTCAGACGGAGCTTATACTTCCTCAAACGCTGAAAAAGCTTCAACAAGTGCTCTACATGTTCAACTTCCGTTCTTGACTTAGCGATCATATCGTCAACATATACCTCGATCTCCTTGTGCATCATATCATGAAACAAGGTGGTCATAGCTCGTTGATACGTGGCTCCGGCGTTCTTCAAACCGAAGGGCATCACTCGATAACAGAATGTTCCCTAAGGTGTGATGAATGTTGTCTTCTCCATATCCTTGGGTTCCATCTTGATCTGATTATATCCGGAAAATCCGTCCATAAATGAAAAGACATTGAATTTAGTTGTATTAGCTACCAACATATCAATATGTGGTAGTGGGAAATCATCTTTTGGACTAGCTTTATTCAAGTCTCTATAGTCTACACACATTCAGACTTTTCCGTCTTTCTTAGGCACGGGGACAATATTGGCCACCCATTAAGGATATGTAGAAGTCACCAGAAACCCCACATCAATTTGCTTATGAACTTCCTCTTTGATCTTTACTGCCATATCAGGATCAGTTCTTCTGAGCTTCTGCTTCACAGGCACGCACTCAGGTTTCAAAGGCAGGAAATGTTGCACAATATCTGTATCTAGATCAGGCATGTCTTCATATGACCAGGAAAAGACATCAACATATTCTCGTAGCAATTCAATCAACCTCTTCTTAACAGATTCTTCCAAGAGTGCCCCAATCTTCACTTCTCGCATACAATCTTTAGTCCCCAAGTTGATTGTTTCCAGATTCTCAAGATGCGGCTGAATGATTTTCTTTTCATGCTCAAGTAAACGGGTAATCTCGTCAGGAATCTCTTCAACATCATCATCTTCCGCCTCAAATACAGGGAATTCAAAGTTGGGAGATGGTGTTGGGTCATTATGTTCAATGGGTTTGATCAACCTGCATAATGATTTTGGATATGAAAAGCTTTAGAATTCAAACAAGGTAAATCATTATGCAGATGAAAAGATTGATTTTATTCTTATTTTTGAGGATTTATGTGATCACCAGTTTCATTCAAAAAAGAGAAAAGGGAAAATAATTGGAAAAACAAACATTTAACATGAATCTATTGAATGAGAATATCATTGTATTTATGCGCCAACAATGTCATCACTTCTCCTTTTGGCATGGGAGAAGGGTTTTTAAACACAATGAACATTACTTTGACTTATGGATAACTGTTGGGATATCCACAGCGACCCAATTACTGCAGATTCCCCCAGGGATGATGAAGTTGCCAGAATCCTCTTCATCCTCTTCCAAGATGGCAGCAGCCTCCTCGTCCTGACCAGTGTGGATGAACCCTCCACTCTTGAACAGACCTTGCGTATTAGAAACCCCAGATGAATAACCTTTTCCAGCCCGGGACTTGTTGTCTTCTAGCTTAATCATTTTCCCTAATCCAGCAGTTGCACCATGCTCAATGACCAACTTTGCATCTTTGTAGGAAGCAAATGAAGGAGTTCTCTTCTCAATAGGTTCAGCAATAGATAAAGCTTGGAAAGGGGTTCCAACTTCATCCTCATCATCTATATATGAGAAGGAAGACAAATGGCTAACCAGGAGATCCTTCTCTCCCCCTACCACCACCAGCTTCTTCTTCTTCACAAATTTCAGTTTCTGGTGTAGGGTGGATGTCACGGCGCCTGCCTCGTGAATCCACGGTCTGCCTAGGAGACAGCTATACGATGGGTGAATGTCCATAACCTGGAAGGTAATCTGGAAATCACTTGGTCCGATTTTGACTGGGAGATCAACCTCACCAATCACAGTTTTGCAAAACCCATCGAAAGCCTTCACAACTACTCCACTCTGCCTCATAGGAGGCCCTTGATATGGCAACTTCGAGAGAGTGGATTTTGGCAATACGTTCAATGATAACCCAGTGTCAACCAGTACATTGGACATGGCGTCGTCCTTGCAACCCATAGATATATGCAATGCCAAGTTGTGGTCTCTTCCCTCCTCGGGGAGATCAGAGTCACAAAAACTCAAGTTGTTACAAGCAGTAATGTTTGCAACAATGCTATCGAATTTTTCTATCGTGACATCGTGATCCACATATGCTACATCCAACACCTTCTACAGAGCCTCTCGGTGTGGTTCTGAATTCAAAAGCAATGATAACACATATATTTTGGATGGCGTTTGTAGAAGCTGGTCTACAACGTTGTACTCGCTTCTCTTGATGAGCCTCAGCATCTCATCACAGTCTACTTTCGTATTGCCGCTTGGGCCAACAGAAGCAGGAGTTCTCAATATAGAGGAGGCCTTAACAATAAGTGTCGGATTCGGAGTGCTCACAGCATTCCCCATCGGGCGCTCAACAAAATCAGCATTAACATTTCCTCGAGCATCAGCTTGAGGCTTTGACGGTGCTGAAAATACACGACCACTACGGGTCAAACCGCTAACATCCGCAATGTTTACAACAGATGAAGAAGGCAAGGACACCTCTTTCCCATTTCCACTGCTACAGCATTGTAGCGATAGGGGACCTCCTTTTCAAAAGAATATGGTACTGGTCCGGCCGGTTTAATGATGAGAGCAGGAGAAGCCTTCTGCTTGCTACCATCATACTTGATGACAATAGGCTCGGGTATCCGGAACACCGGGGAAATCACGTTGACCTCATCAGCATCTTCGTCAACATTTCTGTTTTGAAGGATCTCAATGACTCCTTCATCCAGCATTTCTTGAACATCTTTGCGCCCCTGGCGACATCCTCTTTGATTAACAGAACAGATTCGGCATCTATCATGGTCATGCTCATAATGACTATAATCACATAGCAAACGATGCATTTCAACCAGAGATTGTCGAATATGACTGACATATTTGACCTTGTACTTGCTGGGACAGCCCTGGACCATATTGACAGATTTCCCATGCTCGGGCAATGGGTTCTTCTTCATGTTAGGACTTACATCCTCGAAACACAGAATGCCACACCTCACAAGGTTTTGAACTTTGGTCTTCAAAGGGTAGCAATTCTCCACGTCGTGGCCGGGAGCACCAAAATGGTAAACACAGTGTAATTCGGGCTTATACCACCACTAGGAGTTAGTATGTATAGCCGGTGGGTCTCGAGGAGTAATCAACTTCCTCTCTATCAAAGAGGGATATAACTCTGCATACGTCATCAGAATAGGATCGAAGGTGACCATTTTCCTCTCGTAACTTGTGCTGGTTTGATTAATGTTTCGAGGCTGGTAGGCCTGCTGTTGCGGACGGTGTTGTTGTTGTTGATATTGTGGATGTGGTTGTTGTTGATTGTTGTTATGTTGCTGGTACTGCTGATTATCTCTGAAAACAGGTGCTATATGAGCCACCTGGTGCTGGTTACCAGCGGGATGCACGGTCTTCCTCCTCACAGAGGGTCTTCTTGGTTTCATATGGGAGGTCACAACATGTGCCTCTCCATCTTTCTTTTTTGCAAATGCCCCATAACATTTGGCAGAAGAGCCTTCTTCTCTTGTCAGACGCCCTTCCCTAACCCCTTCTTCTAGACGCATCCCCATATTCACCATCTCGGTGAAGTCAGAAGGAGCTCTAGCAATCATCCGCTCATAATAAAAAGAACTCAAGGTCTTCAAAAAGATCTTAGTCATCTCTTTCTCTTCTAGCGGGGGCACGATCTGTGCTGCTACCTCTCGCCACCTCTGGGCGTATTCTTTGAATGTTTCTTTGTCCTTCTAGGACATGGCCCTCAATTGATCCCTATCGGGAGCCATATCCACATTGTACTTGTATTGCTTGACGAAGGCCTCGCCAAGATCGTTGAAGGATCGGATGTTCATACTGTCTAAACCCATGTACCAACGCAGAGCAGCACCAGACAAATTGTCCTGAAAGTAGTGGATGAGCAGTTGGTCATTGTCGGTCTGAGTCGACATATTCCTGGCATACATGACCAGATGGCCGAGAGGGCAAGTATTTCCTTTGTATTTTTCAAAGTCAGGGATCTTCACATTAGGAACCAAGGAGAGTTCGGTAGCAGACTTGCCGAAAAGATCCTTTCCTCTGAGAGTTTTCAATTCCTTGCGAAGCTCAAGAAATTGATCGTTCATAGAGTCCATCTTCTCATAGACATCTGGGCCCTCAGACGGCTCAGAATGATAGATGGTGTCGTCTACTCTGGGCAGAGTATGCACGACAGGAGGAGGAATAGCAAGGACCGGGCTAGATGCCGGTAGTGAAGCAAAGGCGGGCGCAGGACCCTCAAGCATGAAATTAGGAGGCATCCCCCACGGGAATCCGGCTGGCATGGCCGTTGGAGCAAAGTGTGCACTGGCTGTGGGCACAGTCGAGGAGACAATCTCAAAGATGACTGTCCTCTGGGGAGGAGTTGAAGCTGTCGGAGAAGACTGGCTCTGGGAAGCCATGAATGACTCCATCATAGCACTTAATCTGGCCACTTCCTCTTTCAGCTCGCGGTTCTCCTGTTCCAAATGATCCATCAGTCTTGAAATGTTGGCTCCGGTGTAGTACCGGTGAGTTAGCTTGTCTTCAAAATAAATGAAGAACACAGAGTTAGACCACAGGACAAGAAGTCGGGAACAAAACCTGCTTATGCACATGATGCATGCAATGCTTGTGCACATGATTTGTTTTTTTCTTTTTATTTCAAAGGAACTTTAGGGTTCTATTTTCAAAGTTTGGAAGTATTAAACATTTATCACATATGGAAATATCTCATCAAATAATATCTGGAAACATTTTTACACTAAAGAAGTACAGTTTTGGTAACCAAATATAATACTAGAGATAAGGGAAATAAACATCTTATGGATCTCTAGAAGCAATCATCCAAAGCTCTAGACACAGGAAGATAAGATGCACGAAGCCTCTTCACCTCTCTCTCGTAGGCTGCCTCCATATCTGCCTTCTCCTTGGCGAGTCGATCGTACTTCCTTTTCCAGAACTTGGAAGACTGAGGAAGTAGAGAATTCCATGCATCATTAGGATCATCAATAACCTGATGTTCGAGGAACTTTATCAAAGCATCCTTCTCCTTGATCTGCTGAAGCAACTCCTCTCTTTCACGGATCCAAGCACGTGAACGGTCTTTGTCTCTCAACTCCTCTACGCCTTGGTTAGGGAGGGTTGAAGGCCCAGCCATAACCAAAGGTGTAGGTCTTGGATACTCGTAAGGAATGAGATACTCAGACGCTCTCTTCCTAACCCAACCAGTGTAAGGCTCCATAACAACACAATTCTTAGGACCCAACTCTTTCCTTCCTTTCCTATGTATCTTGCGCCAAGCGCGGACCATTCTGCCCTTCAAGTTTTGGGGATCTTTACCCTCCTGAAAGAACATACCCTCTAACAGAATGTTATTAGGTTTATCCTTTAGGGGGAACCCAAGCTGACGACGTGCCAAAACAGGGTTGTAGTTAATCCCACCACATGTACCAAGAAGAGGTACATTGGAGAATTCATCACAAGAGTCAATAATCTGCACACCATCATACACACGGTTGTACCAAGAGATATCATCATTAGTGAGAGACATAAGTCTCGTGGACCACCGTAGACATCCTTTGTTCTCCTTGAAGGCGACCGTCTGCGGTAAGTGAGAAATAAACCACTACAACAGAGGCAAACAGCACACAATGGCGCCACCACCCTTTGCATTCCTCATATGCAAAGAAAAATAAGTGTCACCCAACAGAGTCGGAACGTGATTAAGAGTAGAGAGAAAATCCTAATAGCATTCATATCCACAAACTTGTCGATGTTGGGGAACAATACTAACCCATAAATGAGAAGTACAAATATGGCTTCAAAGGCATCCTCACTCATGGCCTTCCCATACATAATGGCTTGAGCAATGAGGAACTCAGAAGGGAGACCTTGAATTCCACCTTTGGTAGTCATATGAGCACCAACTAGAGATTCGTCTATATGCAACATGTCAGCTATCTCTCGAGAAGTAGGAATACTCTCTAAGCCACTGAACGGCAACTGGTCTAGAATAGGTATGCCCACAAGATAGGCATACTCCTCAAGCGTAGGCAAAAGCTGGAAATCCTGAAACGTGAAGCAAAGGTACAAAGGATCATAAAACTGCACCAATACACTCATCCACCCTTCATCCACCTGAGTAGTCAGAAGCGGAAGAAGCTTCCCAAAGCGAGCCTTGAACCCCAAGGGGTCTAGTACATAGGATGTCAGATTCCTTAATTCTTTCAAATCTGGTTGTCTGAAATTGTACTTCTTTGTATTCCTTCTTTGTCTTTCCATTTCTGAAAATTTTCAAATAGACCTCTTAAGTTCCTTGAAAATTTTCTTCATTATTGATGATATGGATGCAAATGGGTGCATGAATGCATGAATGCAACAATCACACTCGTATTCCAAAAATATTCTCAAGAGAGACTCTTATGAGTGTAGTATCGCGTAACAATCGTATCAAATCTTACATTTGAATGATTTTCGCACTACATCCTAAGAATAGGCCAAGATGGGCTAGGTAAACTAAGGTCCTTGGCTTCTAAGGTCTATATTGGAAAGAGTAATGTCTAACCACAACTACTTGTGTGACATTATTGATCCCAACATGACCCCCACCAAGTGAATGGACTTGCAAGTCAACTTGCTAAGGAATAACTTCACACAAGTCAACAAGACTATGCCATTCTCCTATCCTAAGTGCACTCGAGTCCGGGTATAGAACTCATCTCACAAAGATCACCAAGCGTACAAGGAATTAATATTAAAGCAATTCAATCATTACATAAAATACAGTAATCCCAAATTGCACAAAAAATATGTCACAAAACAATACAATACAACAAGTAAGAAAAGTAGGCAAAACCCACTAGGCAAATGCTCCCCAGTGAAGTCGCCACTTTTCTGTAGCGGGGTATTCGTTACCATTAGAGATATTGACTAAATCCAAGGTAAATCATACAAGTCGAGTCGCCACCGCACTTCTATTTATCCAAAGGAATGGTTAGAAAGCGAACAAAAACCTAAAAGTTTTATCGAATCAAAAACTAGTAAAAGAGAGTCAGAGATCTGGGTAAGGGGGTTGGTTATGCAATGGGAAGGTGTTAGGCACCCAAAACATCCTAGGTACTCCTAGGGAGCCCTTTTCATACTTGTGGTGAGGTTGTTGTTTTTGTGAAAATTTGTTTGTGCAAACATGATTGAAGAGATGAGAAGAGAATACACAAGTTATTTACATTTTTTTTGTGTTTGGATGGATAAACCCATTGCCTACGTACCATCTTAAAAAAGATTAGGATCAAAACCTCGTAGTTCGGGGTAAAAATCTCAAAATGAGTTGGTGAATTGATTGGTCCAAAAGCCTTAAGGTCTTTTGTTATCCAAGGGAGAAAACTCAACCTAAAACCACAAATCCACCATGTGAGGAGAGCTTCAACATGCTAGTGAGGGGTTAACCCTATAATAAGCATGGAAGACTTATAGTCCATCACTAAGGATACAGGTGAGTATTATATCAACCTCTAGGATAACTCAAACCTAATAGCTAATGGTTATGAAATATTTGATTAAGTAATTGGCCATTGGTACCACAAAAAAGGCATTTGAATGGTTTATATTTACCAATTAGAAGTATATACAAAATGGTCAAAGTTGACTTAAAGATTCAATTCAAAATAAGTGTTATGAAAAGAAGGTTTGAAAATCAAAAGCATAAGGCTTAGGTTTCTAATTTTGAAAACAAATGTTAAGTGTTTGCACAAAAGTTTTGGCTTGGATTAGAGTGGAGACAAGAAGAAGAAGGGATAAAGTCCTAAGCATGCAAGAAGTAAGGAATAAGAAACAAAACCACAATGGAGTTCCTCTCTTGAGATCACATTGATGATCCAAGTAGCTCCCATCCTTTGGAATAAGCAATCACATAAGCATAAACTCAAGCAATCAACAGTCAAATGAACACTTGGAAAGACTCCTCAATGTATCTTGGATCTCTCTCTCTCTTGGAAGCTCATGGTAATGGTTCCTCAATTAAGCTCAAGTTGGAAACCCTAGCACAAGAAAACACACATCAAAAGGTTCTATAATACAATCAAAGAATGGACAAGAGGGAGTTTAGAATAGGGTCCTTTCAATGTTCATCTTCAAGCTTAAGCATTCTAAAGGCCCAATGCCTAGTTGCTCTTTGACTTTTTATAACACTCTAAAGGCCCAATGCCTAGTTGCTCTTTGACTCCAAATTTGCATAGGGAAAGTCCTAAAGTCTAAGTCCATTTGTCCAATTCTTTGCATTTGGTTCACAACAAACAGACAAAACACAAGCTCAATAGTATATACACAATTATGTGCTCAAGTGAGCAAAAGGCAAATGGCATTAACATAAACAAGTGCTCAAATGAGCAAAAGGGAAAAGCAAATGGATAATATGTACAAGAATAGTAAATTGCATTAAAAGTAAAGAGCAAAAAGTAAATGTTAATTGTTAATGGTTAGTGTTAGTAGTTAGTGTGCCATAAGGCAAATTTAGCGCTATGTTACGCAATCGTAATTGGACTTATGTAGAAGTCACAACTATCTGAGGCCGGTCAATAATAATGTAGGCAACAACACAAGTTAGAAGTCTTGATTAGTGAACCAAGTTCCAACAACTTGCCATGCCAAAAAGAAGAAGAGAATTGATCTTGTATTGGTTTAAGTCTTTTGCATGTTTAGGAAACAACCTATTCTTAATGCAAATCCATTCACTTGATCAATTGATCAAGATGAATTAGATTTGAATCAAGGAAGATTAAGCCTCCCTAATCAATGCTAACTTATCAACCTTTAACTCATTGATCAAAAAGAAAGAAGAAGAAGAATAATGGATTATGAAATGGAAAGATTAAAATGCATAAGGTGAAATAAAAATGTACCAATCCATGTGTATTGACCAAATGACATTGAAAGTCAACGCCAAACAATAAAAAATCAGAAATGAGATGAAGATTGGAGGTCAAACAATAAGTAAAATATTTTTGGCATTTTTAATATTAAAATAAACTTGAATTAAAAATAAAAGAAAGGTAAAACTTCAAAATCACTTCAAATCAACCTTGAAAGGTCCAAGTGATTTATCCCAAGCCCAACAAGGTCAAACAAAGTTTGACAAAAACTTTCAGCATTTTTAAAAGTCAGAAACTATTTTTAATCATTTAAAAATGAATAAAAATAACCTAATTGAACTAAAATCTCAAATAAATCTCAAATCAATTAAAAAATTGATGAGAATATTTTTCATAGATTCATCATCATTCAAATAGGTTAGAAAAGAGAAAATTCACAAAAAATATCCGATGGTGAATTAAAAAATACTAAAAATCAATATCAGAAACTAGAATTTATTTGGAGAAAAATGCAATTGGTCCCATATTTTTTGGATTTAAAATGAAGAAGATATGAATTTTTGAAAATAATGGAAATAAAAGAAATAAAATCAGAAAATAAGAAACAAGAAAAATCAGGAAGCGTTGGATTGGAATTCATTAATTAACGTGGCGCATCAGAGGGTTGGGAGACGCGCGCGCATGGTGTACTTGAGTCAACAGCATCACACATGGCATTAAATGGCCATGGACTCATCCACGTGGGGACGGTGGTGGAAACCACCGTCTTCTCCGGTGAGACTCACCTTCCGGAGAAAATTTGAAGGTTTTTAAAACTCAATTAAAATACACGATCCATACATCATTGGAAAGCTGGGATGATGTACATCATCCCTGTACCACTCAATTCCACTCTAGATCTCTATATTGAGAGAAATCAGAGATGGAAATTATGTGGTGTTCATGTGAACTTCATGGATTTCAACAATTAAGCACTCAAAACAATTGCCTCTATGAAGAGGACTTCAACCAACACAATATCCAAGCAAATAGATCAATAAATGGTGAGTTTCAAAGAGAAAACCAGTTGAAGAACAACCTTGAATTCTGGAGATTTGAGCTTGCTTCCTTGCTTCCTTTGGCTAAACAGAAGATCAATGGAGTGTGAGAGAGAGGTCTAGGAACTTTAGATCTAGAAATTCCACCTGATTTAGTTGAATTTCAGATCTGAGAAATTGAAGAAAATTGAAAGAGTTCCTTTAGGTGTGGCTCGGTTTTCAGTTCAGCAGCATTTCAGGTTGATTCATGGATCCAATTTGAATGGAGTGAGGCTCTTATTTATAGATGGAAAGGCAAGGTAAGTGTGATCAAAGTCGTGTGCATGAAAATGGATATTCATTGCATGGACTTGCATGATCATTCAAAAGGCCCAAATTCAATGCCAAATACACTCTGAAGCATAATTGAGCTGAAATGGTCGTGGAATTGGCAATGCACAAGCTTGTATAATGAGTTTCAACATGTTATGCATAATCATGCCTAAAACTTCTCCTCTTCAAAAATGCCATTTGCCAAATCCAAACATGAGCATGTGAGTAATGGTTAGAAAGATTTTGATGTAAGTAACAATTGTTATGTTGGGAAAAAATCCATTTGATGTGTGGAAATTGGTGAAATTTGAGTTTAAAGTGCAAGGTGCAAAACATATAAAGGCAAAGTCTCTAAATTTGGCCAATGTTCAAGCCCTTCTGTTTTGATGATGCAAACTTCAAATGAAAAAACCTCCAACATCAAAGTTGTAGATCTTTCCAAGACCATCAAAATGGACTTAAATTTTGCATCATTTGGATTTTCGATGAAAGAGTTATGGGCACTTGAAGTTGGACTTTTTTGCCTTTCAATGCATTTGGTCCAAAGTGACCTATAATGTTTTGCATTATCACATGTATTTCCTTTGAGATTTTGAAATTTTGTTCAACATAACATTTGAAGTATACATCTTAAGCTTTCCAATGCATTTGATACCACCTCAAAATCATAAACAATGAATGAGTTATGTCCTTAGGAAGTTGACCTAAAATTAGGGTTTCAGTCAAAATGACCTATAATGTATTGGAATGGGAGATGACCTTCCAAGCTTCAAATCAATTTTTAATGAACATGAAAATTGTTCATATTATTCTTAAGAACATATTTGATTTTGGGATCATATCCATTTGACCAACACATAAAAAGTTAGGTCTCAGTGCATTTTAAAATAATCAAATGAATTCACTTATCAACTTCTCAAGTCCATGACTCTTGTCTTGATGAATTGATGATTGAGGACACTCAAATAAGTTCAAATATGCATGAAATGATGAATTAAAGAACTTCCCTTGATTGTATTTGATCATGGGCTGAGGTTGCTTCAAGAGCAAGGCATTATGGATTATCAGATGAACTAGGGTTTCCTTGGGGAACAAACCTCAAACCCTTTGACTTGCTTTGATCAAAATGATGAATTGAGATGATAGGGATGCATATTTGATGAAGGAGAGCTTTGGGAATCATTACCATGCTTGCTTTCATCTCCTCTTGACCTTATCATTGCACAAAAGATCTCCTAGAAGCTTTGGACCTTGTGATTGCTCAAGCTACAAACAAAAGATGTTATTGACATATTTTTGTGCTTTTGGTTAGTAAACAAAGTGAGAAAAGCAATAATATACAATTCAAGCATGCTTGGTGATCTCAAACCACTCACAAGAGGTCCCACCCAAAGGCAAAGGGAACCAAGATGCTTATGGTCCTTGAGGCAATGCAAATGCAATGTTATGATGCCATGAGGGATCTTAGGGACAAAATTGGGGTCTTACAGTTTCCAATGAGTAATATGTCATCTACATATAATACCAGGAAGATGATCATGCTCCCACTAACCTTCTTGTAGACACAAGGCTCATCTTCATTCTTGATGAACCCATATTGTTTTACTGTTTCATCAAAATGAAGATTCCAGCTTCTGGAAGCTTGCTTCAATCCATATATTGATCTTTGTAACTTACATATATTTTGGGATTCTTCTGGTATGTCAAATCCTTCAGACTGTGTCATGTACACATCCTTAAGAAGATTCCCATTAAAGAAAGCAATTTTGACATCCATCTGCCATATTTCATAATCATGATATGCAGCGATAGCAAGTAAAATCCGAACAGATTTAAGCATTGCAACTGGTGAAAAGGTTTCATCATAGTCAACCCCATGAATTTGTTTATATCCTTTTGCAACCAGTCTTGCCTTATAGGTATGTACCTTACCATCCATGTCAGTCTTCTTTTTGAAGACTCACTTGCATCCTATAGGGTTAACTCCTACAGAAAGCTCTGCCAAGGTCAAAACCTGGTTTGTGTACATGGAATCCATTTCAGACTCGGGACCAGTTATGGCCTCTTGGTAGGTCACAGGATCATCTTGATCCATGAGTAATACATCACCTTGATCAGTTATGAGATATCCATATCTTTCAGGTAGGTGACGTATCATGTTTGACCTACACCGATCTTGTTCTACTTGAGAAGGTTTCTCTTCCACAACTACTTGTGTTTCCTGCTCTAATTCCTCCATAGGTGTATCAATGCTTTGTGATTCTTAACTTTCTTCAAGCTCTACTTTCCTCCCGCTGATTCCTTTGGAAATAAAATCCTTTTCTAGGAAAACTCCAGTTCGAGCGACAAACACTTTTCCCTCAAAAGGATTGTAGAAGTAACACCCTCTTGTTTCTTTAGGATACCCCATAAATAAGCATTTGTCAGATTTGGGCTCAAGCTTAGTTGAAATTTGTCGTTTCACATAAACTTCACAACCCCAAATCTTCATGTAAGACATATGTGGTTTCTTACCACTCCATATTTCATATGCTGTCTTCTCAGCCTTTTTGGATAGAACACGGTTAAGTGTGTAAGCTGATGTCAATAATGCATGTCCCTAAAAGGAGTTTGGAAGATCGGCGTGACTCATCATGGATCGGACCATGTCTAACAAGGTTCGATTTGTTCTCTCAGATACACTGTCCCATTGGTGTGTTCTAAGAGGAGTAAGTTGGGATAGAATCCCACACTCTTTCAGATGGTCATCAAACTCCAGGCTTAAATACTTACCACCTCGATCTGATCGAAGAGTTTTAATATTCCTACCTATTTGGTTTTGTACTTCATTCTTGAATTCCTTGAACTTTTCAAAGGACTCTAATTTGTGTTTCATTAAATACACATAACCATATCTACTGAAATCATCAGTAAATGTGATGAAGTACTGAAAACCTCCTCTGGATGGTATGTTCAATGGTCCACATACATCAATATGTATGAGGGACAAAAGATCATTAGCTCTTTCACCTTTTCCTGTGAATGGAGACTTTGTCATATTTCTAATTAAACAAGACCTGCATGTCTCATATGATTCATAATCAAAAGAGTCCAAGAGTCCATCTTTATGGAGTTTGGAAATGTGTTTCTCATTTATGTGGCCTAATCGACAATGCCAAAGGTAAGTTGGATTTAACTCATTAGGTTTCATCATTTTAGTATTAATGTTATAAATAGGAATTTCAAGATCAAGGACATATAGTCCATTGTTCACTTGTGCAGTAGCATAGAATATATCATTCAGGTACTTTGGGCAGTTTCTCTTCTAGTGTCCGGTCTTACCGCAATGGAAGCAGGTGTCTTCATTTGTTATGCCTCCACTAGGCTTCAAAGTAGGAGCAGTGGATTTGGGTTTGGCATCTTCCTTGCCTTTCCCTTTATCACCCTGCTTGGTGGGTCTTTTTTCTGTCTCTTTCCATTTCTAATCATCAGAATGGACTTCCCTTTTGACTTCAGATTCTCTTCAACAGTTCTTAACATGGCTAGCAGTTCAGGAAGAGATTTCTCCATATCATTCATATTGAAATTAAGGACAACTTGACTGAGTTTATCTGGCAACGATTGCAAGATCAAATTAGTCGTAAGTTCCTTTCCGAGGAAAAACCCAACCTCTCAAGGTTCTCCACATACCCAATCATCTTGAGCACATGGGGATCTACAGGGGCTCCCTTAGCTAAATTACCTTGAAAAAGGGATTTTGAAACTTCAAACCTTTCATGCCTTGCCTACTCTTGATAGAGCATCTTCAGGTGTTCGAGGTGTTCAAACCTTTCAAGGATTGATTGTAAAATGTTGATAGAGCATCTTCAGGTGTTCAAACCTTTCAAGGATTGATTGTAAAATGTTGTTAGAGGTGTTTGTTTTCATGGTAATCTACATGAAAATAATGAAAATATAAGTATCAATAACATATTTAATTAAGCCTTTAACTAAATATGCTCCCACTATTTTACGCAAAACAAATGACCCTCACCATTTGATTCGAAAAATCCCGTTGGAAGATTTTCTAGTGGGTCGAGATCCATATTTCACTTTGTTTTAAGTCTGCGTAGGCGGATTACACAAAACTAGGCTATTTAGGTATGAACTTCTTCCAATTGCATCTAATACAAATCTCGAATATTTTAGTTGGGTGAATAACTCCTTATGCCAATCCATCACATGGATCATTTCCAACTCTTGCTTCTAAACATATATAATCTTATTATAATTTGTTTAGTTAAGTTAGACCCATTATTTTAGAAATTGGATATTACAATTATCCCATTGTACCTTACTAATTTAGAACATGCACATCGTGTAGGCGAAACCTACATTATTCGATACTAGTCTTGATGAGTGCTAAAACTTGGAAAGCATAAACTTAATATTTAATTTGAGGGAATTTGCAATTATTCTGATCTCATCGGCTTATTTATCATATAAATCGTCTCTCATATGCATCAACATACATTCACATGCATCAACATACATATAAAATGAAACAGTTATGGCCCCTAGCGCAATTGTTCTCCCAAGCCAATAAGTATGCCACTAGCTCTCAAAGATCATATCTTTCAAACCTGAAGCCAGGGTAAAATGGACTCCTAATTATGAAGGCCCATATGTTGTTAAGAGATCCTTCTCAGGCGGTGCTTTAAATCTTACAACTATGTATGGTGAGGAGTTCACTCGTCCTGTTAATGCGGATGCAGTCAAGAAATACTTCACCTAAAAAAGAAAAGAACAACCCGCTAAGTTGAAAACCTGAAAGGGAGGCTTATGCAAAAATTAGCATCTTAGTGGATTGAAAACCCGAAAGGGCGATCCAGGCAAAAGTTAGAGACATAAAATAGAAATTTATCCCGATAGATTAAGTACCCCACCTTGGGGCAATTTAGGCAAAAATCAGGGATTATGGCAAGTAACTGCATTCGGTTGGTCCTAATCTTGAAGGCAGTTTTGGGCAGGTCGTTTGGTTCTGATTCGTTATTCTCATCTGAAGCCAAGAGCACGGTGGATATTGATGTTGGTAGGAAGAGTAGTGATCATTTTATTCAATGTAGCCCTTTTCCATGTCAATTACCATTTTCAGCTTTGTAAAGATGTATGGAGTCTTGTCATTTACAGACTACCATTTTATTAAATAAAGTTGAGCCTTTTATCCAATTCTTTTTACTCTTATTTACTTACGCTAAATAAAATCAGATTTTTTATGATGGTAATTTTGAAATAAATTAATGAATAAAAACTAATTTTTCTTAAAATAATAAAAACAATCACTTTAAGAATAATTGATTTCAACAAGGAATATCAACAGCAATCGGAGAACAGGTAAGTCTTGAAGTGCGAAGCCTTGTTGGTCTTCTCAAAGCAGTCGGTTTGGTAACTATTTTCCTCCCCAACAGTTCTTCAGTTATCCCCAGCTGAGTTGGAGGGTCACATCCCCAATGGAGTCGAGCTGATAATTGATCTCTTTTGTAAATCCATGTTCCCCCCAACTGTGGTGCTCCTGTTGATATCCTCCAATTTTTGATTGGACTCTGGAGTTCCGGAACCTTTATTTCCATTAGCATATTTGTGTTGTATAACTTCAACAGTTTATCAGATCCGATTATCTTTTCCTTAGAATTGGTTTATTTCACAATTTCCAAGGAGAATTTGTTGGTTATTGAGGAATGTGATGATCTTGGTTGTAGAATCTTCATCAATTTTCTTAGATCCCCATGCAGAGTGTTACCTCTTATATTCCTCGATGGAGTTCATCTTCTAACATGAAGATCCCTTGTTCCCGACAGTATTGGATTCAGAGCAGTTTTTGTCTTTATCCCCTACAAGGTTGTCTCCCATTTGATATGGTGTTGGCCTAAAATTCCTTACAGAGTTGACAATTTAGATCCTCAGCAGATCGTTTCTCTATCCTCGGCGTGTTCGTTTGAGATTCTTTCAGCAATGCCCTATTCTCCCTGTGGAGTTTGCTAGGTTTGGTTAGAAGCATGTTCTCCATGACTTTCCCAGCCAGGGTTGATTTGTTTAAAGCTAGATGATTTATTTCGTCCCTAGCATTTTCTCCAGTTGGTGTTTCCATCTTGTTGAGATTAGCCGAGTGTTTCAGCAGTGATTCAAATCTTTGATATTTGTATCCTTTGTGTTATTTTGTTAGCATAATCATAATCATATACATGCTACACATGCATAAAACACAGCATCAGATATTTAATTATGCATCTTATCACATTTGATTCTTTATTCTGATCCCCTGCTTCGGTGATATTATTTACCTATGCAGAATTGGTGTGTCTGTCCTCCTTCAATTGTAGAGTGTCAGTCCCTTAAGCAGAAAGAATTTAACCTTTCTCATTTCCCCACTGAGTTATTTCCTCGTGGATAATTATTATTTATGTTTCCTACCCAGCTAATTATCTGGATGGATCCACTCCCTTTGAGTTATATCTTCATTGGGTCGAGTCTTTGTTTGACCGTTTCTTTCTAGCTATTATCTAGATAGATATTTTGGTTCCTTGGGAGTCTATTACCCAGTAACTGGTAATATCCTTCTCAATTTTTGCCATGCCATTAGGGTCAAACAAAGGAAAAAAGTATTCCACTAGCACTCATAAAAGGAAAAAAGGTCAAGTCTCCACACAATACCATGAAGAATGGGAGACTTACAATCTCACTTACTAGAATGCCATGCCATTAGGGTCAAATTTAGCTCTATGTTAAGCAATTGTAATTGGACTTATTTAGAAGTCACAACTATCTGAGGTCGGGCAATAAAAATTTAGGTGTTAATGCATGTTAGAGATTTGGTATGAGCGACCAAACTCCTAAAATATACCACACACTAAAAGAAAAGATCAAGAGGGAAGGACCTATCTCAGTCATACTTATATTGGTGCATCTGACACAAGGTCATTGATGAACCAATTAGCCTTAAGACATTATAGATTTCATTGGTCAAATAAGGGAATGGGAAAGAATAGGGATGAAGATGAAGAGGGAGGGGAAGATAGAAACACAAATTGACCAAGGAAGGATTATCATCAAATCAAAACCATCTATTCATTTTAGGAGATAAAATGTACATTTCATCAATCCCCTAAATCCAATGGTTTTGATCCAACAAAAGTCAAATCAACCTTGACCAAGACCCAAATAGAAATTCAAACATCTCAAGACCATAAAAATGGCTCAACAATATTTTTTACCATTTAATGAAATAAAAATCCAATTAAAAGTGAATTAAACTACATTTTTGTTTGGTCAAAACCTAAAATCCCTTCAAAACACCAAATAAATGGCCAAGGGATTTATCCTAGATCAAACAAGGTCAAAGGACATTAGACAAAAAAATTCACTATTTTTGAAAAGTCAGAAGTATTTTTAAACAATTAAAAATATGCACAAAAACATTTAATTCATGAAAATATCAAAATTAATCCAAAAAATAATTTTAATTCAGAATATGGAAGAGAAAAATATTTAAAGATTTTTGGTGAAAGTCCCATATTTGTTGGATTAAAAATGAAATTAATATGAATTAAACAAAATAAAAGGATTAAATAAAAATTCAGAAAATAAAAAGAAATTGGATAAAACAAGGGCCATCAGATATCTCTCATTAATTGAGGTGGCAGATCTGATGGCCAAGCGTGCGCTTCCATCATGTTCTACAGGTGACAAATTAAAACGTTCAAACATGATCAGATGGCCAGGAGGTGTGCCAACACACCACCGGAGCTAGGGCTCTGGTCATCTTCTCCGTTGATCTTCACCGGATTGGTCCAATTTCATCTCAATGGAAAATGAAAAACAAGGACACTATTTCAAAGAGAAAATGCTCATGATCTCGAATCTAACCTCAATTTTCTCCAATTCCAAGTATATAAAAAGATACAGGGATTTGAATTTTGAGGATCATGAACTGAGTTGCTTCGATTTGACCTCAAAGCAACTCAATCTTGTTGCCTACATTGGTAGGACTTCAGCTAACTAAAAATCAAAGAGACTGGTGAAGAATTGAGAGAGAATCTAAGAGATGGAGTTTCTAAAAATTCACCTTCGAGGGAGCTTGAATCTTGCTTGATCTTGCTTCCAATTGGCCTTGGCTTGACTTTAGAAGCTTGCGGAAGTTAAATTGGATCAAGGAAAGGCTTGGATACTTGGAGTTTCAACTTCAAAACTAAGTGAAATTGAAACTCGATTTTCAATTAAAAACCTTTAAGTTTGTACTCTAATGGTGAGGTTTAGGATTGCAGGTTCAAAGCTTAGGCAAGGTGTCCCCAATTCTGAGCATAATGGGTTGTATTTATAGGTTATGCATTTTCTTTTTACCCACTTCATTCAAAATGCCAAAAATAGAAATTCACTCTTGCATGGATGCATGGGCGTGTGATAGGCCCATGAAATAATGTTATCAGGTCCAAATTTCATCATGTGCAATGCTGAAAGTGTATCATGTAATCATGCAATGGAAATTGGAATGTGATCAAGAGATTCATCCAAATGGAGCCTTGAAGAGAAGTCATGCTCAAGTCATCCAATTCTTGACCAAATGAGATGATCTTGAACTTTTTGGAAAGGTGAGATCATGGGGAAAATTTTTCATGTTTAACACTTTTCCATTTGAAGCTTGGATCATGGTGAATTTTAAGGTGGAATTTTGAAAAATCAAACATAAATAAAAGTTTTTTAAGTACCAAGACAAATGTTCACTTCTTCTACCTTGAATAACTTTTGATATAGGATTCAAATGGAAAACGTTCCTTCATAAAAGTTGTATATATTTCAAACCTTTTAAACTTGGTCACAAATTTGACCTCATTTGGATTTGTCATGAAGGAGTTATGCATTTTAGAAGTTGAGGAAAATATCTTGTTCAGTGGTAATAACCCAAAGTGACCTATAACGTTTCCTTTTAGCACATGCATTTGCAAGTTGAATTTGAATTTCTTCAAATAATAAAAGTTGGATAGGACATATTTAATTTTATCATGAAACTTGAATGGAATTCATCTCATAAAAATTGAGCAAGTTATGGTCCTTGGAAGTTAACCTCCTAACTAGGGTTCAGACAAAATGACATATAATCTTTCACCATAAAAAATGATTTTACAAGCAAAACTAGAGCTTTACTTAATCATGAAAGTTGTTTGGAATGTCATAAGGAGTAACTTTGCTCTTGGAATCATTTTCATATGTGTAATACCCCAAAATTTACCCTTCATTTTTCCTGGAAGCATGGGATTATGTTTTACACTTCATTAGCATCATATTAGGTCATACTCATTGCATAATGCATTAGTGACATGGAGATCAGGTTTTGATCGATCACTCCTTAACAGAAGGAGCCCACACAAAGCAAGATTGAGAGTTGGACTTCATTTTCTAAGTATACAAGTCTCAAGGGTCTCAGGGGGGTCCAAGTATCTTATTATGGTCCTCAGTTCATTAGTGAAGGATTCAAAGCTATCAGAGTGTTCATCTGGATTTAATCAAAAATTAGGGTTTCATGGCTACCTGCAACAGGAAATGTTTGGTTGGAAGTAGAGGAGCTCATCCATGTCATGATTAGAGAGGCATCTTGGCCTAGGAAGATTCACAATTATCTCAGAAAGATCCATTGGCAATCAGTGCAATCAGTTCCTGAGCATTTTGCCCTAAAATTAGGGTTTGGTATAAAATCAGTTTATTTCCGATTCTTTGGGTGAAACTCTTTTCCATGGCCCTCCATATGTCCACAAGGGTCTACATACACAAAATCAGTTCTTTATTTGAGCTAGAAGTGCTTCAATTGATCAATGGAATCGGGAATCAGACAGTTTGGGAAAAGTCAATTGTGGGGCCAGAAAAGTCAACTCCTGACATTTTGAGAGTGGAATCTCAAAATCCATGCCTAGGGGATCCTACATGTGAAATTTTATCAAGGTTGGATCATGGATTCATCATTTAATCAGGAATTGGAAAAGTTACTTAATTTGGAAATGGTTGACTTTCCATTTAGGGCAAGTTTTCATGATCGTTGCACTCACATTAATCCCATTTTGCATCAAGATAAAAGCTCCATTTAAAACTTTATCCAACATGAACGTTGTTCCTCTTGTTCCAAGCTTTCTAGAGATATAAAGTTTGCTCCATTTGGATTAGAATTGAGAAAGTTATGCTTAGTCAAAGTGAGACATTTTTTTAGGACACTTAGAAAAATTTCTAAGTCCAAAATCTTCAAACTTTGTCAAGATTTCTTGGCCCATTTTCTTACACTTCAAGGCATTATTTGAAAATACTTTCTTCATAACAATTGTACCTTGCCATGTCCTCTTTCACATCCGTTTGGAATCATCTCATTTGGATCCATGGTTTGAGAGATACATTCATTTAAAGTGGGCACCATGACTTGATTTTCTAGGCAGATTTTGGGTATGGCTGGCCCAATCAGATTTTTTAAGAATGCTGCACAAACCAGTCACGTTTTATTTACCTCTTTTGGCCATGCATTGGACATCCATTCACTTAAGTTTGGCCCAAAATAACAATATTTTACACCTCACTTCACACTTTTATTCTTATGGATAAATCACTTATTAAAAAGCCCATGAGAACACCTAATCCACCCTATTTAAGAAGCTGAAACCCTAACCCTAAAGGAGCATTGGAATTTCGTGGCAAGGAGGAAAAGCTTCATCACATATCAGATTCCGTTCCACTTCTATTTTCCATTAGATAATCATCTCTTCCATGGCCATGTTTTGATATATCTACGCGTGCTTACCATGTTCATCACCATTAATCCTTCCATTTTCGTATTTCTTTTTCTTATTTAAAATATTTTCTTCGTCCATAAAATTACCCAAAAATATTTTTCACTTTTCTTAACGTTTTATTCAATTTTATATAATTTTTATTTTCGTATTTTTTTTAGTATTAATATTTTATTTTAATTAGTTATTCTAAATGGTCCATTTTAACACACTTATTTATTGATTTTATTTTTATGACTTAAAATTATTGTTAGCATTTGATTTTTGGGATGAAGGTTGACCACTGTCTCATGGTCAACCTGACCTTTTCTTGGAATTTTATTTCATATTTTCAATTTATTTTGGATTTATTTTTTACCTAGTTTGGTTGGTTGACTTTTAATTTGACTTCTGTTTTATTTTAATTAATTCACGTACCAATATTCATTATTCTTAAAATCTTTTTAGGGGATGATGATGTCCTGACCCCATCTTATTTAGTTTAATTTTTCATAATTTTCTTGATTAATTTACTATTTATTCTTGATTTATTTCAAACCTAGTCTTATTAATTGACTTTTGGTTTGACCTATGTTTTGTTTTAATTAATTCACGTGCCAATTTTCATTATTTTTAAAATCTTTTTGGGGGATGATGAAGTCCTGACCCCACCTTATTTTGTTTAATTTTTCATAATTTTCTTGATTAATTTACTATTTATTCTTGATTTATTTCTAACCTAGTCTTATTAATTGACTTTTGGTTTGACCTATGTTTTGTTTTAATTAATTCACGTGCCAATTTTCATTATTTTTAAAATATTTTTGAGGGATGATGATGTCCTGACCCCACCTTATTTAGTTTAAATTTTCATAATTTTCTTGATTAATTTACTATTTATTCTTGATTTATTTCTAACCTAGTCTTATTAATTGACTTTTGGTTTGACCTATGTTTTGTTTTAATTAATTCACATGCCAATTTTCATTATTTTTAAAATATTTTTGGGGGATGATGATATCCTGACCCCACCTTATTTATTTTAATTTTTCATGATTTTCTTGATTAATTTGCTATTTATTTTTATTTTTTAAGTTGACTTGAATTTTCAGTTGACTTCTTTATGATCGATGTTTGACTTAGGGATTGCTTATGGCAATTGAAGAGATCTTTTGATCCTCCCTTGTTCATCTCATATGCCATGTATTAGAGGTCTTTTACCTTGTATTTATTTGGTCCTTACCTCATTTCCTGATTAAATTATTCAGTGGACCCTTCGTGTGCATATTTTCATCTGTTTGATTCATATGTTATCTTTTATACTTGTTTCTCTCATTCATGCTTTCTATTACTTGATTATTTAACATGTTCATACTCCCATGCATTGTTTAAATGCTCCATTATTTGATTCTTTGGTTTGATTATATATTGTTTATTTATTCGATCTGATTGATAACTGTTGCCTACTTGTATGATGTATGAGGCATATATTCTTATTGTTTGTTTGCCATGAACAATCCCCATTCATAACAAGTGTACCCCTCTCCCATAAAGTGTATAATATTTATTTCTTTATTTCTTTATTCACCTGTTAATACAAGAATTAAAACGAACATCCGATAACCATTTCAAAATAAGATCAAAAGCTCGATCCAACGTCGAGTAATCATTTTCAAAACTTAACAGAACCAGCACGCATTCATCCATGCTCTTGTAAGTTGATTGCCTCAGGCATCGCCATCTACCTGTAAGTCGATTGCCTCCGGCATCGCCATCTACCCTTATCTGTAACTCCTCTCTGTGCTCCATCTGTCGACTCTTGTTCCGTTTAGGTAGCACCCATTAGGTAGAACCCTTTGTATGATAACATAGGTAGAATTCCCCTATTCTTTGCATGCTAATATTAGGTAGATGTTCCCCTTTGTAAATCCTAACACATAGGTCCATATTGCATGACAACTCTAGAGCAGAGCTTCCCCACTTTTAGAACTTCCGTGTGCCTCCGATCTTGTGGCATGCCAGTCCGTTCTATTGCAAAGAGGTAACTGCCTAAGACTCGATTCAGCGAGCTGTGACACCTACTGCTAGGACGTTGAACACACTGCCCACCCTCCTTTGACACAGCTGGTGTCCTCTTTTGTAAGTCCATGTTCAGATGGCAATCCTTAACCCCTAGTTAGCTGAACTACGTTTTGCTCTGATTCTCATCCCAGATGAGATACGTAGGCATAAGACGCGATGTCTTACCGAGCACACTTCTCTTTAACCCATAGGTAGCCGAGCTACGAAGACTCTAATTCTCATACTCAGATGAGATACGTAGACAGTGGATGCGACATCCTTGCGAGTCATTTTCTTTTAACCTTCCTTTTAGTAAATAGTACTTTAGATATACCTACACCCTTTAGACTAGAACAAAACTTATGAAAAGGGCTCCCTAGGAGTACCTAGGATGTTTTGGGTGCTTAAAACCTTCCCATTGCATAACCAACCCCCTTACCCAGATCTCTGACATTTTTACTTGTTTTTGATTCGATAAAACTTTTAGGTTTTTGTTCGCTTTCTAACCATTCCTTTGGATAAATAGAAGTGCGGTGGCGACTTGACTTGTATGGTTTACCTTGGATTTAGTCAATATCTCTAATGGTAACGAATACCCCGCTACAATATGACAAAAATTGTAGGAGATAGGGTCTAGTGAACCCCAGTTTTGACCAGTTGACTTTCTCTGGTCAACCACCATGAAACATCTTGCAAACTTAAAATTCTCTTGATATATTGGACTCATGGAGGATCATATATGCATAAGATGATGTAATATGAAGTATCCTTTACAATATTTGATCATATGATGAAGAAACTTGCTGAGGAAGTAACACAAGATACCCAGATGAATTTGGGCTTCCAAGGCAAACAAGCTTCCGACTCTTGATGAATTCTTGATCAAAATGATAAATGGAGATCATGAGGATCCATATATGATGTGTAGAGTCAAGATAAACTATCTCTTGATTAGTCTCCTTGCATTGAGGATCTCAAACCCTAGATATGAGCTTGATGAGGCATAGGTGAACACACACACACTACCTACAAAAGAAGTAAACTACACATTGACATATTTTGGGTATTTTGGTTTGTAAGCAAAGAAAAACAAAGTATAATACAATCAAATGTGTTTGGTGACCTCTCCCAATGAAAACCCAATGAATTTAAGGTAAGGAGGATGCCAAGGTGTGATCCCAAAGCCAATGTATATGATGAGATAACATGAGGGATCTTAGGGTCAAAATTAGGGTCTTACAGTTGCCCCTATTTAAGGACATTCTAACTGAGGATGTGAAGGTTAAAATCTTTGTATCAACTCAGTAGAATGGACTTAAATAACAACATATAGAAACAAATTTTGGTCCCTAAGATACCTCATGATGTATATGATATGAATCTTAAAATAATCTTTGTGGGGAATATGTTTGCACAAAAGAAAAGAAGTCTGGAGAACCTAAAAGCCCACAAGAGCATACTGCATTCTGTAAGGAACACTCACTAGGGAGACAAAGACTCTGGGGATAAAAGTTGTGCATAGGCTAAGCTACATCTTAAAAAGTGTTGGAGACACGAGGGGAATTTCCATGAAAATAAATCAATGGAAGGACTTGGTTGGGGATAAGGGAAAATTTGCAGAGGAAACGGGTATATTAGAACAAAGCTGAAATACCTGAATCAAACTCAACTGAGGAAGAATGAACTTCAACACAAGAGTACTAGAAATATGTTATTTATTACCGGTTATTGGGTAGGGAGATAATACACTCTGATAGAGGGACATCCGTTACCGGTTAGGGTAAACATATCAAGGATGACTCGCTGATGAGAAAGAGGTGTATTCATTACCTGTTACTGGGTAAGAATAGCCTGCTGGGAAAAAGATCAAATAAGGTTTACAACTACCGATTACTGGGTAGAAGACCAAAAGGAGAGAATATTTGTCACTATTTAAAGTGAACATATCAAGGATAAACTCAAAGGAAGAATAATCGTCATCGGTTAGGATGAACATATCAAGGATAGATTGCTAGGGAGAAAATAGGAATTATATCTATCAGTTACTGGATAGAATACCAAAGAGAGAATATTCGTCACCGGTTAGGATGAACATATCAAGGATAGACTCAGAGGGGAACGTAGGATTTACAACTACCGGTTACTGGGCAAAAGACCGTAAGGAGGAGAAAATCTATCATCGGCTAAGATGAACATATCAAGGATTAACTCTCTGGGGAATAAAAGTAGGGATTACAACTACCTTTTTACTGGGTAGAAAACCACAAAGGGAGAATATCTGTCACCGGTTAGGATGAACATATCAAGGATATAACTCTCTGGGGAAACGTGAAAACGAACCCGCTGGGGAAAACAAAGGAAGTAATTTACATTTACCGGGTATTGAGAAAAAGTAAAGTAATCAAAAATTGAGAAGAATATTACCAGTAATTGGGTAATAGACTCCCAAGGGACCAAAATATCTATCTAGGTAATAGCTAGAAAGAAACGGTCAAACAAAGACTCGACCCAATGAGGATATAACTCAAAGGGAGTGGATCCATCCAGATAATTAGTTGGGTAGGAAACATAAATAATAATTATCCACGAGGAAATAACTCAGTGGGGAAATGAGAAAGGTTAAACTCTTTCAGCTTAAAGGACTAACACTCTACAATTAAAGGAGGACAAACACACCATTTTTGCATAGGTAAATGATATCACCGAAGCAGGGGATCAAAATAAAGAATCAAATGCGATAAGATGCATAATTAAATATATGATGTTGTGTTTTATGAATGTGTAACATGTATATGACTGTGATTATGCTAACAAAACAACACAAAGGATACAAATATCAAAGATTTGAATCACTGCTGAAACCCTCGACTAATCTCAACAAGATGGAAATACCAAATAGAAAAAATGTCAGGGACGAAATAAATCATCTAGCTCTAAACAAATCAACCCTGGCTGGGAAAGTCATGGAGAACATGCTTCCAACCAAACCTAGCAAACTCCACAGGGAGAAGAGGGCATTGCTGAAAGACTCTCAAACGAACACGCCGAGGTTAGAGAAAGGATCTACTGAGGATCTAAATTCTCAACTCTGCGGGGAATTTTACGCCAACAACATATCAAATGGTAGACAACCTTGCAAGGGATAAAGACAAAAACTGCTCAGAATCCATTACTGCCGAGAACAAGGGATCTTCATGTTAGAAGATGAACTCCACCGAGGAATATAAGAGGTAACACTCTACATGGGGATCTAAGAAAATTGATGAGGATGCTACAACCAAGATCATCACATTCCTCAATAATCAACAAATTCTCCTTGGAAATTGCGAAATAAACCAATTCCAAGGAAAAGATAACCGGATCTGATAAACTGCTGAAGTTATACAACATAAATATGCTAATGGAAACAAGATAAAGGTTCCGGATCTCCAGAGTCCAACCAAAAATTGGAGGATATCAACAGGAGCACCATAGTTGGGGAACATGGATTTGCAAAAGAGATCAATTATCAGCTCGACTCCATTGGGGATGTGACCCTCCAACTCAACTGGGGGTAACTGAGGAACTATTGGGGAGGAAAATAGTTACCAAACCGACTGCTTTGGGAAGACCAGCAAGGCTTCGCACTTCAAGACTTACCTGTTCTCCGATTGCTGTTGATATTCCTTGTTGAAATCAATTATTCTTAAAGTGATTGTTTTTATTATTTTAAGAAAAAATAATTTTTATTCATTAATTTATTTCAAAATTACCATCATAAAAAATCCGATTTTATTTAGCAAAAGTAAATAAGAGTAGAAACAATTGGGTAAAAGGCTCAACTTTAATTAATAAAATGGTAGTCTGTAAATGACAAGACTCCATAGATCTTTACAAAGTTGAAAATGGTAATTTACATGGAAAAGGGCCACATTGAATACAATGATCAATACTCTTCCTACCAACTTCAATATCCATCGTGCTCTTGGCTTCGGAAGAGAATAACGAATCAGAACCAAATGACCTGCCCAAAGCTGCCTCCAAGATTAGGACCAACCGAATGCAGTTACTTGCCATAATCCCTAATTTTTGCCTAGATTTTCCCAAGGTCAGGTACTCAATCTATCGGGATAAATTTCTATTCTATGTCTCTAACTTTTGCCTGGATCGCCCTTTTGGGTTTTCAATCCACTAAAACACTCATTTTTGCCTAAGCCACGCTTTCAGGTTTTCAACTTAGCGAGTTGTTCTTTTCTTTTTTAGGTGCAGTATTTCTTGACTACATCGGAATTCACAAGACGGGTGAACTCCTCACCATCCATAGTTGTAAGATTCAAAGCACCTCCTGATAAGGACCTTTTAACAACATATGGGTCTTCATAATCAGGAGTCCATTTTCCCCTAGCATCAGGTTTGAAAGATAGAATCTTTTTTAGCACGAGGTCACCTTCTCTGAACACACAAAAGCTTTCTTCATTCTCTGCTGATACAACTGACCATGACACATGGCAGTCAATCTCTTTTCTTCAATCAAATTCAACTAATCATATATGGTCTGACAGCATTCAGCTTCTGTCAACTTGGCTTCCATCAGCACACGCAATGAAGGGATCTCAACCTCCACGGGGAGCACAACTTCCATGCTATAAACAAGAGAGAAAGGGGTTGCCCCTGTTGAAGTACAGATGGATGTACGGTACCCATGCAAAGCAAATGGGAGCATTTCATGCCAATCTTTGTATGTCACAACCATCTTCTGAATAATATTATTGATGTTCTTATTTGCAGCTTCAACAACCCCATTCATCTTGGGTCTGTAGGGAGAAGAGTTATGATGTGCAATCTTGAAGTCTTTGCAAAGAGCTTTCACCATATTATTGTTCAAGTTTGATCCATTATCAGTAATTATCTTACTTGGCACACCATACCGGCATATAATTTGATTCTTGATAAACCTCACAATAACTTGTTTGGTCACATTTGCATACAATACCGCTTCAACCCACTTTCTGAAGTAGTCAATAGCCACTAGAATAAAATAATGTATGTTTGAAGCTTTAGGCTCAATCATACCAATCATATCAATTCCCCACATGGAGAAGGGCCATGGAGATCAAGTGACATTCAACAGTGTCAGAGGAACATGAATCTTATTAGTATGGATTTGACACTTGTGGTGTTTCTTCACAAACTTGCAACATTTAGATTCCATTCTCAGCCAATAGTAACCTGCCCTCAACATCGTCTTTGCCATAGCATGTCCATTGGAATGAGTACCAAAGGAACTATCATAGACTTCATTCATCAATAAGTCTGCTTCGTGTCTATCCATGCATCTGAGAAAAACCATATCAAAGTTTCTCTTGTAAAGCACATCACCATTCAGGTAGAAGTTGCCATCTAATCTTCTCAAAGTCTTCTTATCTATCAAAGATGCCCCGGGCAGGTAAGTCTGACTTTGGAGGAAACATTTAATATCAAAATACCATGGGTTTTCATCTTTGACTTCTTCAACAACAAATACATGAGATGGCCTGTCAAGACGCATCACAGTCAAATTGGGAACTTCATTCTAAAATTTCACCATAATCATTGAAGCCAACGTTGCAAGAGCATCTGTCATCCGATTTTCATCTCGAGGGATATGGTGAAACTCAACCTTTGTAAAGAAAGTTGAAATCCTCCTCGCATAGTCTATATATGGTATTAAATCGGGTTGATTTGTCTTCCATTCACCTTTGATCTGATTCATAACCAAAGTTGAATCTCCATAGACGTCTAGATATTTAATTCTAAGATCAATGGCCTCTTCAAGCCCCATAATGCAAGCTTCATACTCAGCCATATTGTTCGTACATTTGAAGGTTAATCTAGTTGTAAACGGAAAATGAGTGTCTTGAGGAGTAATAATCACTGCCCCAATGCCATTACCATACGAATTAACAGCTCCATCAAATACCATGCCCCAACGGGAACCAGGTTCTGGCCCTTCTTCAAGTAATGGTTCATCATAATCTTTCATCTTCAGGTACAAGATCTCTTCATCAGGAAAATCATATTGCACTGACTGATGATCTTCAATCGGTTGGTGAGCCAAATGGTCAGCCAAGATACTACCTTTAATTACTTTTTGAGGTCGGTATTCAATATCATACTTAGATAACAACATTTGCCAACGGGCAATCCTCCCAGATAGAGCATGCTTCTCAAAGATATACTTGATTGGATCCATTTTAGATATCAACCAAGTAGTATGATTCAACATATACTGGCGCAGACGTTTAGCAGCCCAAGCCAAGGTGCAACATGTCTTCCCAAGCATTGAATACCGAGTTTCATAGTAGGTGAACTTCTTACTGAGGTAGTAAATTGCATACTCTTTCTTTCTAGATTCATCTACCTGACCAAGAACACAACCCATACTCTCATCAAGCACAGTCAGATACATGATCAATGACCTTTATTTAACAGGCAGAGACAAAATCAGAAGCTCAAGCAGATACTCTTTGATACTATCAAAATCATTTTGGAAATCCTCGGTCCAATCACAAGACTGATCTTTCCGAAGAAGCTTGAAAATAGGCGCACACGTGGCAGTCATATGCGATATAAATCTTGAGATATAGTTCAAACGGCCGAGAAAATCTCTGACTTGCTTATCAGTTTTGGGTGCAGGCATTTCTTCTATTGCTTTGACCTTGGCAGGATCAACTTCAATACCCTTCTCATTGACAATAAATCCCAACAACTTACCAGAACAAGCACCAAAAGTACAATTATTGGGATTCAAGCGGAGTTTGTACTTACTCAAACGCTGGAATAACTTCAATAAATGCTTAACATTTTCTTCTTAATCACTTGATTTGGCAATCATATCATCAACGTATACTTCAATCTCTTTATGCATCATATCATGAAAAAGAGTGGTCATAGCTCTCTAGTATGTTGCACCATCATCCTTTAAACCGAAAGGCATCACTCTATAACAGAATGTTCCCCAGGATGTAATGAATGTGGTCTTCTCCATATCTTCAGGTGCCATATTGATTTGATTATAACCGAAAAATACATCCATAAATGAAAAGACTTCGAATTTAGATGTATTGTCTACCAACATATCAATGTGTGATAGAGGAAAACCATCTTTCAGAATAGCTTTATTCAAAAATCTATAATCAACACACATGCGGACTTTTCCATCTTTCTTAGGAACATGCACAATATTGGCCACCCACTGCGGATACTCGGAGGTTACAAGAAAACCAACATCAATTTGCTTCTGCACTTCCTCTTTGATCTTTACTGCCATATCAGGATGAGTTCTTCTCAACTTCTATTTGACCAGCAGGCATTCTGGCTTCAACTGTAATCTATGCTCTACAATCTCAGAATCCAAACCAGGCATATCTTGATAGGACCAGAAAAAACACATCAGAATAATTTCGAAGAAGATCAATCAACCCATTCTTAGCTGTTGGACACAGTTGAGATCGAATCTTGACTTCCTTCAGATAATCTTCAGAACCCAGGTTGACCAGTTCAATCTTCTCTTCAAACAGATGTGTAAGACCTTAATTTTTACCCTAATATCCCTCATGGCATCATGTTATTTCACAAGTACATTGCCTCAGGGATCATAGCATGATTGGCTCCTTAACCCTAGGGTTGGGACTTGTTTGAGTGTTTTGAGACCACCAAGAATGCTTGTATTGTATATTATTTCTTTTCTTATTTGATTACTAACCAAAAGCACAAAAATATGTCACTAACTCTTTTTGTTTTGAAGCTCAAGAGATCATGTGCTCCACAATGCTTCTAAGAGGCTCCCAAGCCCAATGAAATGGCTAGATGAAGATGAGAAAAAGCATGAAAATGGTACCCAAAGTTCCTAATCATCATATCTGTCTCCCAAGTATCTCAATTTGCCAATTTGATCAAGATAACCCAAAGGGCTTGAAGATTGTTTCCCAAGGAAACCCTAATTTCACTATGCTTTGACTGTACCTTGCCCATGAAGCAATCTCAACCTCTGATCAAATTTAATCAAGGGAAGTTCTTTCATTCATAATTTTATGCATATATGAGCCTATTTGAGTCCCCTCAATCATTTATACATCAAGACTGGAAGTTTGGCCTTGAAAAGTTGACCAGTCAAGTCATCTGACTAAACTGAGGATCAATGAGATATAATTTTTTGATGTGTTTGTAAAATGAAGATTACTCCAAGATAAAAACTGTTCCTAAGAACCATATGAACAACTTTCATGTTCATCAAAAATCCATTTGAAAGTTGGAAGGTCATCATTCATTTCAAAACATTATAGGTGATTTTGACTGAAACCCTAATTTTGGGTCAACTTACCAAGGGCATAACTTCTTTAATTTTCATTATTTTTAGGTGAGACCAAATGCATTGGAAATCTTGATATGTCTACTTAAAATGTCATGTTGGACAAAATTTCATAATCCTAAAATCAATACATGTGATAATGCAAAACATTATAGGTCATCTTGGACCTAATTCATTGAATTTGAAAAAGTACCCAACTTCAAATGCCAATAACTTTGTTATATAAAATTCAAATGATGCAAACTTTGAGTCTAGATTGACCATCTTGAAAAGATATACCACTTTTATGTTGGAGGTTTTCTCATTTGAAGCTTGTATCATGAGGACAGAGGGGTTTGATTAAGCTTACTTTTGGGTTAATTTTTTAAAATGATTTGAACATGTTTTGTACTGGAATTTTCCAAGCCAGTTTTGATCAATTTGCACATGCCAAATGATTTTTTGCCCAACATGACTTTTGTTCCTTATTTCAAGAGCTTTCAAAACATTACTCACAATACTCATTTGGGTCTACCATTTGGGAGATTCGAATTTATTTTCTTTCATGTGCATTTTGATATTTTTATGTTATAACTTGGTATGCAAGTTGTTTCATTCCAATGTGCATGACCAATTGCCCTGTACATGATATCAGCATGCTTCTGCATTCATCCATGGGCCTTCCACACGTCCACACAGGCCCATGCATCCAATTTTCAAATTCTCATGGACATGAAAGAAGCGTGTGATCAGCCACATTCAGCTATAAATAACACCCTCATGAGCTTCATTTGTAAACCTTTTGGAGATCCCAAGTGCTGCAGAACTAAAACAATAGCCCTCACCAAAGGAATCACTAACTTTTTTTCAGATTTTCAAGCTTGAAATTCAATATCATTAGCTGAGTTTTAAAGCCTGATTCCTTAGCCAATCACTTCCATTACATTCATAGATCAAGAAGGAGCAAAGATCTTGGAGAATTCGTGGCCAGAAGTTCATAAATTCAAAGGTATAATCTCAAACTTTTTGGGTCTGAATCTCCTAATTCAATGTAGTTTGCTTGTGTTTCTGTGGTTTTCTGAAGTCCTCATACTTGAGGCAAGTTGTTGATGCATTCAATTTTCTATTTCATGAGCAATCCGAGTGGACACCATGATTTTCTCCTTCATCTTTCTCTCAATATAGGAAGAGTGAGGGAAATCCAATGGTATAGTGATGATCTACATCACAAGAGCTTTATTTCCATGGCCTTGTTTTTCATTTTTGTTAAGATTCGTTTCTCTGCAACTTTGGTCGGAGTTTGTGTTTCTGGCCGGAGAAGATGATGGTTTCCACCACCACCACCACGTGTGTCACTCCCTGGCCCTTGGATCTTATTTCCACGATCTAATCTTGATCATCCGTTTTAATTACTTCATTTAATTCGTTTTGTGGCGCGTTTGACTTGAGTGCACCGTGTTTCCTCAGATCCAGACCATTGTCTTGTGCCACGTCAATTAATGAACTAGATCATGTGGCCCTGCATTTTTCGCTTATTCCATTTTATTTTTATTTTATGTTAATTCATTTGATTTTAAATAATTCATTAAAAATTCATTTAAAGTCAGAAAAGTATGAGACCAATTCCAAAAAAATTCTTGAAAAATCTAGTTTCATATTATGATTTTTAATTATTTTTGTGACTTCATTTGATATTTTTTATGAATTACTTGGTTTGTAATGATTTTAATTCATTTTAAATTACTTTCTGGCTTTTCAAAAATACAAAAATATTTTCATAGCATCTATGGATCATGATAAGTCAATGAAAAATAGTCTCAACAATTTCTTGACTGTTTTGAGATTATTTGAGATTTTAATTCATATTATGCTATTTTTAATTATTTTTAATTATTTTTTAATTACTTTCTGGTTTCAAAAATTTGTGAGAAAATTAGTCAAAGTTTGTTTGACTATGTTGAACCTATAGAATTTAATTGGACTTGTTGAAGTTGTTTTGGATTGAATTTGAGATTCAACTTTATTTGTTTATCTTTTATTTGTATTTTATTTTAATTCAAAAAATACCAAAAAAGTATCATTGACTTCTTGACTTGTTATCTTCATTTCTCTTCTGTTTGGTGTTGATTAAGGTTGAATTGATTCAACTTTGATCAAATTCATTGGATCTTGTGGTTTGAAAGTTCTTAAGGATCATCACCTAGAAAGATGAATGAATTTGATCAAGGATGAGTTATCCCTTGATCAATTGGGATTGATTGTTGACTTCTTACCCCTTCCCTTTCAGCTTCATCCCTTTCTTTCCATCAGTGGCTAATGAGTTAATGTCTTGTGATTGGTCTTGATAAATAAGAAGCTTAACCTTGTTTGATCCAAATCAAACTCAACTTGATCCATGATCAAGTGAGTTATTTTGTGTCAAAGATAGATTACTTCTTGGTCAAGCAAATAACCAAAAGTCAATACAAGGCCCTTCCCCTTTTGTTTGGCATGGCAAGTTTATGGAGCTTGAATTACTAGTCATGACCTCTAACTTGTGTTCTTTGCCTATATTCTTATTGACCGGCCTCAGATAGGTGTGACTACTACATTAGTCCACTTACGATTGCTTAACATTGCGCTACATTGTCTTATGACAAGCTAACATAACCTTACTAACTACTAACTTTAATTTGAGCTTTTAATTCCTTGTCATTTACTTTTAATGTCATTTATGTCTTGCTCATTATTAATCTTGATTTTCATCTTTGCTCACTCACATATTTTATGTTTATGTCATTTTTCTTTTGCTCATTTGAGCCCATTATTGTATATAAATATATTGCTATTTTGTGTTGTTTTGTGCTTGTTTTGATGTGAACCAAAATGCAAAAAGGAGAAAGGACTTAGAATTAGGATTTACCCATGCGTAAAGGAGTTCAAGAGCAACTAGGCCTCATGCCTTTAGAATGCTAAAATTCAAAGTTGACCTCAAAGGACTTCTCCTCCAAATTTATTCTTTGTCCATTCCCTTTATTGTGTTATGATCTTTTTGATGTGTGCTTTTTGTGTGATAGGGATCCCACCTTGATATTGTGAAAGGAGGACCATTTTCATGAGTAGACAAGTTAAGAGCCAAGCCAAATGGAGATCCTAAGAGCTTGAATTCAAATTATTGATTACTTGTTTGTGTGTTAAGTCCAAAGGAAAGGATCATCTTGAGTCATCTCTATGACTCCAAGAAAAGGAACTCCAAGGGTTTTTTTCTCCCCTATTATCTTTGTATACTTTAGGAATAGCTCTTCTCTTTTCTCCCCACTCTAACCAAGCCAAAAATCATTTTTAAAACTTTGACTTTGTTTCAAATTAGAAACCTAGGCCTTAAGCCTTTGATTTTTCAAAACCATTTTCATAAATATTCCTTGTAAATAAACTTTAATCCAACTTTGACCTCATTTCGTAAATAAACCTAACTTATAAATATAACCCATTTCAAGTTGTTTTGTGGTTCCAATGGCCACTTGTTAAAACCTTGCAAAAACATTAGTCATAGGTTTGAGTTATCATAGTGGTTGATGTAAATCTCACCTCATCCTTAGTGATTGGATTATAAGCCTTCCATGCTTATTATAGGGTCAACCCCTCATTTGCATGTTGAAGCCTTCCTCACATGGTGGATTGTTGGTTTAGGTTGAGTTTTCTTTCTTTGATAACAAAAGACCTTAAGGCTTTTGATTAAAATCAATTCACCAATCTTTTAGATTTTTACCCTGAACTACGAGGTTTTGATCCTCCTTTGTGATGGTACGTAGGCAATGGGTTCATCCATTCAAACAACAAAATTTGTAAATATAATATATTCTCTTCTCATCCCTCCAATCTTTTGCACAAATCTTTTCTCAAATACCAACCTATAACACATATTTGCAAAAAGAGGTCCCTTAGAGTGCTAAGGATGTTTTGGGTGCGTAAAACCTTCCCATTTCATAACCAACCCCCTTACCTAGATCTCTGACATTTTTATTAGTTTTTGATTTGAAAAACTTCTTACTTGGCTTTTGTTCTCTTTTTAGCCTTTCCTTTGGATAAATAAAAGTGCGGTAGCGACTTGAATTGTATGTTGACTTTTGGTTTAGTCAATAAACCTAAAGGTAACGAAAACCCCGCTACAAAAAAGTGGCGACTCTGCTGGGGAACAACCTTTGCCCCGTGGGTTTAGCCTACTTTTTGCTTGTATGTGTTGTATGTTTATATTTATTTGTGGTATATTTTTGTGCAAATTTGGGATGAATGTATTGTTTGTAATGTATGAATTGATTGATATATTAATTTCTTGTATGCTTGGTTGTTTCTTGTGAGATGAGTTCTATACCCGAACTCGAGTGCACTTATGATAGGAGAATGGCATAGTCTTGTTGACTTGTGTGGAGTTATTCCTTAACAAGTTAACTTGCAAGTCCATTCACTTGGTGGAGGTTCTATTGGGATCACTAATGTCACACGAGTAGTCGTGGTTAGGCATTACTCTTTCCAATATAAACCCTAGAAGCCAAGGACCTTAGATACCTAGCCCATCTTGGCCTATTTTAGGATATAGTGCAAAGGTCATTCAAGTGTAAGACTTGGTACGATTGTTACGCGATAC
This sequence comes from Lathyrus oleraceus, assembly GCF_024323335.1. Lineage (NCBI taxonomy): Eukaryota > Viridiplantae > Streptophyta > Magnoliopsida > Fabales > Fabaceae > Lathyrus > Lathyrus oleraceus. The sequence goes on along the minus strand of NC_066580.1, from coordinate 173,690,434 downwards.
TACACTCATAAGAGTCTCTCTTGAGAATATTTTTGGAGGATGAGTAGTCGTTTTATCCGATAATATCCGAAAGATGGGATGATGACTATGGGAACCTTTTAGAACATGATTGTCAGGTTTAAACCATAGTACACTCCCGTTTGGTGGTTCTTAACCGAGACTCCATGCTCGTGACTTACAACAAACCCATGATTCGCGGTCGATCCGTTCTCGTATATCCTCGAAATCAATGGAACTTGGGTGTTGATAAGGTGTAAACCATAATCCACCAAAATGGATGATTGATATTGATGATGACTTGAGCCATCTCGTGACCTTTGTGTGGTGTGACTTGCTTGATCCTTGAGTGTGTTTGTTGCATCCATGCATTCATTCGCATTCATGTCATCAACAATAAGATTTTGTGAGGAACTTAAGAGGTCTATTTGCAAATTTTCATACATGGATAAGCAAAGAAGGAATACGAAGAAGTACAGTTTCAGACAACCCGACTTGAAAGAGTTAAGGCATCTGACATTTTATGTATTAGAGCCTTTGGAGTTCAAAGCTCGCCATGGGAAGCTTCAAGCTATTCTCTCTACCAAGGTGGATGAAGGTCCGATGAGTGTGTTGGTGCAGTTCTACGATCCTCTGTATCGGTGCTTCACTTTTCCGGATTTCCAGCTTTTGCCTACCTTAAAGGAGTATGCTTATCATGTGGGTATACTTATTCTTGACCGTTTGCTGTTCAGTGGTTTGGAGAAGATTCCGTCCTCTCAAGAGATTGTTGATATGCTTCATGTGGATGTATCCGACATTGTTGCTAATATGACTACCAAGGGTGGAATTCAAGGTCTCTTGTCTGATTTTCTGATTGCCAAAGCTACCTTGTTTGGGAAGGCCATGAGTAAGGAAGCTTTTGAAGCCATATTTGTACTCCTCATTTATGGGCTAGTGTTATTTCCCAACATCGACAACTTCGTGGATGTGAACTCTATTAGGATATTCTCTTCTCTTAATCACGTTCCGACTCTGTTGGGTGACACTTATTTCTCTTTGCATATGAGGAATGCAAAGGGTGGTGGTTCCATTGTGTGTTGTTTGCCTCTATTGTACAAGTGGTTTATTTCGCACTTGCCTCAGACGCTTGCCTTCATGGTGAACAAGGGATGTCTACGATGGTCCACGAGACTTATGTCTCTCACTAATGATGATATCTCTTGGTATAATCGTGTTTATGATGGCGTTAAGATTATTGATTCTTATGGTGAGTTCTCCAATGTACCTCTTCTTGGTACATGTGGTGGAACTAACTACAACCCTGCTTTGGCTCGCCGTCAGCTTGGGTTCCCCTTAAAGGATAAACCTAACAACATTTTGTTGGAAGGCTTATTCTTTCAAGAGGGTAAAGATCCCCAAAACTTGAAGGATAGGATGGTCCGCGCCTGGCGCAAGGTTCATATGAAAGGGAGGAATGAGCTTGGTCCAAAGAATTGTGTTGCTTTGGAGCCTTACACCTCTTGGGTAAGGAAGAGAGCCCTTGAGTACCGCATTCCGTATGAATATCCGAGACCTACCCCTATGGTTATGGTTGGGCCTTCAAGCCTTCCTAATCAAGGAGTAGAGGAGTTGAGAGATGAAGACCGCTTGCATGCTTCGGTTCGTGAGCGTGAGGAGCTTATTCAGCAGCTCAAGGATAAGGATGCAATGATCGAGTTTCTAGAGCATCAAGTTATTGATGAGCCCGATGATGTGGTTACTTCTCTCCTGCCTCACTCGTCTAGGTTTTGGAAGAAGAGATATGATCAGCTCACCAAGGAGAAGGCCGACATGGAAGCAGCTTATGAGAGAGAGGTGAAGAGGCTTCGTGTGACGTATCTTCCGATCTCGAAGGCTTTAGATGACTGCTTCTAGGACTCCATAGGATGTTTATTCTCCTTTTCTCTTGTATTGTATTTGGTTACCGAGACTGTACTACTTCTTTGGTGTAAAAAAAATTCAAATATTATATTGCTATGAGTATTCCACATATGTCTTAAAAAGTTCAATATTTTCAAAACATTTGCAAATAGATCCTTATAAAGTTCCTCCGATTAAAAAACAAATCATATGCACAAGCATTGCATGCATCATATGCATAAGCAGGTTTTGGTTCCAGCCCTTGATACAGTGGTCTAACTCTTTGCTCTTCATTTATTTTGAAGACAAGCTGACGCACCGGTACAATACTCGAGCAACTCATTCGAAGATCATGGAACGCCTTGAGAAAGAGAACCGGGATTTGAAAGAGGATATTGCCAGGCTGACTGCCATGATGAAGTCAGTTCTTGCTGCACAGACACAAGATTCTTCAACTCCTGCAACTCCTCCCGCGAGGACAGTCATTTCTGAAGTGGTTACCTCAACAGTGCCTGCTTCCACCGCTCACTTCGCTCCTAGTATACCTGCTGGATTCCCTTGGGGAATGCCACCCAGTTTTGTGCCAGAGGGTTTTGCTCTCACTTTTGCTTATATGCCAGCATCTAGCCCGGTCATGTCTATGCCACCTCCCGTTGTGCATACTTTGTCGCGTGTTGAAGATACCATCTATCATTCCGAGCCATCTAAGGGCCCGGACGTTTATGAAAAGATGGATGAGATGAAAGACCAATTCCTTGAGTTGCGCAAGGAACTGAAAACACTGAGAGGCAAAGATATGTTTGGGAAGAGTGCTGCTGAATTGTGCTTAGTTCCCAACGTGAAAATCCTAGTCAAATTCAAAGTGCCTGACTTTGAGAAGTACAAGGGATACTCGTGTCCACTCAGTCATCTTGTGATGTATGCCCGCAAGATGTTAACCCAGACAGATAATGATCAACTGCTAATTCACTATTTCTAGGATAGCCTGACAGGTGCTGCACTCCGTTGGTATATGGGGCTAGAGAGTGCAAGCATCCTCACTTTCAATGATTTAGGAGAGGCTTTTGTGAAACAGTATAAATACAACATGGACATGGCTTCGGATAGAGATCAATTTAGAGAAATGTCCCAAAAGATAAAGAAACCTTCAAGGAATACGCCTAGAGGTGGAGGGAATTGGCAGCTCAGATAGTGCCACCCTTGGAGGAGAAGGAGATGACAAAGATCTTTCTGAAGACTTTGAGATCTTTCTACTATGAGCGCATGATTGCTAGTGCTCCCTCGGACTTTACCGAAATGGTAAATATGGGGATGAGGCTAGAAGAGGGAGTCTGTGAAGGACGTCTGTCCCGCGAAGATTCTTAGGCAAAGAAGTATGGAGGATTTTCCAGGAAGAAGGAAGGGGAGACTCATGTTGTTTCTTCCCATATTAAAAGAAGGCCCTATGTGAGGAGGAAGGAAGTCTGACCCGTCGTGAACCAACATCAGGTGGCTCATATAGAACCTGCTTTCAGAGAAGCTCAACAACCACAACAAAAATCTCGTCAACAGCAACAGGCTTACCAGCCTCGCAACAATAACAACAACAACACCAGCAATTATGAGAGGAAGAGGGTGACTTTTGACCCGATTCATATGACCTATGCTGAATTGTATCCTTCCTTAATTGATAGGAAGTTGATAACCACACGTGATCCTCCTGCTGTGCCACCCAATCCTCAATGGTGGTACAAGTCCGAACTTCATTGTGTGTATCATTCCGGTGCTCCCGGATATGATGTGGAGAACTGTTTTCCATTGAAGACCAAGGTGCAAGACCTTGTAAGGAGTGGGATACTATTCTTTGAGGATGTAGGCCCAAATGTTAAGAAGAACCCATTGCCCGAGGATGGGAAGGTAGCTGTCAATATGGTTCAGGGTTGCCCTGGCAAATATAAAGTCCTTTATGTGAATGACATAAGGCAATCCTTGGTAGAGATGCATAGGTTGTTGTGTGAGCACAGTCACTATGAGCACGATCATGATAGGTGCCATATGTACACGGGCAACGAAAGAGGATGCCGCAAGGTAAGAAGGGACATCCAAGAGATGCTAGACCAAGGGATGATTGAGATACTTCAAAATTGTAATGAGGATGAAGTGGACGTTATCACCCTAGTGTTCAAAATTCCAGATCCTGTTGTCATTAAGTATGATGGCAGCAAGAAGAAGGTGGTGCCAACTCTTGTGATCAAGCCAGTGGGCCTTGTCCCATATATGTCAGATAGAGCGGTCCCGTACCGTTACAATGTTGTTATGCTGGAAGATGGGAAGGAGGTGGCGTTGCCCTCAACCTCTGTTGTAAGCATATCCGACGTTAGTGGAGTGACCCGTAGTGGTCGTGTTTTCTCGGCTCAGCCGAAATCCCATGAAGACGTCGTGGGGAAGGATGTTGTCAATCCTGCCGGTCCTGTGGGGACTTCTTATTCAAATCATTCTACTCTCCTGTTGTGAAGGGTGTTGACCCTATTTTCGTCAAAGTCGATAAAGCTCATATCCTGGTTGGCCAGTCTGGCATTTTGAGAGAGGATGGTGATGAGATGTTGAGGCTCATCAAGAGGAGCGAGTACAATGTTGTGGAGCAGTTGCTTCAAACTCTATCAAAGATATTTGTCCTATCTTTGTTGATGAATTCAGAGCCACACCTGAAGCGTTGCAAAGAGTGTTGGACGTGGCATATGTGGATCACGATGTCATAGTTGAATAGTTTGATAGCATTGTTGCAAATATAACTGCCTGCAACAATTTGAGCTTCTGTGATGATGATCTTCCCGAGGAGGGAAAAGACCATAATTTGGCCTTACATATCTCTATGAATTGTAAAGACGATGCCCTGTCCAATGTGTTTGTAGATACAGGGTCATCACTTAATGTATTGCCAAAGTCCACTCTCGCCAAACTTTCATATCAGGGACCTCCCATGAGGCAGAGTGGAGTGGTAGTAAAAGCTTTTGATGGATCGCGCAAGACCGTGATCGGTGAATTAGACCTCCCGATCAAGATTGGACCTAGTGATTTCCAGATCACTTTCCAAGTTATGGACATACATCTGTCATACAACTGTTTACTTGGTAGACCATGGATTCACGAGGCAGGTGCCGTGACATCCACCCTACACCAAAAGTTAAAGTTCGTCAAGAACAAGAAGTTGGTGGTGATAGGGGGAGAGAAGGCTCTCTTGGTCAGCCATTTATCTTCCTTTTCCTACATTGATGCTGAGGATGAGGTTGGAACTCCATTCCAAGCCTTATCTATTGTTGAGCCTTCTAGGAAAGGACTTTCTTCATTTGTCTCCTATAATGATGCGAAGTTGGCCATCGAGCATGGCGCAACTAATGGTTTGGGGAAAATGATAAAGATGGAAGATAATAAATCTCGGGCTGGTATAGGGTATTCTTCCGGTTTTTCTAATGATCTTGGGTTGTTTCAGAGTGGAGGTTTCATCCACACCGTTGAGGATCAAGAGGTTGCTGCCATCGTTGAAAAAGATGAAGAAGAAGACCTCGACAACTTTGTCATACCTGGCGGGATCTGCAATAATTGGGTCGTTGTTGATGTTCCAACAGTTATCCATAAGTCAACATAATATGTTCATTCTTGTTTAAAAACCATTCTCCCATGCCAAAAGGAGAAGTGAAGACATTGTTGGCATAATTGATTAATACAATGATATTCATTCAATAATCGCATGTTAAATGTTTGTTTTCCAAATTATTTTTCATTTTTGCTTTTTGCATGAAATTGGTGATCACCCTAAAAGCCTAAAAAAGAGAATAAAATCAACTTTTCATCTGGATAATGATTTTCCTTGTTTGAATTCTTAAATCTCTTTTATACTCAAAATCATTTTGCAGGTTAATCAAACCCATTGAACATAATGATCCAACACCATCTCCCAACTTTGAGTTCCCTGTATTTGAGGCAGAAGAAGATGATGTTGAAGACATTCCTGATGAGATTACCCGTCTGCTTGAGTACGAGGAGAAGATCATTCAGCCACATCTTGAGAATCTGGAAACATTCAACTTGGGGTCTGAAGACTCCATTCGTGAAGTGAAGATTGGGGCACTCCTTGAAGAGTCTGTTAAGAAGGGGTTGATTGAGTTGCTATGAGAATATGTCGACGTCTTTGCCTAGTCGTATGAAGACATGCCTGGTCTAGATACTGATATCATGCAACATTTCTTGCCGTTGAAGCCTGAGTGTGTGCCTGTGAAGCAAAAGCTCAGAAGAACTCATCATGATATGGCAGTGAAGATTAAATAAGAAGTTCAGAAGCAAATTGATGTGGGGTTTCTGGTGACTTCTACATATCCTCAATGGGTGGCCAATATTGTGCCTGTACCTAAGAAAGATGGAAAAGTCCGAATGTGCATGGATTACCGTGACTTGAATAAAGCTAGTCCAAAAGATGATTTTCCTCTACCACACATTGATATGTTGGTAGACAATATGGCTAAATTCAATGTCTTTTCATTTATGGATGGATTTTCCGGTTATAATCAGATTAAAATGGCACCCGAGGATATGGAGAAGACAACATTCATTACACCTTGGGGAATATTCTGTTATTGAGTGATGCCCTACGATTTGAAGAACGTCGGAGCCACGTATCAACGTGCTATGACTACCTTGTTTCATGACATGATGCACAAAGAGATCGAGGTGTATGTCGATGATATGATTGTAAAGTCGAAAACGGAAGTTGAACATGTAGAACACTTGTTGAAGCTTTTCTAGCGTTTGAGGAAGTACAAACTCCGCTTGAATTCGAACAAGTGTACATTTGGAGTCTGTTCCGGCAAGTTATTGGGCTTTATTGTCAGCGAGAGAGGTATTGAAGTTGATCCTGCCAAGGTCAAAGCAATACAAGAGATGCCTGCGCCTAAAACTGAGAAGCAAGTATGAGGTTTTCTTGACCGCTTGAATTACATTTTGAGATTTATATCCCACATGACTGCCACATGTGCTCCTATATTCAAGCTCCTCCGGAAAGATCTGTGTCATGATTGGACTGAGGATTTCCAGAAGGCCTTTGACAATATCAAAGAGTATCTGTTCGAACCTCTGATTCTGTCTCCGTCTGTTGAAGGGAGACCATTGATTATGTACTTGACTGTGCTTGATGATTCCATGGGTTGTGTCCTTGGTCAGCAAAATGAATCAGGAAAGAAAGAATATGCAATATATTACTTGAGTAAGAAGTTCACCGGCTGTGAGTCTCGGTACTCAATGCTTGAGAAGACATGTTGTGCTTTGGCTTGGGCTGCTGAGCGTTTACGCCAGTATATGTTGAATCATACAACTTGGTTGATATCCAAAATGGATCCGATCAAGTATATCTTTGAGAAGCCTGCTTTAACTGGGAGAATTGCCCGTTGGCAGATGCTATTATCTGAGTATGATATTGAGTATCGAGCTCAAAAAGCTATTAAAGGTAGTATTTTGGCTGACCATTTGGCGCATCAACCAATTGAAGATTATCAGTCCGTGCAATATGACTTCCCTGATGAGGAGATTCTGTATTTGAAGATGAAAGATTGTGATGAGCCTACACTCGATGAAGGGCCAGAGCTTGGTTCCCGATGGGGTATGGTGTTCGATCGCGCTGTTAATCAGTATGGAAATGGTATCGGGGTAGTGATTATTACTCCTTAAGGCACACATTTTCCTTTTACAGCAAGGCTAACTTTCAAATGCACGAATAATATGGCGGAGTATGAGGCTTGTATTATGGGTTTGGAAGAATGTATTGATCTTAGGATCAAACATCTTGATGTTTATGGTGATACGACCCTTGTTGTTAATCAGATTAAGGGTGAGTGAGAGACGAACCATCCTGGCCTCATCCCATATAGAGATTATGCAAGGAGGATTTTGACTTTCTTTACTAAGGTTGACTTCCATCATATTCCTCGAGATGAGAATCGGATGTCGGATGCTCTCTCTACGCTTGCTTCAATGATTCCTGTCAATTATTGGAATGAAGTCCCCAATATTATCGTGATGCGCTTGGATAGACCAGCCCATGTGTTTGCAGTTGAGGAGGTGAAAGATGATAAGCCGTGGTATTATGATATCAAGTTCTTTCTCCAAAGTCAGACTTACCCGCCTGAGGCATCTGTTAAAGATAAGAAGACTTTGAGGAGGTTATCTGGCAGTTTCTACCTTAATGGTGATGTGCTTTACAAGAGGAATTTTGACATGGTTCTGCTCAGATGCGTGGATAGACACGAAGAAGACCTGTTGATGAGTGAAGTCTGTGAGGGTTCATTTGGTACTCATTCCAATGGACATGCCATGGCGAAAAAGATGTTGAGAGCAGGCTACTATTGGCTGACAATGGAGTCTTACTGCTGCAAGTTTGTGAAGAAATGCCACGAGTGTCAAATTTATGCAGACAAGATTCATGTTCCCCCGACACTTCTGAATGTTATTTCCTCACCATGGCCTTTCTCCATGTGGGGAATTTACATGATTGGTATGGTTGAGCCTAAGGCGTCAAACGGTCACCGTTTTATTCTCGTAGCCATTGATTACTTCACCAAGTGGGTTGAAGCGGCATCATATGCAAATGTGACCAGGCAGGTGGTTGTGAGGTTTATCAAGAACTAACTCATATGCCGATATGGTGTGCCAGACAAGATTATTACTGATAATGGATCTAACTTGAACAATAAGATGATGAAAGAGCTGTGTAGCGAGTTCAAGATTGCACATCATAATTCTTCTCCCTGTAGACCCAAGATGAATGGGGTTGTTGAAGCTGCTAACAAGAACATCTAGAAAATTATTCAGAAGATGGTTGTTGCGTACAAAGATTTGCATGAGATGCTACCATTTGCTTTGGATGGCTATCGTACATCCGTCCGCACTTCAACAGGGGAAACCCCTTTCTCCCTTGTATATGGCATGAAGGTTGTGCTCCCCGTAGAGGTCGAGATCCCGTCAATGAGAGTCTTGATGGAAGCCAAGTTGACTGAGGCTGAATGGGTTCAGAGTCGTTACGACCAACTGAACTTGATTGAAGAGAAGAGATTAACTGCCATGTGTCATGGTCAGTTATATCAACAAAGGATGAAGAAAGCCTTTGATAAGAAGGTCAAGCCTCGTGTGTTCTGAGAAGGTGACCCCGTACTCAAGAAAGTCTTGTCTTTCACGCCGGATTCCAGGGGCAAGTGGACTCCAAACTATGAAGGTTCATATGTTGTTAAGAGAGCCTTTTCAGGAGGTGCTCTGTTGCTCACAACTATGGATGGGGAGGATTTCACTCGTCCTATGAATTCAGATGCAGTCAAGAAATACTTCGCCTAAAAGTAAAAATAGAATAGCTCGCTAAGTTGAAAACCCGAAAGGGCGACTTAGGCAAAAATGAGCGTCTCGGTGGATTGAAAACCCGAAAGGGCGATCCAGGCAAAAGTTAGAGACATAAAAAAAATGAATATATATCTCGCTAGATTGAGTACCTTACCTTGGGGCGATCTAGGCAAAAATTAGGGATTTGGCAAGTAACTGCATCCTGACAAGACTTTGTTCTACAACTGTCGTCTGTCAAAGATTCTCGCTCAATCATCATCAACTGAAGTTTCGAATGCGATGGATTCAGAGTTGGTGGAGAAACGATCATTATGTTCAATGTAGCCTTTCTCCATGTATATCACCAATTTCAAATTTGTAAAGATCCATGGAGTCTTGCCATTTGCGGACTACCATTCTCTTAAATAAATTTGAGCCTTATCCAATTCTTTGCACTCTTATTTGTTTCTGTTTAACAAATGTTTGCATGTTTTAATTGATGAATATCATTGTTTTAAACAAATAAAGTTTTCATAAATAAATTGTTTTAAACAAATTGAACATTCGCAATGACTGAAAGGATAAGTGGAATATCCTCAGTGCTTTCCCAAGGATAGTACGATCGTCAAAGGGTAAGACATTTGTTCATATTCTGGCATTCTTATGTTCTCTTCATTAGCTTTCAAGTTGTCTCCCCAGCGAGTGCAGAAAGAATAATACATCATCAGCTTCTCAGAGAGTCTAGTATGAGAAGTTCTTCTTGATGGCAGTGGATTGATGTGTCTTATTGGATTGCTTTCCCCTAGTTGGATAAGCATCCAATAGATTCCCGGGTTTTTGCCTTAGTCTTTTAGAGATGTGTATCCCTCTATATCAGGCACTAGCATTTGTGCTTTATCATTTGTATGGTTGTCATCCCTTGTGTGGGCTGACCTAAAATCCCTTATAGATTGATAAAAATTGATATGCTTTAAGTTGAGAATATTCCCTGTCTCACTATCCTGACCATCTACTCGTGAGGAAGATTTCCTTTCCCTAGCATGAGTAAGAATCTCCAGTGGAGTAGGCATGTGTTCCCTGCAGAGCTGTCTTTCTAGATATTTGTCTCATCAGCAGAAGTTTCCCAGTGCAGTTGATGAAGGGCTTGTTTCCCTTTACATTTATTTTCAAAAGAGGTATCCCAGGTATGTCGCTTGTTGATGAAGGATTCACTTCCAACTTCCCCAGCCAGGGTAGTTTCCTCAAGAGCATTTGCAGCTTGTCCCTAGTAAGGTTGTCAGATCAGAGTTTGATGTTTGTATCTCCTCTGAGTCTAAAGATTTCTTCTAGCATTCAGAGCTGGTGGTGAAGATGTTTATTTCCTTCCCCAGTGGAGCAAAATGCTATTATTCCCCTTTGTAGAGTTTCCTCTCCGGCAGATAGAAGGGAGTGTTTTGATTGGTGTACATCTAGTTGGTGGTTGTTCCCCACAGAGTTTCACATCGTTCCTTGATAAGCTTCCCCAGTAGAGTTTCTTCTCCGGCGGATCTTATTGTTATTTAACCACCTGCCCCCGAGAGAGTTGATGGAAACTCCCCGACAGATTTTCTGCATTTTTCTAATGTCAGGATTGTTTTCTCCTGGAAGACTTCTCTTGTGCAGAGTGTTATCTCCTGTAGTTGGAAGCTTTGACTTTGCCTATTCCCAACTATGGTTAAAGTGTTCGCTTGTTTACTCTTATTCCAAAGATAATCCCCATCAGAGTTGAGTTCTCTGTTTGATCATCTTCTTTCGCTACTCCTGAATACATCTTCTTTGTATCCTCAGTGAGTGTAGCTTTGGGATAGGGTTTGATATCCCCGATGATTTATTTTCATCCTTCTCGGGTTGTTCCCAAGTTGAGCTCTCCAGTAGGCTTCACCCTTCTTGTTGAGACGTTGTGCCGAGTGTCTGTTCGTGATTCTTGGACTTGTTTGTGTAGATATGTCTGTTTGTCAGCATTAATCATACACAAATCATGCATATACATGCATAATCATAGCATTCAGATATTCACGATGCATTCTTTGCCATATATCTTTGTTTTCTATCTCCTGCTATTGGTGAAATGTTCTTCCCCAAGCAGATGTTTGAGTCTGATCTCTCCATATAGAGTCAGCCCCATAGGCAGAAAGTGTCTATCTTTCCTTCTTTATTCCCCACTGAGTTATGTCCTCGTGGATGATTATTGTTTCAGTTTCCTTCCCAGTTGTGTATCGGGATGGAATTACTCCCCTGAGTTATATCCTCATCGGGTTGAGTCTTGTTTGATTGTGTCTTTCTAGTTTGTTCCTAGATTGATTCCTTTCTTTTTATCCCCTGCAATTCCCCATGGTTCAGTTATTCAATTGCTCAGTAACCAGTAATTGTTCATCCTTTCCCCAGTGGATCTTGTGGCCTTCTACCCAGTAACTGGTAGTTGTAAGTCCTATTTTCTGTGGTTTTCTACCTAGTAACCGGTAGATGTAATCCCCTCTTTGTTGGTTATCTTTACCCAGTAACCGGTATTGATATTCCTTCATTTTTTAGTATACCACCCAGTAACCGGTGATATATCTCTTGGATAATTGCTTTTATTAGGCAATTTATCCCTAGCGAGTCATCTTTCATTTACCCTTGTTTGGTAATGATTGTTTCTCCTTCTGATTGGTCATCATTTTAAACCCAGTAACCGGTATCCCGATGTCCTTTCTTTTCGGTCGATTTATCCCTTATTAACTCAGTAACCGGTTGTGAATAATCTTCCATGCGAGTATGTTATCTACGTTTTTACCCATATAACGGTAGTAGATAATATATCTCATGCGCTCTTCAGTCGAAGTCTTTTTCTTCCTCAGTCGAGTAAGATTCGTATTTCCTTATGGAATCAAATGTCCATCCTGTAAGTCGAGTTTGCTTTTTCAGCCCTCCTTTCGGATGATGAGTGTCTTGGATATGTTCCCAATTCACGCCTGGTTGGTCACCTATTATATGCCCAGTAACCGGTATCCCTAGTGTTCCTTCCTTCTGCTCCCTATTATGACTTTTTGTCCCCTGTGGAGTCAGATTTCCTGAGTTGAGATGTGCCTTTTGGGTCCTCCTCAGATGTTTCGGATGATTGATATCTTTCACCCTTATACCGATCTTAGATATTCTTTCTCCCTGAGCGTGTTGTTCTCTCACCCAGTAACCGGTGTTTCGATAACATGTCTCTCTTTGAGTTTATTACCCAGTAACCGGTAATATCTCATTGTTTCTTCCTCAACTGAGTCTTTTGTGGACATCCCCGACTGAGTCCGGATTTTTATCCGATGTATCCTTTATGGATAGTTTTGTTGTATTGGCATATTCCCTAATACATGCATCTTTGCGTCAGCTTGAGTTTTTCCATCGATTTATTTTCGTGGAATCCCTTCGTGTCTCCCAGCAAGTTTTCAAGTCGTGACCTGCTCATGCATTTTTACCTTATTCTCCCCAGAGTCTTTGTCTCCCTAGTGAGTGTATTACTCCTATGGATTTTCAGTTTCTCCCGATTTCTTTTCCTTTGTGGCCATTATTCACCATGAAGATTTTATTTTTGCATGCATACATTTGCATCATGAGGTCTCTTAGGGACCAAAATTCGTCTCTTTGTTATTATTTAAGCTCATTCTATCTCGTCGAGGTGAAGATTTTAACCTTCATATCTCCGGCTAGAACGACCTTAAATAGGGGCATCTGTAAGACCCTAATTTTGACCCTAAGATCCCTCATGGCATCATGTTATTGCACAAGCACATTGCCTTAAGGATCATAGCATGATTGGCTCCTTAACCCTAGGGTTGGGACTTGTTTTAGTGTTTTAAGACCACCAAGCATGCTTGTATTGTATATTATTACTTTTCTTATTTGATTACTAACCAAAAGCACAAAAATATGTCACTAACTCTATTTGTTTTAAAGCTCAAGAGATCATGTGCTCCACAATGCTCCTAGGAGGCTCCTAAGCCCAATGAAATGGCTAGATGAAGATGAGAAAAAGCATGACAATGGTCCCCAAAGTTCCTAATCATCATATATGTCTCCCAAGTATCTCAATTTTCCAATTTGATCAAAATAACCCAAAGGGCTTGAAGATTGTTTCCCAAGGAAACCCTAATTTCATAGTGCTTTGACTGTACCTTGCCCTTGAAGCAATCTCAACCTATGATCAAATTTAATCAAGGGAAGTTCTTTAATTCATCATTTTATGCATATATGATCCTATTTGAGGCCCCTCAATCATTTATTCATCAAGATTGGAAGTTTGGCCTTGAAAAGTTGACCAGTCAAGTCATCTGACTAAACTGAGGATCAATGAGATATAATTTTTTGATGTGTTTGTCAAATGAAGATGACTCAAAGAGAAACAATGTTCCTAAGAACCATATTAACAACTTTCATGTTCATCAAAAATCCATTTGAAACTTGGAAGGTCATCATTCATTTTAAAACATTATAGGTCATTTTGACTAAAACCCTAATTTTGGGTCAACTTACCAAGGGCATAACTTCTCTAATTTTTATAATTTGGAGGTGAGACCAAATGAATTGTAAATCTTGATATGTCTACTTAAAATTTTATGTTGGACAAAATTTCATAATCCTAAAATAAATACATGTGATAATGCAAAACATTATAGGTCATCTTGGACCTAATTCATTGAATTTGAAAAAATACCCAACTTCAAATCCCCATAACTTTGTCATAGAAAATGCAAATGATGCAAACTTTGAGTCTAGATTTACCATCTTGTAAATATCTACAACTTTGATGTTAGAGGTTTTCTCATTTGAAGCTTGTATCATGAGGACAGAGGGGTTTGATTAAGCTTGCTTTTGGGTTAATTTTTTAAAATGATTTGAACATGTTTTGTAATTGAATTTTCCAAGCCAGTGTTGATCAATTTGCACATGCCAAATGATTTTTTCTCAACATGACTTTTGTTCATTATTTCAAGAGCTTTCCAACCATTACTCACAATACTCATTTGGGTCTAACATTTGGGAGATTCAAATTTATTTTCATTCATGTACATTTTGATATTTTTATGTTATGACTTGGTATGCAAGTTGTTTCATTCCAATGTGCACAACCAATTGCCCTCTACATGATATCAGCATGCTTCTGCATTTATCCATGGGCCTTCCACACGTCCACACAGGCCCATGCATCCAATTTTCAAATTCTCATGCACATGAAAGAAGCGTGTGATCAGCCATATTCAGCTATAAATAACACCCTCATGAGCTTCATTTGTAAACCTTTTGGAGATCCCAAGTGCTGCAGAACTAAAACCATAGCCCTCACCAAAGGAATCACTAACTTTTTTTTCCAGATTTTCGAGCTTGAAATTCAGTATCATTAGTGTAATACCCCAAAATTTACCCTTCATTTTTTCCTGGAAGCATGGGATTATGTTTCACACTTCATTAGCATCATACTAGGTCATACTCATTGCATACTGCATTAGTGACTAGAAAATCAGGTTTTGATTGATCACTCCTTAACAGAAGGAGCCCACACAAAGCAAGATTGAGAATTGGACTTCATTCTTTAAGTATACAAGTCTCAAGGTTCTCAGGGGGCTCCATGTATCTCATTATGGTCCTCAATTCATCAGTGAAGGATTCAGAGCTATCAGAGTGTTCATCTAGATTTAATCAGAAATTAGGGTTTCATGGCTACCTACAACAGGCAATGTTTGGTTGGAAGTAGAGGAGCTCATTCATGTCATGATTAGAGAGGCATCTTGGCCTAGGAAGATTCACAATTATCTCAGAAAGATCCATTGGCAATAAGTGCAATCAGTTCTTGATCATTTTGCCCTAAAACTAGGGTTTGGTTTAAAATCAGTTTATTTCTGATTCTTTGGGTGAAACTCTTTTCCATGGCCCTCCATATGTCCACAAGGGTCTACATACAAAAAATCAGCTCTTTATTTGAAATAGAGGTGCTTCAATTGATCATTGGAATCGGGAATCAGACAGTTTGGGAAAAGTCAACCGTGGGGCCAGAAAAGTCAACTCCTGACATTTTGAGAGTGGAATCTCAAACTCCATGCCTAGGGGATCCTACATGTGAAATTTGATCAAGGTTGGATCATGGATTCATCATTTAATCAGGAATTGGAGAAGTTACTTAATTTGGAAATGGTTGACTTTCCATTTAGGGCAAGTTTTCATGATTGTTGCACTCATTTTAAGCCCATTTTCCATCAAGATAAAAGCTCTATTTGAACATTTATCCAACATGAGAGTTGTTCCTCTTGTTCCAAGCTTTCTAGATATATAAAGTTTTATCCATTTGGATTAAAATTTAGAAAGTTATGCTTAGTTAAAATGAGACATATTTTTAGGACACTTAGAAAAATTTCTAAGTCTCAAGATATTCAAAGTTTGTCAAGACTTCTTGGCCAGTTTTCTTGCATTTCAAGGCATCATATAAAAATGTTTTCTTCACAACAATTATACCTTGCCATGTCCTCTTTCACCTCCTTTTTGAATCATCTCATTTGGATCCATTGTTTGAGAGATACATTCACCTAAAGTGGGCACCATGGCTTGATTTTCTAGGCAGGTTTTAGGCCAAACTGGCCCAACCATTTTGCAGTTGTGGTGACATGACTTTGAGGCCATTTTTCACCTTCTTCCATTCATCATTTCAACTTGTGCTCAACATGAAAGATGACATACTCCATGAGGTCTTGCTACTGTTTGCATTATTTCATCATTTGGTAACTTGATCATCAAGTTACATGGCAATAAAGTCACCACCTTGGAATGAATTTCTTGCTTGCCAAGCCATGCTACAAAGCAGCCCACGTTTTTGTCACATCATTTGGCCATGCATTGGATATTCATTCACTTAAGTTTGGCCCAAAATAACACAAACCCCACATGCCCTCTTTCTACACCTCACTTTGCTTCATTTGGCTTATGGACAACAATCATTATTCTGAGCCCATTAAGATTATTTGACCTATATATTTAAAAGCCTGAAACCTTAAACCTAAAGAAGGCATTGGAATTTCGTGGCAAGCAAGGCAAGGTCAGATCCCATTCTTCTCATCAAGCTCTCAAGTTGAAGATTCTTGAAACATCAAGGCGGCCTCCTATTCTTCTATTCCTCTCCACAATCAAGAGGTAGTGGACCTAACTTCCACTAGGTAACTCTATCACTTCTCTTCCATGGTCATGAATTGATTACTATGCTTATCATTATCATTTTTTCTATGCTTATTATTGTTCACCATGCTATTTATATGCTTTCTTGCCATTTTCATCATCATTACCATGCCAATCATGTACTTGTGAACCCCTCAACACGAGGCAATGTTCTTAATATGGATTTGTGTTGTTGAATTTTTTGCCCTAGCCCGTGCCCATGTTATCACCTTGTTGACAACATTTCTCCATGATTAAGTCATCATTTTACTCAAACAAAGTCACCATGTTAATCTACACATTTCGTACTTGATATTTGGTTTTTATTTTATCTCATTTGGTGCATTATAGTGCTTGTATTATTGAGTGGAAGTTTGAAAAAATCACTGCATGAGCTGTATTTTCGTGACTGCATGGCGCTAGGGTTTGTTCCATGAGGAAGACGGTGACGTGTCACCTTAAGAGCCATTGGATCCTTGGCTTATGTTTTAATCCTGGTCGTGCAAGCTGTTTTGTCTTTTAGTCACTTATAATAACATGATCAATTGATAGTATGTTACATGATTTGTTTTAATAAAATGTACATTTCGTTGTGTCACACGCCCTAATTTAATGGTTGTGGACTGGGCCTTTGCGCCTTCTGCTTTCAACACCTCCCTTTCAGGGCCCATCACCATTAATCCAACCCTTTTCAATCTCTTTTTTAATTCCATTTTTATTTCTATTTTGATTTTAATTATTTAAAATACTTTCTTTACCCATAAAATTACCCAAAAATATTTTCCACATTTCTTGATGTCTTATTTAATTTTATTTAATTTTTATTTTCGTATTTATTTAATATTGATATTTTATTTTAATTGTTTATTCCAAGTGGTCCATTTTAGCATACATTTTACTCTTGATTTTATTTTTATGTCTTAAAATTATTTTTAGCTTTTGATTTTTGGGATGAAGGTTGACCACTGTCCCACGATCAACCTGACCTTTTCTTGGAATTTTATTTCTGATCGGGAAAATAGCAAGTGTACTATTTCACCGATGTAGTAATAAAAGGAATTATCCTGAGTATCGATCTCGAGGACTGCGTAGGAACTATCAGTGTTGATAATGATTCAATTGAACAAAATATCCTTGGGTTGGTAAGTGAAGAGTGATTCTGCTTTGTAAAATATAAAGGAAATAAAGTAGAGATTTTTGAATGCAGACAAGTTAAACATGCTAGATCAAGGGTGTATGAATTGCTCTGAAATAAACTTAATCCTTAATTTATGATATCTATGTTCGAATGATTCAATATGGTTCTCAAGAGAAGTTTCCCCTAATTCCTTAGCCAGAAACCATTAACATTCAATTTTAAATCCCAATTCCTTAGCCATTCAAAAGAATATTAATCCCATGTATGAATATCAAGAATTTCCCATCATCACTATTAGATCCTCATTCCTAAGAGAAATTAGAGATGTTGTTATACACACAATGATAAAGGGATTTGTCAGACCTCCTTTACCTCCAATTCAATACCTAATTTTCCAATACGGAAAGCATTACACTCGTGTTATAACAAATTGATTTCATAAAAACATAGACATTCATAACATTGTAGGAAAAAGGTTCATTACAAAAGCAATTCAGGGACACCCCCCTAGCAATGGGGGGTTTAGCTCATGATAATATTCAAAGAAGGTACAAATATAAGATTAGACATTACAAGAGATTAGATAGCTTCGATCTTCAATTGCTTCCGCGCTTGATGATCTCCGTTCTCCAAAAATCTTGATTCTCCCGTTCTCTATGTCTCCTCCTTTGTTTATCCTTCCATTAGGTCTAAATAGTGTGGTACACATTGCAGCCAGGCCAAAAAGCCAAAAATGCCCTCCGGGATCACTTACATGAGTGAAAACAAGAAATCGGAAACTTCAGCGCACCTGCCAACACGGGCCGTGCCAGGAAACACGGGCGGCCGTGTTGGCTCTTCAATTATTTATTTTTTTGATTTTCCTTCAGACCTGCTGACACGGGCCGTGCCAAGCAACACGGCCGGCCGTGTCAGCCCCCTGGTTTTTGTATGGGAAAAAGGTTTTCTTGCAGCACGGGCCGTGTCAGGAGACACGGGCCGTGTTTGGCTCCAGGAATTTCCTTCTATTTTTTCTTTCTTTTTCTTTCACTCTTCCACTGTTGCCTTGGCACTTCCGACTCTTCAACTACTTCTGAAACATGCACAATACCATGGAAATGACATAAAACGCATCTAAAAACTTAAATTAACACCAAAAGCAAAATAAGCATAAATCTACTCAACTATGAAATACTTAAAATTCAAACACTCAAACACAAAATAAAGGGTTACCACATTGATGAATTTTGGCCGAGAACATGATGAAAATCAAGTTAAAATGTGACCGATCACAACCCCAAACTTATCTCATTGCTTGTCCTCAAGTGATGCTAGAGACAACAAACAGAGGTCACCCCAAAATTCCTTTTTACCACTATGCAGCCGATGTTATTCGCACCGAGTTTCCTACCTTCATGGTCAAGACGTTGGCCACCCAATCCGAACTATCCGCTACACCTCATAGTTCAGCACCTCTTTACCTGCAAGCTTTTCATACATCTCACACAATCTCTCAGGGTTAGCACTAAAGACTCAGTGTATGCAATATCGACTCTTAGTTTTTGAATAAATTCTACTTCTATTGCACAAACATAATTCACACACTTTTGGAGGACTTAAGGTTGTAACGGGGCTTAGGACAGGTAGGATAAATAACAAACGGATACACAAGGGGTTTGGGCTCGGCACTCCTGTTATGTTTCTTGTACCTGTGCTTATTTTGATATACAGGGGTTCGACATCGACCCTTTAACTTTACTCAACTGATTGAGTATTTCAAATGTAAACAAGTCGTTTAATTGGGACAAGTGCGTTTTGATGAGTTCTATTTTTCTTTTCTCTTTTTATTTCTTTTTCCGGAGCATTCAAAGAGCCTCCAATTTTTCTTTTCTCTTTTCTTGTAACAATTTTTCGCACACTTGTCCCTTTGATATTAGATTTACCACCCCAAACTTAGAATTCACACAGTTTCCAAAATCCACAACATTTATGCCGAGCAAGGGTAGAAGAGATTTTTATCTATTTTTTTTCTTTTTCTGGCCATAGGGTAACATAAGCGGTTTACAAACAAACAAAATGGTTAAAGGCTCAAAGGGGTTCGCAACGGATAAAACGTACAAGGGTGGCTGGAAAGGCTCAAGGTTAAACAACAACAAAAATGCCTCAGTGTGTGTCATAATGCAGTGCTATGTCAGTAGAACGTACGCAAAACCATAGCGATAGAGTCATACCTGGATTTAACTCTCACGATGATCTCTTAGTATTTGGCTTTTTGTAATCTCACCATGTGGGGTAAACTTGCAGGTTCCAAAGCACTCTCTGTGTAATATAGCTTCTTTTTGGTTCAGGTGTACCATACTTCTATCTCAATCCAATTTTCATCCCACTGTGTCCAACAATAGTTTTTCTTCGACTGCATCAATTTCCAGGGTGCCTCGGGAGCGTGAGTTCGGGTTGTGTCTTTCATCCACTAACCATCTTTCCATCACGCCTCTGGTTTTTATCCATCAATCTGTAACCCAACATCCCAACAGTTGAAAATAAAAGAAATCAAAGGAAAATTAACTTAAAAATTGAAAAACCAAAACGGAAAATAAATTAAAACAATGAAAGGAACCCCCCCCCCCCCCCCCCCCCACACTTGAACTAAACATTGACCCCAATGTTTGAATCCAAATGCAAGAGGGACTTACAGTGCCTACTGCGGAGGAGGGTGCTGTGGAAATTGCAACATCATATGTTGCATCATCCTTTGAATATCATCAATGGCAGCCCCTTGACGGAGCTGCTCTGTCACGATCCGATCAATCTCCGCTCCCTGGCGAGCCTGCTCGACACGGAACTGATCCATGTCCATGGGTGTCCATCCAGCAGAGGAGGCTCCCATACCTCTGTGGTGAGAGGTGTGAGGGTGAGGAACAAACCCTCTCCCTTGCCGGTGCATCTTCCTCCCTCGTATCACCTGCAAAAATTTCATCTTCTCCCGCCTCTTCGGGGTCAACAGAGGTATACAACCAATTC
This sequence comes from Lathyrus oleraceus, assembly GCF_024323335.1. Lineage (NCBI taxonomy): Eukaryota > Viridiplantae > Streptophyta > Magnoliopsida > Fabales > Fabaceae > Lathyrus > Lathyrus oleraceus. The sequence continues at coordinate 173,669,901 of NC_066580.1, read as the reverse complement.
TCATTGTTATCAACGTTAGTTTTATCAGTGTTCGGTAAGCGGAACAGCCTGCGTGTTCGGCTTACCAACACATACCCATGACGGCTTTGTTCGAGCATGCCTTGCGTACACAGGGCATTGAGGTCAAGCTTACCCAACGCCTGCATCGGGGTTTCTCCGTCCAACACCGGCCTACAACCACACCAGTCAGCAATTTGTGTTATCATACCTCCCACAGAAATGGCTCCTGAGCTGGCACGCCCCATGGTACCTAAATGGTCCGCGGCGAATGCCGCCACATTCACTGGTTCCTCATTCACCATGGCATGCATCAAAAATAACTCCCGCTTTGCCGCTACACCCGTACTATCTCCTCGTCCAAACAAGGTGAATGCTAACCCTTTTTGAGCATATCGGAAGCACGGGTTTTGAATCCATGATGCCTTTGCACTCCGGGGTTCGTACTGTGGTAAACCTGTAATAGAGGACCAAAAGGAACCTGCAGAAAAGTCATTTGGCACTGCCCCGGATCCTACCAATGGTAACCGGAGGCATTGCCCAAGCTGAATAACCGACATCGAGTAATCTTCGTTATAAAGTCGGAAACTCATAGTGCCAAAATATTCATAGACATGACCAGTCCAATTTTTTCCAGTTTAAATTTAACAGTGCTTAGGAACTCTAGAGTGATGCGTTCATAGGTAGGCACATCAGCATGCATAAATTCAAAAATACCTAAATTGTGGAACATTTGAGATACATCATCTAGAATTCCTAAAGCACTCATAGTCTCATCACAAACATACCTTGTAGGTACAAGCTTCCTTTTAAGGTGAGTTTTGTACCATTCAACATGGTCATCATCCTCAAAAATAATTCCGTGTGCATTCGGCATCCTCTGGGCCCTTTGTCTCGGCCTTGAGGTCTCTACCACCGCCTTTCCTCGCTCGGCTCTTTTGGGGGGCATAATGGTCACCTGAAAAAGTGAGCAGAAAAAAATAGTGGAGATAGAGAAAAATAATACCGTCACGGTGTAGAGTGCGAGAAACGGCCCAGCTTTTGTGAAGGAACTTTGGAAAACAATGGTTGGATGATGAAGAAATATGAGCTTTAAGGTGAAAGAAGTTATGGAGTTTAGGAGATATGAGGGAAAAATAGGGTTGGAGGAGATGAAGTGGCTGAAAAGTGAGTGGGGGAGAGGTGAAAGGTATTTAAAAACGTGTGGGCCCCACTCCAATGTCTCTAATTTTAAAAAAAAATTCTGAGTTACGCACTGCAACACGGCCCGTGCTGGACCACACGGCCGGCCGTGTTGCCTCCCTGGAAAATGTATGGGGAAGAAATCACCAAGCAACACGGCCCGTGTTGGCACACACGGCTGCCCGTGTTGCCTCCCTGGAAAATGTATTGGCTTCTGAAAATTGAGCAACACGGCCCGTGCTATCTCACACGGCCGGCCGTGTTGCACCTCTTTTCTGACTACTTCCTTCATTGCTGGGTTAAGACGTTGTTGAGGTTGGACAACCGGCTGGTGATCATCTTCCATGAGAATTTTGTGCATGCATATTGTAGGGCTTATTCCCTTCAAATTCTCTGTGTCGAGGACGACATATTTGAGGTTCTCCGGTAGTTGTTTCAATTCGGTTCCCTTCTTTTGTTCATCTTTCTTTTCTTCCACTAAGGGTTGCCTTAAATCTTTCCACCGGTTGTGTTGATAACCTTTAAAAGGTGGTGATGCTTCCGTCATGGCTAAAACTTCCATATCTTTCTCGTTAACTACTTCCTCTTTGTTAAAAATTGATAAGCTCAACACCCTTTCCAAGGGAAATTTTTGTGTTGTCAAGCAATTTTTCTTTTCACATATTTGATCGATTGTCTCAATATGTTGGCTAGTAGCAACCTCATCCTTGTACTTCATGGTGTTTCGCACATCAATTTTTAACTCTTCATCATACACTTTCAAAGTCATCGTGCCTTCTTCTATGTCGATCAAACATCTCCCGGTCTCTAAAAATGGTCTCCCCAAAATGATTGGTATCTCTTCATCTTCCGGCATTTCCAAAATGACAAAATCCACGGGAAACATAAACTTGTCGATCTTTACTAGCACATCTTCTACTATCCCATAGGGTCTCTTCACAGAGCGGTCAGCAAATTGGAGTGTCATTCTCGTATCTTGAATTTTACCTATCTCCAACTTCTTATAGATAGACAGCGGCATCAGACTTACACTCGCTCCCAAATCAATTAGAGCTTTCTTGAAGGATCTATCTCCAATGGCACACGGAATGGTCAGAGAACCTCGATCCTTCTTTTTCACCGGAACCTTTATACCCTGCAAAATGGCATTACAAGTTTCCGTTAGAATAATCGGGTTAGTTTCTATGGTCCGCTTCTTCGATATGATGTCTTTCATGAACTTTGCGTAGGTAGGCATTTGCTCAAGCGCCTCCAAGAAAGGAATGTTTAGCTCAAGCTTTTTAAACATTTCCAAGAACTTCTCAAAGTTTTTCTCATGCTGCCCTTTCTTCTTATTTCTTGTTGGGAATGGCAGTTTGACGGCCGGTTTTTGATCATTCACTTTATCTTTAACCACTCGTTCATCATGAGTGACCTCTTCATTTGCAACCTCATTTTCTTTTATCTCTAGATCAACTTCAAGCAATAAGTCTTCTTCTTCAGAACTCTTCTCAGGTATTTCTTTTGACTTACCATTCCTGGTGGTCACCGCATTCACATGATAATTTTCTCTTGGATTAGTAACCGTAGAACTTGGTAAAACTCCCTGTTGTGGAGAACCCGCTAGTTGTTGTGCTATCTGACTCATTTGTATTTCAAGATTCTTAATTGAAGCACCTGTGTTTTTAAATTACTTCGAGTCTCTTCTTGAAATTGAGAGCTTTGAGCGGCCATCTTCTCAATGGCAATCTCCCAATCAGCTTTTCTTGGTACCTGTTGCTGAAACTGTTGTTGAGGTTGTTGATACGGTTGTTGTTGTTGTGGTTGGTTCTGCACATTTCCTTGTTGATCCTTCCATGAGAAATTTGGATGGTTTTTCCAACCCGGATTGTATGTGTTTGAATAAGGGTTGTTCTGCCTAAGAAACTTGATCTCCTCAATTTGTTGTGCGGTAGCAAAGCAATGTGCGGTAAGATGAGGTCCTCCACAAATTTCGCAATTACTAGTTTGAGTTGGTTGAACCTGTTGAACCTGTGCCACAGTTTGGGTATCAATAGCCATCTTCTTCAATCTCCTTTCTACTTCAGCTGCTATTTGATCTTCCATCTTCACCACTTGGCTTGCCAATTTCAAGTCAATTATCCCTTCGGGTTGACTAACACTGCGGTCATACAACTCCAATTGCTCATTGGCTGCAATGGCTTCGATAATCTTTTTAATACCAGTGGCTGTTGTAAAGTTGGTTGAGCCACCAGCTGCTGTATCAATGAGTTGCTTAGTCTTCAGCCGAAGACCATTCACAAAATTCTGCATTTGCTCCGTTGCATCCATATTATGAGTAGGACATGCAACCAACAATCGTTTGAACCTCTTATACGCATCTCCAAGTGACTCTCCTTCCTTCTGTTTAAAATTCACTATGTCGTACCTCTTTCGGATGTACACAGAGGCCGGAAAGTACTCGTTGAGAAAAGTTGTCTCCATTTGTTGCCAAGTTGTGATGCTTCCAGCAGGTAAAAAGTAGAACCACTCTTCAGCATCTTCTGACAATGTAAACGGAAACATGACCAGCTTCTTAGCTTCCTCAGAATGTCCCTCAATCTTTAACGACGTAGTCATAGTCAGAAACCTTTGCAAATGCTTGTTGGCATCTTCGTTAATTTTTCCTGCGAAAGGTCTCCTTTCTAGTTGCCGTATCGTTGAGGGGTGAAGTTGAAAGTGGGCAACATTGACTGGTTGATTCACGATTGTCATCCTTCCAGGCGGGGAATTTGCTCCCCCGTAATCACCTAATAGTCTCTCCGCAGGAGGTGGATCAGCTGCCATAGTTTCAGGTTCGGTATCAGAATTTCCAGAATCAGAGTGTTCCGAATGAATTGAAACGGCTCCCTCTTCCTCAGAATCAGAAACTATCAGCGGTTCTTCTGTTACTTCCAGTCTGTCGTGTCTGGCTTTTCTGATTCGTGCTCGCAACGATCGTTCTGGTTCTGCGTCAAAAAGAAATTCAGCTGAGGTCTTACCTCGCATAAACTATTAGACAGTTGTTAGGATAGGCAAAGTGATATAAACAAAAATAAAATAAAGTAAAATTTTAGTTGCAGAGCAACAAAATTCCAATTGAATAATTATTAACAGATAGTTTGGCAGTCCCCGGCAACGGCGCCAAAAACTTGATCGGGAAAATAGCAAGTGTACTATTTCACCGATGTAGTAATAAAAGGAATTATCCTGAGTATCGATCTCGAGGACTGCGTAGGAACTATCAGTGTTGATAATGATTCAATTGAACAAAATATCCTTGGTTGGTAAGTGAAGAGTGATTTTGCTTTGTAAAATATAAAGGAAATAAAGTAGAGATTTTTGAATGCAGACAAGTTAAACATGCTAGATCAAGGGTGTATGAATTGCTCTGAAATAAACTTAATCCTTAATTTATGATATCTATGTTCGAATGATTCAATATGGTTCTCAAGAGAAGTTTCCCCTAATTCCTTAGCCAGAAACCATTAACATTCATTTTAAATCCCAATTCCTTAGCCATTCAAAAGAATATTAATCCCATGTATGAATATCAAGAATTTCCCATCATCACTATTAGATCCTCATTCCTAAGAGAAATTAGAGATGTTGTTATACACACAATGATAAAGGGATTTGTCAGACCTCCTTTACCTCCAATTCAATACCTAATTTTCCAATACGGCAAGCATTACACTCGTGTTATAACAAATTGATTTCATAAAAACATAGACATTCATAACATTGTAGGAAAAAGGTTCATTACAAAAGCAATTCAGGGACACCCCCCTAGCATTGGGGGGTTTAGCTCATGATAATATTCAAAGAAGGTACAAATATAAGATTAGACATTACAAGAGATTAGATAGCTTCGATCTTCAATTGCTTCCGCGCTTGATGATCTCCGTTCTCCAAAAATCTTGATTCTCCCGTTCTCTATGTCTCCTCCTTTGTTTATCCTTCCATTAGGTCTAAATAGTGTGGTACACATTGCAGCCAGGCCAAAAAGTCAAAAATGCCCTCCGGGATCACTTACATGAGTGAAAACAAGAAATCGGAAACTTCAGCGCACCTGCCAACACGGGTCGTGCCAGGCAACACGGGCGGCCGTGTTGGCTCTTCAATTATTTATTTTTTTGATTTTCCTTCAGACCTGCTGACACGGGCCGTGCCAAGCAACACGGCCGGCCGTGTCAGCCCCCTGGTTTTTGTATGGAAAAAAGGTTTTCTTGCAGCACGGGCCGTGTCAGGAGACACGGGCCGTGTTTGGCTCCAGGAATTTCCTTCTATTTTTTCTTTCTTTTTCTTTCACTCTTCCATTGTTGCCTTGGCACTTCCGACTCTTCAACTACTTCTGAAACATGCACAATACCATGGAAACGACATAAAACGCATCTAAAAACTTAAATTAACACCAAAAGCAAAATAAGCATAAATCTACTCAACTATGAAATACTTAAAATTCAAACACTCAAACACAAAATAAAGGGTTACCACATTGATGAATTTTGGCCGAGAACATGATGAAAATCAAGTTAAAATGTGACCGATCAATTTCCCATTTTTAATTTATGTGATAATTATTTTGGTTGGTTGACTTTTGGTTTGACTTCTATTTTGTTTTAATTAATTCACATACCAATTTTCATTATTTTTAAAATCTTTTTGGGGGATGATGATGTCCTGACCCCACCTAACTTAGTTTAATTTTTCATAATTTTCTTGATTAATTTACTATTTATTTGATATTTTTTAAGTTGACTTGAATTTTCAGTTGACTTATTTATGATCGATGTTTGACTTAGGGATTGCTTATGGCACTTGAAGAGATATTTTAATCCTCCCTTGTTCATCACATATGCCATGTATTATAGGCCTTTCATCTTGATTTTCTTTGATCTTTGCCTCATTTCTTGATTTAATTATTCAGTGGACCCCTTGTGTGCATATTTTCATTTGTCTGATACATTTCTTATCTGTTACACTTGTTTCTTTCATCCATGCTTAATATTGCTTGATTGTTTGACATGTTCATACTCCCATGCATTGTTAATGCTCCTTTATTTCATCCTTTGATTCTTTGATTTGATTATATGTCTGTTTGCTTATCTGATTTGATTGATAATTGTGCCTACTTGTATGATGTATGAGGCATATATTCTTATTGTTTAATTGCCATGAACAATCCCCATTCATAACAAATGTACCCCTCTCCCATGAAGTGTATAATATTTATTCTTTCATTCTTTATTCGTCTGCTAATACAAGAATTAAAACGAACATCCGATAATCATTTCAAAACAAGATCAAAAGCTCGATCCAACATCGAGTAATCATTTTCAAAGCTTAACAGAACCAACACGCATTTATCCATCCTCTTGTAAGTCGATCGCCTCAGGCATCGCCATATACCTGTAAGTCGGTCGCCTCAGGCATCGCCATCTACCCTTATCCGTGGCTCCTCTCCTTGCTCCATTCGTCGACTTTTGTTCCGTTTAGGTAGCACCCATTAGGTAGAACCCTTTGTATGATAACATAGGTAGAATTCCCTTATTCTTCGCATGCTAACATTAGGTAGATGTTCCTCTCTGTAAATCCTAACACATAGGTCCACATTGCATGACAACTGTAACACCCCGATAAAATATGATAATTATTTAATTTAAGTTTAATAGTATATTATGATGATAATATGAATGAGAGGGTATTATTTTACAAAATAAAAGATAAACCATTCATATATATTATTATTAGTATATTTATTTATTTAATTAAATAATTGGAATATTATTGGATTATTATTATTGGAATATAAAGTTGGAATTGGAACGATTGTTGGGTATCAGTAAAGAGTCCCATTTGGTAAAAAGGGTTTTACACGTGAAAACAGAGAACACATAACATTTGGGAGAAAAGAGAAGAAACTGAGAAAGGGAGAAGAAGAGGCTAGGGCTCAGAGGAGAATTCACGATTGTTGAAGGTCAAAGAAGGATTTGCCGGATTAACTCAGGTAAGGGGGGTTTATCGTCGTTTAATGGGTATTATGGGTTAACATGTAATGGGTAGTAATAAGCCATTGAATCGACTCTAATTTGGATGATGAATCTTGCAAATTGTGAATTTCTGGATGACTGAAATATGGGTCTATAATTGAAGAAAATTCGTAGGAATTAGATGTAATAAGGTTAGAAATTGTGAAATTGAATAGGTATGATCTATGTTAGATAATATGAACGAATGCTGTGTAAAAATTGGACTGTGGAAGGTTGGATTTGAGAAATCTCGTAGCAGAGAAAAACCCATAGCAGATCTGAAATTTGGTTTCTGGTCATACGCGTATGACACTAGGCCATACGTGTATGAGATGGCCTGGAGGGTAGGAAACTGGTGCTGATACGCGCCATACGCGTGTACTACGCGTAGCCTGTGAGTGGTACACGTATGGGGTAAGGCCATACGCGTATGAATGAAGAAGATGATGTTCTAAACGTAGTTTTGTCTCTGTTGGTACGCGTATGGGAGAAGTGGTACGCGTATGGGCTTGGCTAGGAATTGTGGCATACGCGTATGGGCATGAGGCATACGCGTATGGGCAGAAGTTTGATTTCTTTTGAGTTGTTGTTGTGCAGTTTTGGTCGTTTCAGCTGAATGATGTAATTTAGCTGATGTATGATATAGTAGGGATCATTTCCCATTGTTTTGGGCAGTGCAGGTATTAGTAGAGTGTACTAATACTGTGATTTATTATTTGGCATAACATGATATGATTCTGTGATAAATATGTTGATGATGTGTGATGGTATGCATAATGCTGTGAATATATCTATTATGTATGCAATTGTGGATGGACTGTGTATGGCCTTTATGGTGGTAGCTAATTCCCATGGTGAGGAATTAGTGAGTTGTTTATGGCTTAGAGTGTGAGCATATGTCCATTGTAGACTGTTGTTGATGTTTGCATGCTAGGTGATTTAGCGTGCATAGCATGGCCTTTATGGTGGTAGCTAATTCCCATGGTGAGGAATTAGTGAGTGAGTCACTAGGTCTCAAATGAGTGGGACTAGTGAGCTTGGTAGCCGTATCTGGGTTTGATCGGTGAGGTTGAACTATGTGTTCACGAATAGTCGGTACCGCATGCATGGAGTCTCATTTCATAATGTATGTATGGCGTATAATATGAATGGATGTATTCCAATATTATACGTGTGTTTTGTGTCGTGTGGAGTATGATTATGAGTTGATATTGCCGTTGCTGAATGTGTGATATGATTAGGGTGATGAATGTGTTAATTTACTTAACATTACATGATATTTTATAATGCTTACTATATCGATAGAGGAACTCACCCTTACAACTATGTTCCAGGTAACGAGCAGTGATTGAGTAGAAGCTAGTGCTTGGAGTCTAGTGTAGTTCCTTAGTGGGTCATGCTCTGGTATATGTAACATCGGGACGGGATGTTTTACTTTGTTTTCATTGTTGGTTGTTGAACAATTTTACATGTAATGTGTTACATGGTTCGAATGTTGTTAGATTTCTATCCGCTGCGAATTGTGCAATGTTTTATTTTGATTAATAAATGAGCATGACAAGTTATTTGGTGATTGGTGTGAAGTGTCAAGTGTGACACCCTGAGATTGCATATCTACTCTGATTTATATTTTGTTGTTTTAATTAATTATTGGGGTATTTTAGGAGGGTGTTACATTAGTGGTATCAGAGCATAGTCGGTCGAGTCGAGTCGTAATTATTCTGTTTCCCTGTATGTGATAGGTGTTGTGTAACCCTATCAGTACTTATTGTTTTAGCTTGTTGGGTTCTCAGAATAGAGATGGCTGGAAGAGGTAGAGACGATGCTGCGATTGCTGAGGCTCTGGGTATGCTAGCTGGAGTACTTGGAGGGAATCCGAATGTTGTGGGGTTGGGAGCTGCTCGTCAACTGAGTGAGTTCCAGAGGAATAATCCTCCAATGGTCAAGGGAGCATACGATCCAGATGGTGCTCAGAAGTGGTTGAAGGAGATCGAGAGGATTTTCCGAGTGACTGAGTGTACCGATAACTAGAAGGTCAGGTTCGGTACGCATATGCTGTCAGAGGAAGCAGATGATTGGTGGGTTGCTGCCCGCACTGAGTTGGAAGCTGCTGGGAGTGCTGAGATCACTTGGGCGGTGTTCAGAGAGAGATTCCTGAGGAAGTACTTTCCAGAGGATGTCAGAGGAAAGAAAGAGATAGAGTTCTTAGAATTGAAGCAGGGCAACCGGTCTGTTACTGAGTATGCTGCTAAGTTCACAGAGCTGTCGAAGTATTACACTCCCTATGATGAGGCTACTGGGGAATTTTCAAAATGTGTGAAGTTTGAGAACGGGTTACGTCCCGAGATCAAGCAGGCTATTGGGTATCAGCGGATTAGAGTGTTTTCTGACTTGGTTGACTGTTGCAGGATTTTTGAACAGGATACCAAGGCCAGAGCGGAGAGCTATCAGCAGAGGGTGATAGGAAAGGCAAGAATCAGAATGATCGTGGGAAGCCGTATGCAGCTGGCAAAGGTTTCCAGAGACAGAGTGGGATGAAGAGACCTAGTGGGGGAGACTCCAGTGCCCCTGCTAAGTGTTACAGATGTGGTCAGGCTGGACATCGTATCCATGAGTGTACCAGTACTGAGAAGAAGTGTTTCAAGTGTGGCATAGGTGGTCACTTGGCTGCAGAGTGCCGGTTGAAGACTATGACTTGTTTCAACTGTGGAGAGGTGGGTCATATCAGTCCACAGTGTCCTAAGCCGAAGAAAGAGAACCAGTCGGGAGGCAAGGTCTTTGCTTTATCGGGTTCTGAGATTTCTGTAGATGATCGTTTGATCCGAGGTACGTGTTATATTAATGGCTTTCCTCTTGTAGCTATTATTGACACAGGTGCGACTCATTCCTTTATATCTTTGAAAGGTGTTGTGAAACTTAAATTAGAGATATCTGAGATGCATGGGAGTATGGTGATTGATACTCCTGCGAAGGGTTCAGTGACTACTACTTCAGTTTGTTTAAATTGTCCTTTGAGTATTTTTGGTAGAGACTTTGGGATGGACCTCGTGTGTCTTCCACTAGTGCAGATTTATGTTATCCTGGGTATGAACTGGTTGGTGTTTAACCGAGTTTATATCAACTGTTTTGATAAGACGGTGATCTTTCCTGAGATTGAGGAAGAAAAGAGTTTGTTTCTATCAGCAAGGCAAGTGAATGAGGCAGTAGCAGATGGGGCAGAGTTGTTTATGCTGTTAGCGACTTTGGAGGCTAAAGATAAACTGGTGATTTGCGATCTAGCTGTGGTGTGTGATTTTCCTGATGTGTTTCCTGAAGAAGTGAATGAATTACCGCCAAAGCGTGAAGTTGAGTTCTCGATTGATTTGGTACCTGGTACTAGGCCGACATCGATGGCTCCGTACCGTATGTCTGCTGTTGAGTTAACTGAATTGAAGAGTCAGCTGGAAGATCTGTTGGATAAGAAATTTATTCGTCCGAGTGTGTCACCGTGGGGCGCACCAGTGTTGTTGGTTAAGAAGAAAGAAGGTACTATGAGGTTGTGTGTCGACTACAGGCAACTGAATAAAGTGACGATCAAGAATCGGTATCCTTTGCCGAGGATTGATGATTTGATGGATCAGTTGATTGGTGCGAGTGTGTTCAGCAAAATAGATTTGAGATCGGGGTATCACCAGATACGTGTGAAAACTGAGGATATTCAGAAGACTGCTTTCAGAACAAGGTATGGACATTATGAGTATTATGTAATGCCTTTTGGTGTGACTAATGCGCCTGGGGTATTTATGGAGTATATGAATAGGATTTTCCATCCGTACCTAGACAAGTTTGTTGTGGTGTTTATTGACGATATTTTGGTGTATTTGAAATCTGAAGAAGAGCATGCTGAACATTTGAGAGTGGTTTTAGGAGTTCTACGAGAAAAGAAGTTATTTGCTAAACTGTCCAAGTGTGAATTTTGGTTAGAAGAGGTTAGTTTTCTTGGTCATGTGGTTTCGAGAGGTGGTATTGCTGTTGATCCTTCTAAGATAGAAGCGGTATCTAAGTGGGAAGCTCCGAAGTCAGTTTCTGAGATAAGGAGTTTTCTTGGACTTGCAGGTTATTATAGGAAATTCATTGAGGGATTTTCTAAGTTGGCATTACCGTTGACGATGTTGACTAGAAAGGGGCAAGCGTTTGTTTGGGACTCAAAATGTGAAGAAGGTTTCCAAGAGTTAAAGAGAAGGTTAACTACTGCTCCTATTCTGATATTACCAAGTCCGTCGGAACCATTTGAGGTTTACTGTGATGCTTCATTTGTTGGGTTTGGGTGGTGTTTTGATGCAGAATAAGCAGGTTGTAGCTTATGCTTCGAGACAACTGAAGGTTCATGAGAGGAACTATCCGACACACGATTTAGAGTTGGCAGCTGTGGTATTTGTTCTGAAGTTATGGAGGCATTACTTGTACGGGTCAAGATTTGAGGTTTTCAGTGACCATAAAAGTTTAAAGTATTTGTTTGATCAGAAAGAGATGAATATGAGACAGAGGAGATGGTTAGAGTTTCTGAAGGATTATGACTTTGGTTTGAATTATCATCCGGGTAAAGCAAACATAGTGGCTGATGCATTGAGTCGGAAATCATTGCATATGTCTATGTTAATGGTTAAGGAATTGGATTTAATTGAGCAGTTTAGAGACTTGAGTTTGGTGTGTGAGAGTACTCACAATAGTGTTAAATTGGGAATGTTGAAGTTAACGAGTGGTATTCTGGATGAGATTAGAGAGGGTCAGAAATCCGATGTGCTTTTGGTTGATAAGTTGACTCTAGTGAATCAAGGTCAAGGTGGTGAATTCAGAGTTGATGAGAATGGTGTTTTGAAATTTGGTAATCGGGTGTGTATTCCGGATGTTACCGAACTTAAGAAGAGTATCCTTGGGAAGGACATCGTAGTGGCCTGAGTATTCATCCTGGGGCTACGAAGATGTATCATGATTTGAAAAAGTTATTTTGGTGGCCGGGAATGAAAAGAGAAATTGCGAGTTTTGTTTATTCTTGTTTGACTTGTCAGAAGTCAAAGATTGAGCATCAGAAGTCGTCTGGGCTAATGCAACCGTTGGCTATTCCAGAGTGGAAGTGGGATAGTATCAGTATGGATTTTGTTTCTGGTTTACCGAGGACAATTAAGAATTTTGAAGCTATTTGGGTGATTGTTGACAGATTGACAAAATCGGCTCATTTCATTCCGATCAGAATGGATTATCCGTTAGAGAGATTAGCTGAGTTGTATATTGAGAAAATTGTAAGTTTGCATGGTATTCCGTCGAGTATTGTTTCGGACAGAGATCCTAGATTTACATCGAAGTTCTGGGAAGGTTTGCAGAGGGCTTTGGGAACTAAGCTGAGATTGAGTTCTGCATATCATCCGCAGACTGATGGTCAGACTGAGAGGACGATTCAGTCACTGGAGGATCTTTTGAGGGCTTGTGTTTGGGAGAAGGGAGGTGCTTGGGATTGTTATTTACCTTTGATTGAGTTTACCTACAACAATAGTTTTCATTCGAGCATTGGTATGGCACCGTTTGAAGCTTTGTATGGTAGGAGATGTCGAACACCTTTATGTTGGTATGAGTCCGGTGAGAGTGCTGTGGTTGGACCGGAGATTGTTCAATAAACTACAGAAAAGATTAAGATGATTCAGGAGAAGATGAGGATTGCTCAGAGTCGTCAGAAGAGTTATCACGACAAGAGGAGGAAGTCACTTGAGTTTCACGAGGGAGATCATGTGTTTCTTCGTGTTACTCCGATAACTGGGGTTGGTCGAGCTTTGAAGTCGAAGAAGTTGACACCTCGATTTATTGGTCCTTATCAGATTTTGGAAAGGATAGGGGAGGTAGCCTATCGTATCGCTTTACCGCCGTCACTTACGAATTTGCATGAGGTTTTTCATGTGTCTCAGATGAGGAGGTACATTCCTGATCCGTCGCATGTGGTCCAAGTAGATGATGTACAGGTGAGAGATAACCTGACTGTGGAAACATCACCTATGAGGATCGAGGATCGAGAGTTGAAGCAGTTGCAGGGTAAAGAGATTGCTTTGGTAAAGGTAGCTTGGGGAGGACCAGCAGGTGGCAATGTGACTTGGGAACTTGAGAGTCAGATGAAGGAGTCTTATCCAGAGTTATTTGCTTGAGGTATGTTTTCGAGGACGAAAACTCTTTTAGTGGGGGAGAGTTGTAACACCCCGATAAAATATGATAATTATTTAATTTAAGTTTAATAGTATATTATGATGATAATATGAATGAGAGGGTATTATTTTACAAAATAAAAGATAAACCATTCATATATATTATTATTAGTATATTTATTTATTTAATTAAATAATTGGAATATTATTGGATTATTATTATTGGAATAATAAAGTTGGAATTGGAACGATTGTTGGATATCAGTAAAGAGTCCCATTTGGTAAAAAGGGTTTTACACGTGAAAACAGAGAACACGTAACATTTGGGAGAAAAGAGAAGAAACTGAGAAAGGGAGAAGAAGAGGCTAGGGCTCAGAGGAGAATTCACGATTGTTGAAGGTCAAAGAAGGATTTGCCGGATTAACTCAGGTAAGGGGGGTTTATCGTCGTTTAATGGGTATTATGGGTTAACATGTAATGGGTAGTAATAAGCCATTGAATCGACTCTAATTTGGATGATGAATGTTGCAAATTGTGAATTTCTGGATGACTGAAATATGGGTCTATAATTGAAGAAAATTCGTAGGAATTAGATGTAATAAGGTTAGAAATTGTGAAATTGAATAGGTATGATCTGTGTTAGATAATATGAACGAATGCTGTGTAAAAATTGGACTGTGGAAGGTTGGATTTGAGAAATCTCGTAGCAGAGAAAAACCCATAGCAGATCTGAAATTTGGTTTCTGGTCATACGCGTATGACACTAGGCCATACGCGTATGAGATGGCCTGGAGGGTAGGAAACTGGTTCTGATACGCGCCATACGCGTGTACTACGCGTAGCCTGTGAGTGGTACGCGTATGGGGTAAGGCCATACGCGTATGAATGAAGAAGATGATGTTCTAAACGTAGTTTTGTCTCTGTTGGTACGCGTATGGGAGAAGTGGTACGCGTATGGGCTTGGCTAGGAATTGTGGCATACGCGTATGGGCATGAGGCATACGCGTATGGGCAGAAGTTTGATTTCTTTTGAGCTGTTGTTGTGCAGTTTTTGTCGTTTCAGCTGAATGATGTAATTTAGCTGATGTATGATATAGTAGGGATCATTTCCCGTTGTTTTGGGCAGTGCAGGTATTAGTAGAGTGTACTAATACTGTGATTTATTATTTGGCATAACATGATATGATTCTGTGATAAATATGCTGATGATGTGTGATGGTATGCATAATGCTGTGAATATATCTATTATGTATGCAATTGTGGATGGACTGTGTATGGCCTTTATGGTGGTAGCTAATTCCCATGGTGAGGAATTAGTGAGTTGTTTATGGCTTAGAGTGTGAGCATATGTCCATTGTAGACTGTTGTTGATGTTTGCATGCTAGGTGATTTAGCGTGCATAGCATGGCCTTTATGGTGGTAGCTAATTCCCAAGGTGAGGAATTAGTGAGTGAGTCACTAGGTCTCAAATGAGTGGGACTAGTGAGCTTGGTAGCCGTATCTGGGTTTGATCGGTGAGGTTGAACTATGTGTTCACGAATAGTCGGTACCGCATGCATGGATTCTCATTTCATAATGTATGTATGGCGTATAATATGAATGGATGTATTCCAATATTATACGTGTGTTTTGTGTCGTGTGGAGTATGATTATGAGTTGATATTGCCGTTGCTGAATGTGTGATATGATTAGGGTGATGAATGTGTTAATTTACTTAACATTACATGATATTTTATAATGCTTATTATATCGATAGAGGAACTCACCCTTACAACTATGTTTCAGGTAACGAGCAGTGATTGAGTAGAAGCTAGTGCTTGGAGTCTAGTGTAGTTCCTTAGTGGGTCATGCTCTGGTATATGTAACATCGGGACGGGATGTTTTACTTTGTTTTCATTGTTGGTTGTTGAACAATTTTACATGTAATGTGTTACATGGTTCGAATGTTGTTAGATTTCTATCCGCTGCGAATTGTGCAATGTTTTATTTTGATTAATAAATGAGCATGACAAGTTATTTGGTGATTGGTGTGAAGTGTCAAGTGTGACACCCTGAGATTGCATATCTACTCTGATTTATATTTTGTTGTTTTAATTAATTATTGGGGTGTTTTAGGAGGGTGTTACAACAACTCTAGGGCAGAGCTTCCCCATTTTTAGACCTTCCTTGCATCTCCGATCTTGTGGCATGTCAGTCCGTTCTATTGCAAAGAGGTATCTGCCTAAGACTCGATTCAGCGAGCTGCGACACCTACTGCTAGGACGTTGAACACATTGCCCACTTTTCTTTGACACAGCTGGTGTCCTCTTTTGTAAGTCCATGTTCAGATGGCAATCCTTAACCCCTAATTAGCCGAACTACGACAACTCTGATTCTCATGTTCAGATGAGATACGTAGGCACGAGACGCGATGTCTTGCCGAGTTTGACTGACGACTAACAACTAATCCTTGCTTGCTTTCGCCCTTGCTGCGATTCTTTTCTCTCGCCCTCGTTGCGATCGAGACCTTCCCTTTATCTTGCCCTAGTTGCAATCGAGACCCTTGTTCCCGTAGTTAGCTGAACTACGTTTTGCTCTGATTCTCATTCCAGATGAGATACGTAGGCATAAGACGCGATGTCTTATCGAGCATACTTCTCTTTCGCCCATAGGTAGCTGAACTACGGCAACTCTGATTCTCATGTTCAGATGAGATACGTAGGCATAAGACGCGATGTCTTGTCGAGTTTGACTGACGACTAACAACTAATATTTGCTTGCTTTCTCCCTTGTTGCGATTCTTTTCTCTCGCCTTCGTTGCGATCGAGACTTTCCCTTTCTCTTGCCCTATTTGCAATCGAGACCTTTGTTCCCGTAGTTAGCTGAACTATGTTTTGCTCTGATTCTCATTCCTGGTGAGATACGTAGGCATAAGACGCGATGTCTTAGCGAGCACACTTCTCTTTAACCCATAGGTAGTCGAGCTACGAAGACTCTGATTCTCATACTCAGGTGAGATACGTAGGCAGTGGATGCGACATCCTTGCGAGTCATTTTCATTTTCTTTTGACCCTTTCTTTTAGTAAATAGTACATTAGATAAACCTACACCCTTTAGACTAGAACAACAAGAGTGGATCCCGTAGAGTACTACGGATGCGTAGGGGTGCTAATACCTTCCCTTCGCATAATCGACTCTCGAACCCTAGATTTGGTTGCGAGACCTTGTCTTTTCCTTCTCTTCAGGTTTTCTTCGACCATTTCCTTTCCCTCCTTTGGGATAAATAAATGACGGTGGCGACTCTTCTGTTTTTTTCTTTCGCCGATTGTTTTTTTTTGCATTTGTAGTTGCGACAATTAGCTGAGTTTTAAAGCCTGATTCCTTAGCCAATCACTTCCATTACATTCATAGATCAATAAAGAGCAAAGATCTTGGAGAATTCGTGGCCAGAAGTTCATAAATTCAAAGGTATAATCTCAAACTTTTTGGATCTGAATCTCCTAATTCAATGTAGTTTGCTTGTGTTTCTGTGGTTTTCTGAAGTCCTCATACTTGAGGCAAGTTGTTGATGCATTCAATTTTCCATTTCATGAGAAATCCGTGTGGACACCATGATTTTCTCCTTCATCTTTCTCTCAATATAGGAAGAGTGAAGGAAATCCAATGGTACAGTGATGAGCTACATCACAAGAGCTTTATTTCCATGGCCTTGTTTTTCAACTTTGTTAAGATTCGTTTCTCTGCAACTTTGGCCGGAGTTTGTGTGTCTGGCCGGAGAAGACGGTGGTTTCCACCACCACCACCACGTGTGTCACTCCCTGGCCCTTGGATCTTATTTCCACAATCTAATCTTGATCATCCATTTTAATTACTTTATTTAATTCGTTTTGTGGCGCGTTTGACATGAGTGCACCGTGTTTCCTCAGATCCAGACCATTGCCTTGTGCCATGTCAATTAATGAACTAGATCATGTGGCCCTGCATTTTTCGCTTATTCCATTTTCGTTTTATTTTCTGTTAATTCATTTGATTTTAAATAATTCATTAAAAAATCATTTGAAGTCAGAAAAATATGAGACCAATTCCAAAAAAATTCTTGAAAAATCTAGTTTCATATTATGATTTTTAATTATTTTTGTGACTTTATTTGATATTTTTTATGAATTACTTGGTTTTTAATGATTTTAATTCATTTTAAAATACTTTCTGGCTTTTAAAAAATACAAAAATATTTTTGTAGCATCTATGGATCATGATAAGTCAATGAAAAATAGTCTCAACAATTTCTTGATTGTTTTGAGATTATTTGAGATTTTAATTCATATTATGCTATTTTTAATTGTTTTTTAATTACTTTCTGGTTACAAAAATTTGTGAGAAAATTAGTAAAAGTTTGTTTGACTATGTTGAACCTATGAGAATTTAATTGGACTTGTTGAAGTTGTTTTGAATTGAATTTGAGGTTCAACTTTATTTGTTTATCTTTTATTTGTATTTTATTTTAATTCAAAAAATACCAAAAAAAATATCATTGACTTCTTGACTTGTTATCTTCATTTCTCTTCTGTTTGGTGTTGATTAGGGTTGAATTGATTCAACTTTGATTAAATTCATTGGATCTTTTGATTTGAAAGTCCTTAAGGATCATCACCTAGAAAGATGAATGAATTTGATCAAGGATGAGTTATCCCTTGATCAATTGGGATTGATTGTTGACTTCTTACCCCTTCCCTTTCATCTTCATCCATTTCTTTCCATCAATGGCGAATGAGTTAAAGTCTTGAGGTTGATCTTGATAAATAAGAAGCTTAGCCTTCTTTGATCCAAACCAAACTCAACTTGATCCATGATCAAGTGAGTTATTTTGTGTCAAAGATAGGTTACTTCTTTGTCAAGCAAATAACCAAAAGTCAATACAAGGCCCTTCCCCTTTTGTTTGGCATGGCAAGTTTATGGAGCTTGGCTTACTAGTCATGACCTCTAACTTGTGTTCTTTGCCTATATTCTTATTGACCGGCCTCAGATAGGTGTGACTACTACATTAGTCCATTTACGATTGCTTAACATAGCGCTACATTGTCTTATGACAAGCTAACATAACCTTACTAACTACTAACTTTAATTTGAGCTTTTAATTCCTTGTCATTACTTTTAATGTCATTTATGTCTTGCTCATTATTCATCTTGATTTTCATCTTTGCTCACTTGAGCACATATTTTGTGTTTATGGCATTTTTCTTTTGCTCATTTGAGCCCATTATTGTATATAAATATATTGTTATTTTGTGTTGTTTTGTGCTTGTTTTGATGTGAACCAAAATGAAAAAAGGAGAAAGGACTTAGAATTAGGATTTACCCATGCTTAAAGGAGTTCAAGAGCAACTAGGCCTTATGCCTTTAGAATGCTAAAATTCAAAGTTGACCTCAAAGGACTTCTCTAAACTTATTCTTTGTCCATTCCCTTTATTGTGTTATGAGCTTTTTGATGTGTGCTTTTGTATGATATGGATCCCACCTTAAGATTGTGAAAAGAGGACCATTGTCATGAGTAGCCAAGTTAAGAGTCAAGCCAAATGGATATCCTAGGAGCTTGAATTCAAATTATTGATTGCTTGTTTGTGTGCTAAGTCCAAAGGAAAAGAGCATCTTGAGTCATCTCTATGACTCCAAGAAAAGGAACTCCAAGGGTTTTCTCTCCCCTCTTATCTTTGTATGCTTTAGGAATAACCTTTTCTCTTCTCCCCACTCTAACCAAGCCAAAAATCATTTTCAAAACTTTGACTTTGTTTCAAATTAGAAACCTAGGCCTTAAGCCTTTGATTTTTCAAATCCATTTTCATAAATATTCCTTGTAAATAAACTTTAATCCAACTTTGACCTCATTTTGTAAATAAACCTAAATCGTAAATATAACCCATTTCAAGTTGTTTTGTGGTTCCAATGGCCACTTGTTAAAACCTTGCAAAAACATTAGTCATAGGTTTGAGTTATCATAGTGGTTGATGTAAATCTCACCTCATCCTTAGTGATTGGATTATAACCCTTCCATGCTTATTATAGGGTTAACCCCTCATTAGCATGTTGAAGCCTTCCTCACATGGTGGATTGTTGGTTTAGGTTGAGTTTTCTCCCTTTGATAACAAAAGACCTTAAGGCTTTTGATTAAAATCAATTCACCAATCTTTGAGATTTTTACCCCGAACTACGAGGTTTCGGTCCTCCTTTGTGATGGTACATAGGTAATGGGTTCATCCATTCAAACAACAAAATTTGTAAATATAATCTATTCTCTTCTCATCCCTCCAATCTTTTGCACAAATCTTTTCTCAAATACCAACCTACAACACATATTTGCGAAAAGAGGTTCCCTTAGAGTACTAAGGATGTTTTGGGTGCGTAAAACCTTCCCATGTCATAACCAACCCCCTTACCTAGATCTCTGACATTTTTATTAGTTTTTTATTTGAAAAATTTCTTACTTGGCTTTTTTTTCGCTTTTTAGCCTTTCCTTTGGACAAATAAAAGTGTGGTGGCGACTCGAATTGTATGTTAACTTTTGGTTTACTCAATAAACCTAAAGGTAACGAAAACCCCGCTACAGGATGAATGGCTTTTCCTCATCCTCAAGTAAACGAGATAATTCATTACATCCTTCTTCATCATCAATCTCTTCCTTAGCTTCAAACACAGGGGAATCAAAGTTTGGAGAGGGAGTAGGATCATTGTATTCAATGGGTATGAGAACCAACCTGCATAATGATTTGATATTTTGATTTTATAGAAGTGGCGTGCGACCAAATATTATGCAGATGGAAGATTATTATTTATTCATTTTTTTTTGTATTACCATTTTCAGAAAAAGCAAAAAGTGAAAATAAAACATCATAGATGTGGATGAATAAAATTGTATTTTATTGATGATAATCAGGAAAATATCCAACAATGTTCACTTCTCCCTCAGGCGTAGGAGAAGGATTTTTCTTTAAAATAAATGAAAACAAATTACTTAGAGAGATGAATAATAGTAGGAACATCAACAACAACCCAATTGTTGCAAGTCTGGCCATGCGTCACAAAGTTTGTGCAAGCTTCGTCTTCATCACTATCGTCTTCAATTACGACAACTGAGTGCTGATCATTCCCATGAATGAACCCTCCACTGTGGAAAATTGGTTACATAACTTCATTTCTGGCGCTGAGTGGCCCTGGTTGAAAACCCAATCTGGCTTTGTTCTTGCTCTCGGTAATTTCCACCATACGACCCCATTTGTTATTGTTGCCAGCCTCAATAGCCTCTCGTGTATCCTTCAAAGAAGACATGGGTGCTCCAGTTTTCTTCATTTCATCGGCAATAGATAAGGCTTGGAATGGCTTTCCAACCTCCTCCTTAACATCAACATAAGTGAAATATGGCAGATGGCTCACCAACAATGCCTTCTCTCCACCAACAACGACAAGTTTTCCGTTCTTCACACATTTTAGCTTCTGGTGTATAGTAGACGTCACTGCTCCTACTTCATGAATCCATGGCCTTCCCAACAAGAAACTATAGTCCGGGTGGATATCCATTACCTGGAAAGTAATTTGGAAATCACTCGAACCTATATTCACTGGAAGGTCCACTTCACCGATGACAGTTTTGTGTGAATCGTTGAACGCTTTGACAATCATGCTGATGTACCTCATTGGGGCGCCTTGGTAAGAGAGTCTTGATAAAGTTGATTTTGGAAGCACATTCAAAGATGACCCAGTGTCAACCAATACATTTGACATAGCGTCCTCCTTACAGTTCATTGAAATTTGCGTCGCCAAATTATGATTTTTGCCTTCCTGAGGAAGCTCTTCATCACAAAAACTCAGATTGTTAAAAGCAGTAATGTTGGCAACTATGTGGTCAAACTGATCCATGATCACATCATGCTCAACGTAAGCTTGTTCCAACACTTTCTGCAACGCCTCCCTATGTGCTTCAGAATTCATCAGCAGTGATAGCATGGAGATTTTTGACGGAGTCTAGAGCAGCTGCTCTACCACCTTGAATTCACTTCTTTTGATCAACTTTAAAACTTCATCATCATCATTAGCCTTCAGTTTGTTGGATTCACCAGAATGACACATTGAAGCACTAACCAGATTCACTACTGAAATCTCTGCCTTTTTACTTGTGGAAACATCTTCTATTTCTTTTGAAAAAACTGGACCGAACATATGACCGATACGGGTCACCTTTGCTATATCTACAATATTCACCACTGAGTCTGTAACTGGTAGAGGAACCTCTTGACCATTTTCAATCATAGTGGCATTGTATTGATGTGGCACAACTTTATCGGATGCATACGGGACAGGGCTCGCTAACCGTATGACTAACGGTGATACCGATCTATTGACATTATTGTTGCTGCTACTATCAAATTGAATACCTACCCGCTCATGGGTCTTAAACATTGGTACAATAACATTCACATCTCCCATATCCCTTGACTATTGAATCTGGATTACATTTTCATCCATCAACTTCTGGATACCTCTCTTGACAACCATACACCCACGGGGGTTCGTACTATAGATTACACAACCATCATGGTCATGTTCAAAGTCATTGATCAAGCACAAAGTATTATGCATCTCCACCAAAGATCTTTGGATACACCACACATCGAATACTCGAAAATTCCCTAGACAACCTTCCACCATGTTGACAATAGCGTTACCATGAGCAGGCAACAAATTGGCTTTCACGTTCGGCGCTCTATCCTCAAAGGACACTATACCACCTTTCACAAGATTTTGAACTTCATATTTAAATGGATAGCAGTTTTCTATGTCATGGCCTGAGGCTCCCTGGTGAAAAGCACAGTGAAGTTTAGGTTTGAACCACCACAAAAGTGGCTCAGGAATTTGCGGAGGGTTTCTTGGTTGAATGAGGTTCTTCAGAACCAACGAGGGATATAATTCTGCGTACGACATATGAATAGGGTCAATAGAGACCTTTTTCCTCTCAAAATTTTGCTGATGATTATTGTTGTTGTTGTTGTTGTTGTTGGTTCTTTGTAGCGATTGTTGTTGATGTTGTTGTTAAATCGGAACTGATTGATTAGAATTGTTGGAAAAAACCGGAATTACTGAAGAAACTTGATGTTGATGTTGACGAGGTTGAGAACTTTTTCTGACATGAGGCCTCCTCTGCCTCCCGACTGATACTGATTTATTTTATCCTTCCTTCCTCTTGGAGAAACTTCCACCGTACTTCTTACTGGATGATGCTTCTTCCTTAGACAGACGTCCTTCACGGACTCCTTCCTCTAGCCTCATACCCATATTCACCATTTCGGTAAAGTCATTGGGGGAACTTGCAATCATACGTTCGTAATAAAATGAACTCAGTGTCTTCAAGAATATTTTCATCATTTCTTTCTCTTCCAAAGGTGGACAAATCTGGGCAGCTAGTTCCCTCCATCTTTGGGCATACTCTTTGAATGTCTCCTTATCTTTTTGAGACATAGAACTCAACTGGTCTCTATCAGGCGCCATATCCATATTGTACTTGTACTTCTTGACAAATGCCTCACCTAATTCGTTGAAAGTACGGATGCTTGCACTGTCCAAACCCATATACCATCTTAAAGCAGCTCCAGTCAAACTGTCTTGGAAATAGTGAATCAGCAATTGATCATTATCAGTCTGAGTAGACATTTTCCTAGCGTACATCATAAGATGGCTTAGCGGGAAAGTATTTAGTTTGTACTTTTCAAAGTCGGGGACCTTGAACTTCATCGGGATCTTAACATTGGGAACCAAGCAGAGTTCAGCAGCACCCTTCCCAAAAAAATATTTCCCTCTCAGAGTCTTCAACTCTTTACGCAGCTCGAGGAATTGATCTTTCATCTCATCCATCTTCTCATACACATCTGGACTCTCAGACGGCTCAGAGTGGTAGATAGTGTCTTCAACATGAGGAAGAGTATGAACAATCAGAGGTGGCACTGACATGACCGAGCTAGATGTCGGCATAGAAACAAATGTCTGCGTATACCCCACTGGCATAAAGTTTGATGGCATTCCCCAAGGGAATCTAGCAGTTATAGATGGAATAGATTTACTGACAACAACAGGAACAGTTGAGGTAGCCACCTCAGAAATAATAATCCTCTGGGGAGGAGTTGCAGGAGTTGGTGATGCCTTGTTCTGTGCAGCAATGACAGATTCCATCATAGTCGTTAATCTGGCAATCTCATCATTCAGCTCTCGGTTCTCTTGCTCTAAATGTTCCATGATCCTTGGTTGATTAGCAAGAGTGTTATAAAGGTGAGTCAGCTTGGGTGATGCACAGAAGAAGAACTGATAAGACATTTGGCGGAAGAAAACCTGTTGTGCAAATGATGCATAAAATGCAATATTTTAGATTGTTTTTAATTTCAAGGAACATATGAAGTTCTATTTGCAAATATATATTTGATTAACTATAAAATATCTTTTTATTCATAAAATTTGGAAGGATTACACTAAGTACAATTTCAGAAACCAAAATATAAATACAAGAGAAAAGGAAACTATCATCCTAAGGATCCCTTAGCAACTGTATTTGATGATCTGGCTGTGGGTGCATACTTCCTTCGGATGCGTAGAATCTCGGACTCAAAGGATGTCTTCATCTGAGCCTTCTCAAGAACTAGCTGATCAACAATCTTCTTCCAAGCACCGGAAGGTTGAGGCATGCTAGAGGAAGGTAGACCCTTTGGCTCTCTATGTCTCTTTACTGCTCGGTCTTCAAGAATTTCAATAAGTGCATCCTTATCCTTCGACTCAAGCTGCAACTCTTCATGCTTTCGACTCAAAGCATCGAACCGCTCTTCCCACGTGTCTTTCTCTTGCTTCATCTTAGTGAGTGCATCTTCCAACTCCTCTACATCTTGGTTAAGGAGAGTTGATGGCTCAGTTGCAACCAAAGGCATAGGTATTTCACAAGCATACGACATCTTTAGCTCCAAAGCTCTCTTCTTCACCAAATAGTGTAAGCTTCCAAAGTTACACAGTTGCATGGACCAAGCTCAGATCATCCTTTGCTTCAAGTGTTGGGAATCTTTACCCTCTTGATAGAAAAGACCTTCTAACTGAGTGTTATTAGGTTTATCTCTCAAGGGGAACCCAAGTTAACGACGAGCCAAAGCAGGGTTGTAGTTGATTCCTCCTTGTGTACCAATGAGAGGCACATTAGAGAATTCACCACAAATTTCAATAATATCCAAGCTACTCAATTCAGAATCATACCAAACAATATTATCATTAGTAAGAGACATAAGTCTCTGAGACCACCGTAGACATTGCTTGTTCTTCAAGAAAGTAGATGTCTGAGGCAAGTGCGAAATAAACCACTTATACAGAAGAGGAACACAACACACAATAGTCCCCCCACCTCTAGAGTTCCTTAAATGCAAAGAGAAATACATGTCACCCAACAGAGTAGGAACAAGATTTCCAATTAAGAAGATTCTAATGGTGTTAACATCAACAAAATCGTCAATGTTAGGGAACAAGGCTAAACCATAGATGAGCAGAACAAAAATGGATTCAAAAGCATCGATGCTTCCAGCTTGAGCAAAACATGGTAGCTTTACCAATGAGGAACTCAGAAGTCAACCCAAGAATACCTCCTTTATTCACCAAATGAGCATCAATATCAGATTTCTTCAGATGAAGAACTTCGGCTATGACATGAGATCTAGGAATCTCCTCCAATATACTAAAAGGTACTTTGTCAGATACGGGTATTCCCAAGAGATGAGCATACTCCTCTAATGTAGGCACAAGATGATAGTCAGGAAAAGTGAAGCACCGGTAAAGAGGATCATAGAACTGAACCAAAACACTCAGAAGTCCTTCAACCATATCAGCAAATAACACAGACAAAAGCTTCCCATGACGTTGCTTGAAGTCCAAGGGATCTAGTACAAAGGATGACAACTTCCTTAATTCTTTCAAATTAGGACATCTGAAACTGTACTTCTTGGTGTTCCTTCGTCCATAATTCATGGTCTGAAAATATTTGCAAACAAGACCTCAATTACTTGAAATTTATTTTTTTGTGATGAATGTTATGATGCGCATGTACGCATGAATGCAACAATCACACACAAGAGATCACACACAAGGCAAACACAAGCAAAGGTCAAGGGATGGATCAAGTCATCATCAAGATCAATCATCCATTTTGGTGGATCATGGTTTTCACCTTTTCAACACCCAAGTTCCATTGATATTGACAAGACTTGATCGGATCAACCAAGAATCAAATGGTTTGTTGTGAGTCACGAGCATGAAGTCAGGTTAAGAACCATCCCAAAGGAGTCTAATAAAGATAAGAACCTGTAGATCATGTTCTATAAAAGTTCCCAGAGTCTTAATCCCATCTATTGTATATTATAGGTTAGTATGAGTGACTCATCAACCCATAATATTCTCAAGAGAAACTCGTCTGAGTGTAGTATTGTGTAACAACTGTTATCAGGTCTACACCTGAACAGTCTCCGCACTACGTCCTAAATAGGCCAAGTTGGGTTAAATGTTCTACGGTCCTTAGCTTCTCGGACCCCAAATCATAGAAAGTAATGCCTAACCATAAATAACTTGTGTGACATTAGTAACTCCAAAAGGGTCTTCACTGAGTAGATGGGTCTCAAGCCAACTTGTTAAGGACTACTCCACACAAGTTGAATCATGATCATACCAACCTCCTATCTTAATTACACTCAAGTTCGGGTTAGAACTTATCTCACCACTCAGAGATCACCAAGCACAACAGACAAACTATATCACACAAATAATATACAAACATCAAATATACAAATATATACACATAAAAAAGTAGGCTAAACCCACTGAGGACTACTCCCAAGCAGAGTCGCCACTTAATTTCTATAGCAATAAATTCATGACCATCAAGCTATGGATAAGCTTAACATCAATAAAACCAGAGTCGCCACCACACTTTTATTGTTTCCAAAGGAAAAGGGAAAAGTACGAACAAAACCCAAAGATAAGAAGTTTTTAAATCAAAACTAATAAAATGCCAGAGATTACAGGTAAGGGGGTTGGTTACACAGAGGGAAGGTGTTAGTACCCAAAGTGTCCTAGGTACTCCTAGGGAGCCCTTTTTTATGTGTCTATGTGTTTTTGGTATAAAAGATGTTTGAGAAAAATAGAGTGTGGGGATGAGAAAAGTATTTATTGATTATATTTTTTATGTTTGACAAGACCTTCGGACTTGTGCCTACATACCAACATAAAATGAGGGATCAAAACCTCGTAGTTCGTGGTAAAAATTTCAAAGTTGGTGAATTGATTTTAACAAAAGTTTAATAAGGAAGGCACACAGGGCCAAAAGTTTGAATGAAGTTGTTAGTTCTTTTTGTCTTTTTGAAATTTTAATTCAATATGGTTAAGTTTGTTTACAAGTTTTATTTAAGAAAAAGGTTTGAAAATTCATTAGCATAAGGCCAAAGTTTCCAGTTATTAAAACAAAGTCTAAGTTTGAAATCATAAGCAAAGAAGGTTTTTGAAAAGAGGAAGAGAGATTTTGAAATTTAAGAAGTGAGAGGAGATGAAAAGGCTATCCTAAGCACACATTTAAAAGTTAAGAGTTGAAAAGATCTTACCAATGGGATGCAATCCAACAGACAAGAATGTCACATAGAAAACCCACTTTCCCTTTGGACTGTGAATCAATTAATAATCAATGAGTAATTAGCAATATCCAGACATTATGAAGATCAAGGCATCAAATAAAGATATCCACATCCAAGCAAGCAATTCCCATAGCTAGCAGTCTTCTTTGTCTTCTCATGTATCAAATGAAATATTCCTTGATCAACTCAGAACAAAGCATCAGACACAAGATCAAAATAACAATTAAGCATAAAGATAGAGTAGTAGATGAATTCAAACAAATCCCAAGGTCTTGTATCAGATTAAGGCTCAATTCACAATTGCTTAGTCTCAAAATGTTGGCATTGGCCAAGTCCTTTTTGCACAGGGAATGTTGCCTAGTTCTAAGTCCAAGAGTTCAGATCAAGATCA
This sequence comes from Lathyrus oleraceus, assembly GCF_024323335.1. Classification (NCBI taxonomy): domain Eukaryota; kingdom Viridiplantae; phylum Streptophyta; class Magnoliopsida; order Fabales; family Fabaceae; genus Lathyrus; species Lathyrus oleraceus. The sequence goes on along the minus strand of NC_066580.1, from coordinate 173,642,471 downwards.
ACAGTCCACTAGATGTTTTTTAGTGTTTTTTGTTATTATTAAGTATTTAAGGTCCTAAGACCACAAACCAAAACAAAAATACACAAACAATATATATAATCACAAGATATGGCTCAAATGAGCAAAGTTAAAATGACATAAATATAAACAAGTTAAATGAAATGTAAATGACAATGAATGATAAATGATTAAAATTTAAATTGCATAAAGTAAATGACTTGAAAGTAAAGCAATATTAACAAGAATTAGTCAAATATTAGTCAAAGGTTAGTCAAGTGTTAGTGGTGATTTTTAATTGATTAAGTCATTCTTTGGAGAACACTCAACCATTCATTCACAAGTATGAATCCTTAAACCAAGACATCTTCCATGAGAAGAGCTCCAACTTGGATAATTCAACAAGTATGCCACTAGCTCTCATGAAAGGAAAAAAGGTCATGTCTCCATACAATACCATGAAGAATGGGAAACTTACAATCTCACTTACTAGAATTCCATGCCATTAGGGTCAAATTTAGCTCTATGTTAAGCAGTCGTAATTAGACTTATGTAGAAGTCACAACTATCTGAGGTCGGGCAATAAAAGTTTAGGTGTTAATGCATGTTAGAGATTTGGTATGAAGGACCAAACTCCTAAAACATAAAAGAAAAGATCAAGAGGGAGAGACCTATCTTACTCATACTTATATTGGTTCATCTGACACAAGGTCATTGATGAACCAATTAGCCTTAAGACATTAGAGATTTCATTGGTCAAATGAGGGAATGGAAATAATAGGGATGAAGATAAAGAGGGAGGGGAAGATAGAAACACAAATTGACCAAGGGAGGATTATCATCAACTCAAAACCATCCATTCATTTTGTGAGATGAAATGTACATTTTATCAATCCCCTAAATCCAATGGTTTTGATCCAACAAAAGTCAAATCAACCTTGACCAATGCCCAAATAGAAAGTCAAACATCACAAGACCATAAAAATGGCTCAACAATATTTTTGAACATTTAAATAATTAAAAATCCGATTAAAAGTGAATTAAAATACATTTTTGTTTGGTCAAAACCTAAAATCCCTTCGAAACACCAAATAAATGGCCAAGGGATTTATCCTAGGTCAAACAAGGTCAAAGGACCTTAGAATTTTTTTTTTACTATTTTTGAAAAGTCATAAGTATTTTTAAACAATTAAAAATATGCACAAAAACATTTAATTCATGAAAAATATCAAAATTAATCCAAAAAATAATTTTAATTCAAAATATGGAAGATAAAAATGTTTAAAGATTTTTGGTGAAAGTCTCATTTTTTTGGATTAAAAATGAAATTAATAAACAAAATAAAAGGATTAAATGAAAATTCAAAAAATAAAAAAAATTAGAAAAAACAAGGGTCATCTTCTCCGGTGACCTTCACTAGACTGGTCCAACTTCATTCCAATGGAAAATGAAAAACAAGGACACTATTTCAAAGAGAAAATATTCAGGATCTCGAATCTGGCCTCAATTTTCTCCAATTCCAAGTATATAAAAAGGTACAAGGATTTGTATTTTGAGGAGCATGAACTGAGTTGCTTCAATTTGACCTCAAAATAACTCAATCTTGTTGGCTACATTGGTAGGACTTCAGCCAACCAAAAATCAAAGAGAATGGTGAAGAATTGAGAGAGAATCGAAGAGATGAAGTTTCTGAAAATTCACCTTCGAGGGAGCTTGAATCTTGCTTGATCTTGCTTCCAAATGGCCTTGGCTTGACTTAAGAAGCTTGCGGAAGTTGAATTGGATCAAGGAAAGGCTTGGATACTTGGAGTTTCAACTTCAAAACTAGAGAAAAATTGAAACTCGATTTTCAATTGAAAACCTTCAAGTTTGTCCTCTAATGGTGAGGGTTAGGATTGCAGGTTCAAAGCTTGGGCAAGGTGTCCCAATTCTGAGCAGAAGGGGTTGTATTTATAGGATATGCATTTGCTTTTCACACACTTCATTCAAAATGCCAAAAATAGAAATTCACTCTTGGATGGATGCATGGGCGTGTGATAGGCCCATGAAATGATCTAATCAGGTCCAAATTTCATCATGTGCAATGCTGAAAGTATGTCATGTAATCATGCAAGGGAAATTGGAATGTGATCAAGAGATTCATCCAAATGGAGCCTTGAAGAGAAGTCATGCGCAAGTCGTTTAATTCTTGGCCAAATGAGATGATCTTAGACTTTTTGGAAAGGTGAGATCAAGGGGAACAAATTTCATGTTGAACACATTTACATTTGAAGATTGGATCATGATGAATTTTTAGGTGGAAGTTTGAAAACTCAAACATAAATGAAATTTTTCTAAGTACCAAGCCAAATGTTCACTTCTTCCACCTTGAATAACTTTTGCTATGGGTTTCAAATGGAAAAAATTCCTTCATAAAAGTTGTAGATATTTCAAACCTATTAAATTTGGTTACAAATTTGACCTCATTTGGATTTGTCATGAAGGATTTATGCATTTTAGAAGTTGAGGAAAATCTCTTGTTCAATGGTAATGACCCAAAGTGACCTATAATGTTTCCTCTTAGCACATTCATTTTCAACTTGAATTTTAATTTCTTAAAAGAATATAAGTTCGAGAGGACATCTTTAATTTGATCATGAAACTTTAATGGCTTTCATCTCATAAAAAATGAGCAAGTTATGGTCCTTGGAAGTTGACATTCTAACTAGGGTTCAGACAAAATGACCTATAATATTTCACCATAAAAATTAACTTTCCAAGCAAAACTAGCTATTTACTTAAACATGAAAGTTGTTTGGAATGTCATAAGGAGTAACTTTTATCTTTGAATAATTTTCATATGACAAATATTGTAGGAGATAGGTTCTAGTGAACCCCAGTTTTGACCAGTTGACTTTCTCTAGTCAACCACCATGAACCATCTTTCAAACTTGAATTTATCTTGATCTCTTGGACTAATGGGTAACCATATATGAATAATATGATGTAATATGAAGTATACCTTGAAATATTTGATCATATGATGAAGAAACATGCTGAGGAAGTCACACAAGATACCCAGATGAATTTGGGCTTCCAAGGCAAACAAGCTTCCAACTTTTTTGATGAATTTTTGATAAAAATGATAAATGGAGATCATGAGGATCCATATATGATGTGTAGAGTCAATGTGAACCATCTCTTGATTAGTATCCTTGCATTGAGGGTCTCAAACCCTAGATATGAGCTTGATGAGGCATAGGTGAACACGCACACTACCTACAAAAGAAGTAAACTACACATTGACATATTTTTGGTATTTTAGTTAGTAAGCAAAGAAAAACAAAGTATAATACAATCAAATGTGTTTGGTGACCTCTTCCAATGCACACCCAATGAAGGAGAGGTAAGGAGGATGCCAAGGTGTGATCCCAAAGCCAATGCATATTATGAGATAGCATGAGGGATCTTAGGGTCAAAATTGGGATCTTACAGATTGGTTTTTGTTCCATCTTTTATCTACATACTTTTCTCGTTCTCTTCGTCAGATTCACCATCTTTATTTGATGCAGCATATAGATAGTCCTCCGCAGATTAACAAGATTGACTTCTGTTTCATCTTTTATCTGCATACTTTATCGTTCTCTTCATCAGATTCATGATCTTCATCTGATCCAATATATAGATAGTCCTCCGCAGATTAACAAGATTGGTTTCTGCTTCATCTTTTATCATCATATTTTCCTCGTTCTTTTTGTCAGATTCATCATTTTTAGCTGATCCAGCATATAGATAGTCCTCTGCAGGTTAAAAAGATTGGTTTCTGTTTCATCTTTTATCTGCATACTTTCCTCGTTCTCTTCGTCAGATTCATCATCTTTATCTGATCCAGCATATAGATAGTCCTTCGCAGATTAACAATATTGGTTTCTATTTCATCTTTTATGTGCATACTTTCCTTGTTCTCTTCATCAGATTCATCATCTTCACCTGATTAAGCATCAGAGCCTTCATAAAGTTAGGTTTACTAAAAAATTTACCTAACAGTTTGGTACCCCTCTGCATTAGGTGAAGACAGGTTTAGATTTAAAGAGTTAGGTATCATAAATGTCTATGGAATATTTTCTTTGTCAAAAAAGAATGGCATAATATGATCTTATTATTTATAAACTCATAAAGTAGCATTCTTTACTCTATCATCTAACTTTTCTAACAAAAAATCCACATTTTACTCATAAGTTACTGTTTGAGAGTTCGTTATCAATCAATTAGTATTGATTGATATTCAATTAGTCATAAGTATAAATATATTATTATCTATTGTGTATAACCATATTTGCATATAAATATACAACATGTGTGATCATATTTGACACACAGAAATACAATCACAACATGGTATCAGAGTTGGTTGACCTACTGTCTTCCACAATTTTTGTTTTCTTCTCCATAAATTTCAGGCCAACCACGAGCGTCGCTGCTGCTCCCAAAGACCTTTTGGCGAGATACACATACCGCTAGATTCGTCTCTTCCCGAGCGGTCGAAAACCAAAAATCCCGCTGCTTCCCACCAGTCCACGCGCCCTCACGAGCCGTCCCTCCGCCCATGCGTGAATCTCATGCACCTCCTAACAAGTCGCGTGTGGCGGCACGTCCCACCTACGCTCTTTCCAGACCCGTCATGTTCACTAAGGTTCCACTTATCCCGTGTGAGAAACTAACCGGAACATCCAACTACAACATATGGGCTGGTGCTATCAAAATGTGGTTTCACGGTCAAGGATATGAGGATCACTTAACTACAAAACCACACAATATTCCTGTCGGGAAATGCAATAAGTGGAAACAAATCGATGCTTATTTATGCACTGTGTTATATTTTTTCATAACAAATAATCTCCAGGCACAATACCAAGCCCTTACAACTTGTTATGAGGTTTGAGAAAAGGATAAGAAAGTCTTCTCTAATAATGTCCATAATATTTACTGTGTCATCACCAAAATCAACTCTTTGAAATAGGAGAATATGGATATGCAAGCCTATTTGAGTAATTGATGCGTTAAAGGAAAATTCCATAACCCTAATGCCTTTTACAAAAGATGCAACAACTTATGTTGAACAACAAAGTAAGTATTTCATGACCATGGCATTTGTCGGACTAATATTGTAGCCTTTGTCTCTACACCTTCTCTTGGATGGATGCATGGGCGTGTGATAGGCCCATGAAATGATGTAATCAGGTCCAAATTTCATCATGTGCAATGCTGAAAGTGTGTCATGTAATCATGCAATGGAAATTGGAATGTGATCAAGAGATTCATCCAAATGGAGCCTTGAAAAGAAGTCATGCGCAAGTCATTTAATTCTTGGCCAAATGAGATGATCTTAGACTTTTTGGAAAGGTGAGATCAAGGGGAACAAATTTCATGTTGAACACATTTACATTTGAAGATTGGATCATGATGAATTTTTAGGTGGAAGTTTGAAAACTCAAACATAAATGAAATTTTTCTAAGTACCAAGCCAAATGTTCACTTCTTCCACCTTGAATAACTTTTGCTATGAGTGTCAAGCCAAATGTTGAACACGTTTTTGGGGTGATGCTCTCCTCACAAAATGTCACCATATCAATTTAATGCCTTCATCGATCCTTCAAGGTCAGATTACATACTCTATCTTGGATCGACAATATGATCTCTACCCCATTCCTCTTTGTGTTTTTTGTTGCACATATTTTGTTCATGATCTTAGTCTACGTGAAAACAAACTTTCCGTCAAATCTCTCAAATGTATTTTTCTAGGCTAATCACGTATACAAAAGGGATATCATTGTATTTGTCCTCAACTTTAACGATACATTGTTTCCTCCTATGTTATATTCTTTGAAGGTTCCCCTTTTTTCTCTGCCTCTGTGTCACCCGATGAGATTTGTAATTTAGAGGTTCGAGATATCCCTTATGTCATCCCCACATCCATTAAACCTCCGTTGTAGGTCTATTAGGGACCGACACCCCATCCATCGGAAGTTAGAGAGGATATTGATTCACCAGCTTCAGTTGTTCCTCCAACTTCATGACCCGATCTTGACCTTCCAATAGCATTACGAAAAGGTATTCATTCTCATAATCCAAATCCTAAATATGCTTATGTCTTAAATTATGAATGTCTCTCTACTTCCTATGTTTCTTTTGTGTTTTCTTTGTATTTTGTCTTTATTCCTAAGTCTACAAATGAAGCTATGAAGGATCCCAACTGGCATTTAGCGAAGATGGAAGAAATGGTTGCATTTCATTCAAATAACACTTGGGACATTATTACTTTACCTTCAGACAAAACTACAGTCGGATGTCGATGGGTTTATACCGTGAAAGTTGGATCAAATGCTCAGATTGATCGTTTCAAAACTCGTATGATAGCCAGTGGATACACACATATATTTGGCCTTTATTATGGTGAAACGTTTTCTCAAGTGGCCAAGATTAGTCCAGTTTGTCTCTTCCTTGCCATGGCTACTATTAACCATTGGCCACTTCATCAGTTAGACATTAAAAATAACTTTTTACACAGAGAATTAGAGAAGAAAGTGTATATGGATAAACCTCCAGGTTTTACTATTCCTGGAAATTTAAGACTTGTTTGTCGGCTTCATCGCTCTCTTTATGGGTTGAAACAGTCTCCACGTGCTTGATTTTGTCGCTTCAGCTCTGCCTTGATACATTTTGGTATGCCTAGATGTGAAACAGATCACTCTGTTTTCTTCCTTCATTCCTTCACCGGTCAGCGCATCTTTCTTGTGGTCAATGTTGATGACATTGTTATCACTGAAGATAATACAAAGGGTATCCAACGACTTAATACTCATATTTTTGAAAACTTTTCAAACAAATGATTTGGGTCCACTCAGATACTTCTTAGGTATTGAAGTTTCTCACTCCTCATCAGACATTGCAATTAATCAACATAAGTACGCATTAGACATCCTATCCGAAACTGGTATGCTTGACTATTGTTAAATTGATACTACTATAGATCCCAACGTCAGGCTTCTCCTAAGTCGGGGGGGGGGCAGTTGAAAGACTTGAGAAGATATCAACGTCTAGTGAGTATACTCAATTATCTTACCATCACCAGATCGAATAACACTTTTGTTTTGAGCATTGTGAGACAATTTCTGAACGCTCCTTATGATACTCATTGGGATGCAGTTATTCAGATTCTCAAATATATAAAGAAACAATGGGAATATGCCTATTATATGAAGATAAGGGTGATGCTAAAATCACTTTTTATTCAGATGCAAACTGGGAAGAATCACCGTCGGATATGAGATTCACTTCTGGATATTATGTTCTTATTGGAGGAAATATGATCTTATGGCGGAGCAATAAACAAAACACAATTGCTCTATTTAGTCCTGAAGATATCGTGTTATGGCAGCAACCTCAAAGGAACTTGCATGGCTTAATAATTTGCTAAAATAACTTAGGTTGGGAGACCTTCAGGCCACAAAACTCATATGCGACAATCAAGCGACACTCCACATTGCATCCAATCCAGATTTTCCATGAACGGACCAAACACAAAAATAGATTGTCACTATTTAAGAGACAAGGTACTGTCAGGAGAAATAATCACATAACTTGTCAAATCTGAAGATCAATTGAATGATATGCTTACCAAGTCTTTCATGAATTCTCAAATGATTTATATTTGTAACAATCTCGTATCATACATATATATATATATATATATATTATATATATATATATATTATATATATATTATATATATATATATATATATATATATATATATATTATATATATATATATATATAATATATATTATATATATATAAGAATCTGAGTGAAGAGGGTTCATTGTTCCAATCTCCCTCTGCCACCGCAAAAGCATTTATGGAATATGGAAACAAAAAATGTCTAGCGTAAAGATACCCAAAAGCAGGTTTTCACAAAGTTCTTATGTCGTTTGAATAAGCCTATCTATAGGCCCATAGTCAATCTAACAAATTATAAATTTTATGGTCAAATTGCTGCTTTATTCTTATTGTTTATTTATTTTTACTTAATGTATCAGATTATGACTTGAATCAAAGATTGCTTTTTGTCTAGGAAGGAAGTAGTGAAGTTTGTGTTTAATGTTCTCTGATGTCATGGGAAAACTTGTATTGTAGTTACTAGTTACATTCTATGGTGTGATCGGTTTGGGTGCCATATGTGTGTTTATTCTGGTCTTTAAAGTTTCTTTGCACCAGGGCTTTTTTTTCCTCAACTGAAGGTATGGTTTTTTTTCCTGTCTATTCCATTTGTTGTAAACTGCAGCTTTGAAAACTATAGAGAATATGATTTTTCTGCTTGGTTATATTCCTCTTATTCAAATAGTCGATTGCATGAAATCTTGGTTCCATCTTCATTTCATTTTTTCTTCGATTTATTGTTTCTTAATGTAATTTAAGGAAGAAATTATAGTTAATCTGCATAAACTAGCACTGACAATTTGGTTTTGAGAAGTATTAATTGTCACACAGGAATCAGTGTTCATCGGTTCGATATTTGATGGCAGTTATCTTTTTCAATCATAATTAAGAGTTTGACGAAAAAATACACTCTTAATTATGTTCGAAAAATTTATTACAAAAGTAATTTAAACTTAAATTAAATAAAAAGTACCAAATTATATTTTTACATGTCAATCCATACTGCATAGAATACTTATCATAAATTTTATCTAAAATAAAATTTAAATTAAAAAATACTAAAAAACAGATAGCTACGAGAATTAAATAATTAAAATTATAATTAAAATTAAATAATTAAAATTATAATTAAAATTAAATAATATATAAAACAAATTATAATTAAAATCAAAATTAAATAAAAATACCTAATTATTTTTTATGAGGTGTGTACATCAAAAAAGTGGACAAACGGGTTAGCGTCCAAACGAGCACTCTCGTAACTGACCATAAACAGACACGGGAGTGCCATAAGAAAATACGCGCAAGAGAGGAGAGAGAGAGAGAGAGAGAGGAGAGAGAAGAGAGAGAGAGAGAGAGAGAGAGAGAGAGAGAGAAGAGAGAGAGAGAGAGAGAGAGAGAGAGAGAGAGAGAGAGAGAGAGAGAGAGAGAGAGAGAGAGAGAGAGAGAGAGAGAGAGAGAGAGAGAGAGAGAGAGAGAGAGAGAGAGAGAGAGAGAGAGAGAAAGAGAGAGAGAGAGAGAGAGAGAGAGAGAGAGAGAGAGAAGAGAGAGAGAGAGAGAGAGAGAGAGAGAGAGAGAGAGAGAGAGAGAGAGAGAGAGAGAGAGAGAGATTACACGCTAACAAAATTAAATTCCACGTATGTGCCAACTAAAAAGCGGAGATACGACACGAGACAAAGAGAAAGAATAGACTACTAAAACATATTACTTATCATCTTACTTTTAATTTAATCATTGTGTCAAAATAATATTATTTTTAATGGAACATATACTAAAAATCTCATAAAAGATTTACATGTGTGAGCACAATAAGAAAAACGGACAGACGGCCACGAGAGTACCCGTCTGAACGCTAGTCCCGCACCTCACTCCTCTACTCAATCTCAAAATGAGTACATTTTATTTGATGATCCTCCTTCTACTTCCCAAACTCTTGCCTTGCAACCTTGAATCAACATTCATTGAACTGATAAGTGTGTACTCTGTAAGTGTGTGTGAGAGAGAATAAAAGCAAAATGATGCAAAATGAATATGTCATATTATGAGGATTGTCTTTGAGGGTGTGCAAGATAGACTAGCACACAGAACCTCAAATTTGTCACAGTTAATTTGGGGATAAATACGGTCTCATAAAATATTTATAATGGTTAAATGATGGTTAGATAGAGTCTCTATTTATTTTTCATGATTAAAATATGAAGAATCTACACAGGACATCCGAAAAAATTGAGACGGCTCTGCATACTACATACTAATTTAATTTGACATATAATTTAAGTTAAAATAAATATTAAAAAAAGACGTATTTTATAACTTCATGTGTGTATGAAAAAAAAAAGAAACATATAAACATGAGAGTGCGTATTATAAATCTTATTATACAAAATTAAAATTAAAATTAAATAAAAATATCAAATTATATTTTGACACATGTGAGCAATAAAAGAAAGCGGACAAACAGACACGAGAGTGCCCGTTTGGACGCTAGTTATATATAAATCACTTAAATAATATGACATCTAAAAATAAATTTAAAACAACAAAGAAGCAACCAGTTTTAAATTCAACGAAAACAAAGAAGGAACCAATATTTATTTGAACTAGAGGATAAGTTACGACGATTCCAGAAAAACTGCCCTCTCTCTTGCATTGCGACAGTTCTCGAGGCAGTTCTTGTCGACTGCCGTAGTAGAACATTTAATTAATGAAAGGGAGCTCTATTTATTAAGGACATGAAAAACAACAGAAAATCCAAAACAAGAGCTAAATATTTTTTAATAGCTAATCCGAAATCTTGAAGTGATGAATTTCTTTACCCTCAGCGTCTTGTTTGCAGAAATCAGCATGAGTTCTATTAGCATAATATTTGCCAAAATTGTATCGTTTATATTTTGCAGGATTTTGGTCACTCACTAGCTCTTCTGCAGGCTTCACCATAATATGTGGACCTGGAAAAAGAAAGAATGGATAGGAAAACCTTTCTTTTTGTGAGTTTACTACCACCCTGTGTTCTGCACTATCATACTTGTCATTGCTCCAAACCTGAAAAAACACCCAACATTAAGATTGAAGCAATCGAATCAATGATCAAAATATGGTTAATAAATTTTTCTTCAAACTTTGAAATTTAGACTTTATATATAATTATTCTAGTATTAAATTTATAAAAACTGTGTTTACCATTTTGACAAAAATAATTTATAAATCGATTTTATGGAATTGAATTAGACTAAAACTTAATTTGATTTTAAAATACACTACAAATAAACAAATAAATTGATATATTACTTGTTCCCTCAAATCAAATTTTATTAGTTATTTTAAAGGTAAACTTTTATATTAGAATATAAGTGTATAAAACCAAAAGAAGATTCATGGCAAAAACCTAGCCCTAGTCAATAAAATCTAAAATTTATCACTAAAACTATCGCAAAAGATAAAGATTCTTAGTTAAACCTTAAAACCAAAAAAAAAATTATATTAAAATTATAAATATTGAAAATTTCCATTTTGCAAATAATTATTTTCGAAATAATAACCTTAATCTTTTTAATATTATAAAATCAAAAACTAATTTAAAAAATTACAATTACATTGACTAGTATCTAATTTATGAAATAGAATTAACACTAATTAAATAAAATATAACAATTTAAAAATTATAAAATCAAAATTGCATCTCAAAAAATATGATTTGTTGAAATATTAATAAAATCAAACAAATTTATTTGTAATTTTTTGGTGATGGATTATTAGTTTTAGTAACTGATTCTGAGTTTTAATGATGGATACTACCATGAATCTTCATTTTTGCAAAGGTTTTATTGTTGAATTCTTTATTTTAAAGATAAATTCTGAATTTTACGATTAACTTGTGTCTGCTTTATCTTTTGTGATGGACTTAGCTACCAATACAAAAACCGTCACATGATATGACACGTCAACATCTTTGCTACGTCATCATGCCACGTGGTGTTTTATGGTCGTCCTTCGATAAGATAGAAAACGTTATGAAAACCATTGTATTTTTTTTAACGAAAAAAATTTAAAGACTAAAAATGATATTTAGTATATGTAAAGTATGACCGTCCATTATGCTATTGTAGGAACAACGCACCTCAAGAATATCACCTAGATTGACGACCAATGCACCGGGAATAGGTTTAACTGGAACCCAACCACCAACTGAATTTTTCTTAACTTGTAAACCTCTGGTATCATCTTGTGCAACCACAGTCAAGATACAAGGATCCTTATGAGGACCATTACCAAGTGCCTAATCAGGGAAAGAGCTGTTGAGAATGTGTCAAGTGTGAGTAGTGTGGATAATAGTCCCACATTGGTTGATAATGTGGAAACTTGAGCATTTATAAGTGAGAGAACTCACTCACCTATTACCTTAAGATTTTAGGTGAATATGTGGTGTGTCTCTCAAAGGTTTTGCTCTAGAAAAGGAAGTCCCACTATGTTCAATGCTCCCTAGTGAAAAATCTCCCCCAACATATGGTATCACGAGCCTTTGGTTTTAGAAAGGGACCAGGTTACTTGTATCGAAAGTCAACGGCGCCAGGAGGGTGAATAAGAAACGTTCTGTTGAAGAGTGTCAACGACGCCAGGAGGGTGAGCCTTTGGTTTCAGAAAGGGACCAGGTTACTTGTATCGAAAGTCAACGGCACCAGGAGGGTGAATAAGAAACGTTTCGTGCGATACAAGAGAAATAAGTAGAACTTTCACTTGAGGGGGAACATTGTGGACTCACACTTGAGGGGGAGTGTTGAGAATGTGTCAAGTGTAAGTAGTGTGGATAATAGTCCCACATTGGTTGATAATGTGGAGACTTGAGCATTTATAAGTGAGAGAACCCACTCACCTATTACCTTAAGGTTTTAGGTGAATATGTGGTGTGTCTCTCAAAGGTGTTGCTCTAGAAAAGGAAGTCCCACTATGTTCAATGCTCCTTAGTGAAAAATCTCCCCCAACAAGGACATGAAGGATAGTAATTGAGCCTCGTAAGGCTTAGTTGGTTCTCGAAGCAGTCAAGGAAATAATCACCAACTAAGCTTAAGCTCAATGGTATTAACTCCAACAACTTGTATGATAACTTTTCTAATTTCCCACCATATTCCTCCATTATTTCCCTAAGAAAAATAAAACATAATGATGGTTTTATGTTGCATTAAATTAGAGTACCTAAAATGTATTATAGATTTAAATCATTTGATAAAAATAAGAGTACCTAAAATGTGGAAGGCATTGTGGCCAATGATTTGTTTGAGTACATAGCCCCGAGTCATGTGGATCATCAGAAGAAGGGATTTGTACTCCATCTTTAACAAGAAAATCAAAAACTTCTTTCCAATCCCTTGTTTTCTTAGTATGCTCACCATCATGATACCCCGTTGCATTAAATACATCTCTTTTCAGTTTCTTTTTTTCCTCCATACTTAACTCAAAAAACTTTTTGGCCTCATTTTCAACCTTTATGATAAGATCAGATGGAACTCCATGATTGATTACTTGAAAGAATCCCCATTTTTCACATGCCTTGCCAATCTTTGAGATGAGGTTTTCTTGGCTAGTTTCTGACAGGTCGATGATTGGAATTTCATCAACTTCGACAAAGGTAGAGAAGTTGGGACGGTGTTCTGTGGATAGTATGTAATCTGAATATATGTCTCCCATGTTTTGAGTGTTTTGTTTTCTGGTTTACCCATAAAACGCTTCCAATATATTAGAGTTTTGTAGGCTAAGAAACTCAGGCAGGTCATTTACACAGTGTGTCGTGGTGTCGGATACGTATCAGGGATACGACATGTATCCGACACATTTTTGAAATGTCTAATGACAAAATAAAATTGAATCACAACGGACATAGATACGACACCTTATTTCAAAGAAACAAAATCAAGAATTAAAAAAAAACTTTTTTTTTAAAAATAAAAAAAAAAATTATCTTTCATATTCCACTTCTCCACTATAAAAACAATACAATTATGATTTCTTTTTGATGAAAGAAATTAGAGCACGTATTCATTTATCCATTCTTTAAAGAGAAACAAGATTACACCAGATTGAGGAGCATCCACCAATTTCATTAAGAGGAAATTAAAATCTAGGATGTCGTTGGAGATGAGTTTGACTCATTAGATGACAATGGATTTCTTGAAGTTATTCACCTGTCTTTAGATGAGTCGGACTTTTAGGCTAATTTTCTCAATGTGAAGTGACAATGATATAATTTGTATCATTTTATTTTAGTGGATTTATCTCTTTTTTTCGTTGATTGAAAGTATTAAGTTTAAATAAACATAAATTTTTCTTCTCAATTTAATTTTTTTTTATAAATTTTGCTCATAAATGACATTATTATATTAATATATAAAATATATATAGCTGTGTCCATGTCTTATATTTTTTTATCTTAGTGGGATCCACGTGTCCGTGTCGTTGACCGATATCCGTGTTTGAGCCCGGACTTCGTACTTTGTAGGTATATTTTATATAAAATAGGGATTGCACAACATTGCATAGGTACGGGTACGTACCCAATATCCGGTACGGATACTGGTACGGAATACGACATTTTTAAAAAATTTAAGGTACGGGTATGATTAGTATAATTCTTTTAAATGCAATTATAAAAATAACAAATGTGTTATATTGTTTAAATAACAACAAAACATTAAAATTATAAAACAATTTATTTAAAAAAAGTTAATATTTGTGCAATAACATAAATAAATTACACTTAAAAAGTATTCATAAATCATGATATCATTAAAAAGAACAACTTCTAGTTCAGGTTTATAGAGATAAAGACTAACAACTTCAAAAATATCAATTACATCAAATAGATCTCATTCATCTCCACCAATATCCCACATCTTTGTTGCTCCAACATTCTAAACCTTAACATGAGAAGACATAGATTTGTATGAACAAAAACTAAATCCTTGGTCCTCTTTAAATTGAGTCTATACCTTTTTAATGAGTGAATAAATTTAATTGTGCTCCAAATGTGTACCGGTTGGTGTACCAACTTAAAAAAAATAAAAAAAATAATACGGCTTTGGTGCGTACCGTACGCGTACCGTATGAGTACCGGTACCCAGTAAATACCCGGTACCGATACTTTATCTAAAATGGAATACCTGTGCTTAAGAGGGATTGCAGGAAAGATAAGGTTTGCAGGAAAGATAAGGATTGCAGATTGCAGGAAAGATAGGGTTTGCAGCAAAGATAAGGATTGCAGATTGCAGGAAACCATGTGAGTGCAATAACCATTACTACTTACTGTTCACAACGATTAGTCCGTGATTGTTGACTGCAGGAAAAAGAATATAAAATGTATAATAGGCCAAAATACATCAAATTCTGTGATGTATGTCTATAATAATAATCTATATATGAAAAGATAAGGATTGCATGAAAGATAAGGATTGCAGGAAAGATAATATAAATGTATATCTATACATATAATCTATATATGGAAAGTTAAGGATTGCAGTTAAAAGAATATAAAATATATAATAAGCCAAAACACATCAAATTCTGTGGCAGGAAAGATAGGGCTTGCAGGAAAAAGAATATAAAATGTATATCTATACAAATAATCTATATATGGAAAAATAGGGATTGCCGGAAAAAAATATTAAAGGCCAGAAAATGTATAATAGGCCAAAACACATCAAATACCATTTCTATTGTTACATCAATGTTGTCCTCATTAAACACCTTAAGTCATTCCCTATCTACTTCCCTTTTTCTCTCTTTCCATTTTTCTCTTATTAGAAAACTGTTTTCTATTTTAAGTTAAATAGTCTAAGGACTAGAGTCCTCCTTATTATAAAATTACTTTAACATAATATAAATTAGCATCAAAATATATATATAATATATAATATTTCTATCTATTTTTCCTCTCTTAATTTGGACATAATTGGATATCAATTATTTTAATATAATAGTGGAATAAAAGCCAAAATTGGAATATATTTAAAAATTCATACCTAAAAAGGCCAATCCCCTTTAACTCGTGGCACCGAAGATACTTTGATGACGTTGAATTAATCACAATTCAAAAATTATTCTAAAATTAATGCAACCGAAAATAGGGAAAAAGATTTTCTAAACCGTAAATCAAAACAATAATATCATATGTATTTAATGAAAAAAATAATAACTTCTTATCACCTATATTTATTGATAGGACTTTTATGGTGTTGACTAAGATTTTTTTTAAATAATCAAGTTTTTAAAATAAATTTCTAAAATAATTACTATTTCAAATTATTTATCAATATATCTATTTTTCATGCATACCACTAAAGCATGCACCAATTAGACTGTCGTATGCATGTTGACATTGAAGTAAGGTGTCAATGCAAGTGACGCATGCATGCAGGTGAAGCCAATGCAATTGGCGCATATTTTATGACATGAAGAACATGCGTCAATGCAATTGGTGCATATTTTATGACATGAAGAGCATGCGCCAATGCATGTGGCGCATGCTTTGAATATTAGTTTTTTTTTTAAATTTTTTTATGTTATACTTATATAAAATTGATAAAAAAATCAATGACTCGCCCTATTGAAACGCCTCTTGTTCCACATCCCGGTGCGTTAGTCTGCCTTCAAGATCTCCCATGATTTCCATGAGGTGTTTGGGGTCTTTGAGTGCTGACATGATGCAACAGTGGCTGGTGTGAAGGTCCGGTGGTATTTGAAAAATTTGTCATCATTTCTTCCCAATAGCTAGGGGGTTGTCGCCAATGGTGCTGTCGTAATTGAGTTCGGTGCCCATGTTGTCGTAGTTGGGTCATTGTGGTTGGGTTGTTTGTTGACGGTGTGATTGTCCGAATTGGGACATTGAATCATTTTGAAAACGAAGCAATGGTTCATTTGGTGTAAGAAAGACAAATAATGGTTAGGTGTTGTGGCGATGGGATGTTCGAGTGTTCATAAGTGGGGGGCTATAATGGGATTGGGTTGAATCGTATGAGTCATTCTGCCTATAGACAAATGTGGTGGCTATGTATGATTGTTGATGGTAAGGGTTTGGTTCCTAGTTTTGAGTTTGGATGTGTGGCATGAATTGGTTGCGAGGTTGGGTGCACTACGCCAAATAAGGGAAAAGAGGGCGCTTTTTTTGGCCTATAACAGCGCTTTAAAGCGCCCTCTAATCTGGCGCTGGCATAGGTAAAGACAACGCTTTTTTCCTGGTGAAAACGCTCTCTAAAGTGGCTCTTTAAGCCCTTTAAGGGCCACTTTAGAGGGCGCTTTTTAAAGAAAGCGTCCTCTAAAGTGGAAACTTTTAAGGGTTTAGAGGGCGCTTTTACTGGAAAGCGTCTCTAAAGTGGAAATTTAAAGGGTTTAGAGGGCGCTTATTTTGGAAAGCGCCCTCTAAAGTGGGTGGTTATTTAAATTTTTTAGGTTTTGAATGGAACCCCAGAATTTTTTTCCAATGAGAGATTAAATCAACATGTTTTTGGGTTCGGGCAAGGGCTGGATCACTATCCACTAGGATGAGCCCATCCATAGGGATGAAAAGGGTGAAGTCTATGTACCATATCAAGTAAGATGTTTTTGTTTCTTTTTGTGATTCTAATGTAGATGGACACAAGTAAACAAGCCAAAAATGAATACCCATGTGAAGTCTCGAGTAACAAAGCTTAGAAAAAGAGAAAGACAGAAAGAAAAAATCAGGTCAGAGACTACACCTACCATACATAATCGCTCCAATAAATGCATCCCCTGCACCAGTTGTATCAATAAGCTCAGAATCTGGTATCTTCTCTGCTGTTCCGATCAAGAATCTCCCACAAACTGTGCCTATTCCATCTGATCTGAACTTTCTCACCACCTGGAAAAATAAATGGGTGAAGAGGAGAAAATCTATTTTTAAAGAATTTATCATGATTACCTATTTGACAAAGAATTGAACTAATATAAGTCTTTCTATCATGTATATAAAATCCAGTACTGAAACCGACATTGTTGTCCCCCAACTTATGTTAGCAATTTTAATATCAAATTTGAGTAAGCATACATATGAAAATTTTATACTAAGTTACCATTTCTTAATCAATACGCATATAACTTACTTAATCTAAATGAATTGACACACAAAATTGAATCCTAACAAATGTGGTATAGATTTAGATTCTTGATTGATATTATGATCATAAAAAGATGTTTCACTCAACTGCTTTAACTTGTATATTGATATGAATTTTGGTGTCAATTGACAGTGACGCATAGCTGACCCCAAGATAAAATTGGTTGTCATTGATCAGTTGATGTAATATTGAAATGTAAATACCAAAACTGGACAATAATACTTTTCACACTAATGCAGTGATATTCCTTCCAATTTAACTCATGCTTATGAACCAAAAGACGTAATTTGCAAGACTCGCACATATCGGTATTTAAGCATGTGGTTTTACTGCCATGATTGCTTTTGCATGGCCTGTAATTCCAAGCTAAACAAAAAACTAGCGACGGAATTTGACAAGATTCTTTTGAATTAGCCATATAATTCTCCTCTCTTTGCAAATTATTATCTCCGTCTTAAAATTTTCTTCTTTTGTTAAACAAAATATATATTTTTAAACTCAAACTGGAGTTATAGAATATATCTCCGCATTAAAATAAAAGTTGTACAAGTTATAGGTTCAACAATATTTTACCGATGATATACAGGTTGGAATAGCCAAGCTATCATCTTTCTCTTTGTACAAGAGTTCTAAGAGCCTCTCTAGATTCCTTTCTTCTACGCTGACATACTCTGCCCACAAGAGCATTAAACTTGTAAGTTACATTTGCTCAAAGAAAAAACACTCTACTCCTTTAAGAAGTAAAATTAAAAAAGTAAAATGAAAAAGCCATTCGTTCGTTCACCATTTGTACTTCTTTCCAACATTAGACAGCCATCTTCACCCAGAGTCACAATCACAAACTTGACATTTGGCAATCTTATAAGCATGGAAACTAATGCACTCGGGATAGATGGTGCTTGTGTCCAAGCCTAACACAATACAAACCAAATCCCAAATGAACACCAAGAAAGATTAATCATAAACAGAATCATATGACAGTTGGACACCTTATATATGCAGTTAGAGATGCAATTAGAGGTATGCCCTACCTAAAACCCTATTCGAGCTAACCCTGACTTAATAGAAGAGTTAAAAAGTAAATTTATAATGATAATTTTCTTTCTGTTTGGGAGGTTCCGAAATTCTGGAAACACCATGAAGTGTTGAAAATTGAATTAAATGTCTTCCTTCTAATGAAATCTGAGAAGATAAACATTTTCTAACAAGCCTTACTATCAATATACTAGTGAATCCAAACGCATGTAGTTCTGAATCATGGAAAATCTATGTAAGCCCCTCATTACCAGTGGAAACTTTGCTGAACATACAACAAAATCAGCAAGCTTCAATAGCTCATCTAACCCTTCCATTGGTGATTCTGCCTCAACTAAAATAGGAATATTATTGTGAGCTGCCTGTACAAGGTTGTCAAATTCTAAAGATTAAACCAGAACAGACAAGTATTAATAGACAAATTCACATGACAGGAAATAGGTTCACAACCCAATGAAGAAAAAGAGCATTACATATTCAAAATAAATGGACAAATTAAAAAATCACAAAGTTTAAAATTACTAATGAATGAAATATGGAGGGATTGGGTTCTCCTCATTGGAGCTGGATTCAACTCGGTAGACCTAGGTTTCAGCCCATCAGATTTAGGTCCGTTCACCTCGTTGGCCTTTTGGGTTCATTTCAAACTCACAACAATGGATTTGTTCATGTGTTCCTGGTGTATGACTTTGTTTACTCTAGGAACTACGGTGGGGTTGGGACTCAATGGAGCATCATTCGCCTCCTCTGTATATTTGTTCACATCTGGGAGAAAATAGCAATTATATTGTACTCTCGTTCAATTGTCCTCAAATCAAAGGTTTATACGAGTTTTTGTGAGTCTACATGAGTTGACACAGAAAGGATCCTGTAAGCAAGTTAATTTGATTTTGATGCCTAGAAACATAAGATTGTATGAGCTAACTTGGGAGTTTGAGAAACAATGTTCAGGTTGACTAAGGGAAGTAGGTAATATTTCAATCATAATATTATAGTTCACATACACCAAGTTGGGAAACAAAAACAAACCTAGCCAACATGACAAATCAAAGCCCCAGCAAGTAAGCTTTATGCCTGACCTTTTTGTCTTTTTGAGTAATTTTGAAATGAACCAACAACTTAAAGTAATTTATAGCTTACTACTATGTATGGCTTAAAAAGTCATTCAACGATAGTGAAAAGGGAACTTAAAAAATCAAAGCCCATAATGCCTAGTCTCCATTGCTAGCATTGCAACACAATAATTATTATTGAGAATACTCAATAAATGTATGAACCAAGAAAAATGAAAGCAAAAATGAACAATAGCGAACGTCAGAAGAGAAACCAAGTAATATGAAGATTAGAAAAATACCTATGGTGTCAAAATCGAACAACTAACAACGAATTAATAGAAGGAGGAAACGTCGTAGATCTAACAGAGGTGGAAGGAGAACGCCTTAGAAGTAGCGAAAATCGTAGCAGTGAGAACCCTAACGTGAAAAAGAACGAAAATAACAGAGAGTGAAATAACAAAACGCGCAGTATGTTATAATTTTAATGTTTACTAAAGGGGACCTTAGAGGGCGCTTGTGGAAAAAAAGCGCCCTCTAAAGGGGGCCTAAGAGGGCGCTTATGAAAGCGCTCTCTAAGGCTTTCCAAAAGCGCTTTATAAACTGGAAATGCACATGGACTTATAGAGCGCTTTTTTAAAAGCGCCCTCTAAGGGTAACCTTAGAGGGCGCTTTCTAAAAAGCGCCCTGTATTGTTGTCCCTCTATCTCCTCCTTATTTTTTCGCTTCACCTTAGAGGGCGCTTTATTACAAAAGCGCCCTCTAAAGTGCACTGTCTATTCCAGTTGTTCGCTCCTTATTTTTTCGCTTCACTTTAGAGTGCGCTTTTGTAATAAAGCGCCCTCTAAGGTGCGCTGTCTATTCCAGTTTTTGGCGTAGTGGTGTTTGGTGGTTAGGTGTATATGGTATGGTGCTGGTGTGAGGTTGATCGTTGGGTTTGGGTGGGTTGACATTATTCTTGGGCGGGGACTTGTTGTTGTGTGTATGATGACGAAGCTCATTGGAGTGGATCAATCAAATACCTTGGCGACACAAACTGTGACGCTATAATCGATCTAAACCATGACATATAATGTTGAGTAGGTCTAGCACCATGTATGATGGGTTCGTTTAAGATGTGTTGATGTTGATTTCTCCAATGACAACACATCTCTTTTGTGAAGTCTCTCCAATCGAAATAATCTCATTGGTTATCGACTCTTTGTTGATGTCAATCTCCCAAACACGTCGGAGGTTCTGGATAGCTAGGACTAAGGCAACTCAAAAAGTGTTTGGAAATTGGGAGGAGTCATACAAAGAACTTCCAAAATACTTGGTGGCACTTAAGCATTATGCTACAGGGACTATTGTCAATTTGGAAACGTTCCCGACGCATACCCCAGACGGGACTTGTGTTAGTTGTAATCGCATATTCCACCTACTCTTCTGGGCGTATCAACCATGCAACAAATGTTTTTCTTTCTGTAAACCTATTATACAAATTGATGGTACATGGTTGTACGGGAAATATAAAGAAACGCTACTCATGGCAGTGACACAAGATGACAACAACAACATTTTTCCAATCGCCTTTGCACTAGTTGAATGGGAACTGCTGGGGGATGGAGTTTTTTCCTAAAAACTCTCTGATTGCATGTTGCTCCTCAGTCTAACCTATCTTTGATCTCAAACAGACACCCATAAATTGTGAGTGCCTATAAAAACATTGATAATGGTTGGTAGGATCCTTCTTCGACACATGTATACTGCATTAGACACATCGCTCAAAATTTCAAGCGGGAGATCAAAGACAAAATGCTACAGAAGAAGGTTGTCAACGTAGGCTATCATTAACAAAACCTTCCTTCAAACACTACCGCGAAGACATCAGAGTGTCAAACACAAATGATGTAAGGTGGATCGACAATATTCCATTGGAGAAGTGGACTAAGGTATACGACAACGGTCAGTGATGGGGCCACATGACAGTAAATCTTATGGAATCAATGAACTATGTCTTCAAAGGAATATGAAACCTATCAATAACCGCTTTAGTGCAAGAAAACTATTTTAGCCTAGGGGCGCTGTTTGAGATCAGACATTCCAAATGGGGTTTAGTGTTACAATCTGGGCAGTTGTTCAATGATGCTTCAATGAAATTCTTTAAAGAAGAAGTTGCCAAAGCTAACACACATGTGGTCACAGTGTTTGATCGTACTAAAGGTTTGTATAATGTTGCTGAGTCAATGGATCACAATGAAGTCATGTTAAGGGGACACTATCAAGTGGAACTAGATAAAGGTTTGTACGATTTTGGAAAGTTCCAAGCCTTTTGTATGCCCTGCTCCCATGTCATAATGGGATGTTCAAAGGTTCAACATGATCCTTCCAACTTATTATCCTCCGTTTACAAAGTCATAAACCTATGTAATATTTATAAAATTAACTTTTCGGTGGTAGCAAAAGAGAATTATTGACCTGCATATCAAGGGAACATACTCTGGCACAATGAAATAACGCGCAGAAAGAAAAAGGGCCGCCAAACAACACTCGTATTCGAACTGAAATGGATACGACGAATAAAATTGTTAGATTATATAGTTCATGTTGCCAGCCCAAATCATATGTAACACCCCGTATAATATAAATCTAGAATAATATCATATAAATGTTAATTGTTATTGATACAACATAAGTGTCTAGTGCCACCATTTATATACATGTCTAAGATATTCAAAATACATCATATGGAACATAGTATACATGAGTGCCCAACAAAACACAGATATATACATAAAAAACTATCTTGAAACATCTAAATCTTCAAAACATCTTCGCACGACTTTACCTTTGCCTTCCTTCAGTTACATAATAATTCAAGAATATAATGGGGTGACATGATAATCTATGTGGGTCTTCCTCACTACAAGAAAAGCATCCCCTGTGAACATGATTTTGTGACGGGATAAACATGTGGCAAAAAAAGGCAATTGCGACGTGTTTATCATATTGCTATAAATTTTTAATATTAAAAAATAGAAGTCAGGTATTTAGGTGGGAAAAGACTAAACAAAATTTAACAAAATTTTGTGGTGTGAAAAACATGTCGCAACATCCATTAAAAAAAATAAAATAAAAGGACATCGGGTTTGAAATGGGGTTCAACTTGCTCTGGATGTGTTAGGGTTGAAAGATTTCTCAATGATGATATAAAAATTTGGTAATTGAATAGACAACCTAAGTTGTGTTTCATATTTCAGAATAACACATTTCACCACAGTTGTTAAAACCAACCGTAGTGATATTTGATTTATTTAATTAATTTTTATAAAAAAGAACTAGTTTTGTTACCATTAAAAATTTTAAAAATAAAGGAGAAAATATATCACAATAGTTGGCTAAAACAGCCGCAGTGAAATATGGAATGATTTCAAATTAAAAATAAATGAAATTCAATAGCGCCACTATGAAAATAAAAATAAAATGAGGTAACTCAAATCACCACGGTTGTGCTAATCAACCGCAATGAAATTACATGTATTTTAAATTTTTTAAAAAAAGGCGCAACTATAATTTTAAAAAAAAATCACAAAATTACATGCTCTAATAAAAAAAAGTAGCGCCTGATTTTATAGATGATACCACGGTCCCTTAAAAAACCATGGCAAAATAGGTGTCGTCGTATATACTTTTTTAGTAAAGACGTATAAGATGCTCTTGATTTGCTACCTTGTTGAAAAACATGTTTATATTGATTCAATAACTATATATATATATATATATATATATATATATATAATATATATATATATATATATATATATATATATAATATATATATATATATATAATATATATATATATATATATATATATATATTATATATAAAGTAATAGGTCATGCACCACTCAAAAACTTTTGAATTTTAAACATGTTTTTAGAAATAAGATTTCAAATACAAAGATATCATATCTTACCAAAAATTTGGCACTCTATGAGCAACAATTAAGATGTTCTGCATTCTAAAAATATATGGGGCTATATCAATTCCTAAGAGAAAGTAAAGGAACCAATAGTAATTACTTCATCAATAGTTTTTTTCTTCTAAAAAATTAACTATATTCCATCCTTTCACATGTAGTTGCTTTTTCCAAATCTTTATATCTTTCAAAAATCAAGTTGGTTTGAGTTATTACACATAAACTTTCGATTTGGGTATTAGGGTTTGTATTTTAAGTTGACGTTGATTTGAATTCTTTCTTAGAAATGATCAATTTGGGTATTAGAGTTTGTAATTAAAGTTGAATTTGATTTGAATTCTTACGCATAAACGATCTATTTGGAGATTAGGATTTGTATTATAAGTTGAAGTTAATTTGAATTCTTATCCATAAATAATCAATATGTACATTATGTTTGTATTTAAAATTGAATTTGATTTGAATTCTTATGTTGGAATTATGGAATCGGGGATTAGGGTTTGTATTTTACAAAGTTCATAATTTCTGAAAATTGCATTTGCATTGAATTGGAAGATATTTAAATAATCTTCATTCAATTGAATCTTTAAGGTTTGATTTGAATTGAGAATTCATAATTTGACGTCGTATTTTTGAGCATTACGTTTGAATTTCATAAATCTGCAATTTAAAATTTATTATTTCAAATGAATTGTTAGTCTTTCAGTTCCATAAGCCGGAATTCACTATTAAAAAAGTACATTTTCTGACAAATATTTCACCTCACCCAACAAAAAGCTGAGGTATAATAACAAGGTACGCCATGTTTTATTTTTTATTTTTAAATATAACATCGGTTTTTTAAATATAACCAATGGGAAAAATAATTCAGGACGTGTTTCAGATCCTAATAACAACTATTCATGTTTATATTTCTTTAAAGGTGATGTCTTTTTTATATATAAAAAAGTATTTATTCCTTCAGTAATCTTTAATAACCGAGGGATTAGATAATCATAATTTTACTATAAAATCATTAGTTAATCAAATTTTACCCTAAGTCTAACTTATATGTAATCGCTATATTCATGTTCACATCATACTTTGGGATGAATTGCAAAACATAAATTGTTTTCAATATTCTTCTATCTTGAACGAAACATTTTTCTGCTCTTGCAACCCATCCCAACATAATGGTGTTGAAGTTGTTTTTGTTTTTTTTCGTATAACCTTGTTATAATGTCAATCAAATAAAAAACTCCAAAATTTATTGCTTTCCTCGATTAATAATATTGAGAAATTTATTCCTAAATATGTTATAAACGGTAAGCAATTACAATACAAAGAAAATGGTGAATGGTTAAAAATTAAAAAGGAAACAAGACATGTTACGTTCAATTTTTTATCATTCACAATTTTTTGAAAGTTATATATTACCTCAGTATTTTTATAAAACCGATGGGAAATTCATTATGTTAACAACGCTCAAGATATTGCCAACACATCAATCCACAAGAAAATCTCTACATCTATCACTATATATCTTGTTGTATTTCTTGTGAATGCATTTACCATGAAAATATTTGCTCAAGATAATGAAATCTTTGAACAGATTTCTGGGATAGATTGCAAGTGTAGAAATAAATTTCCAATGGTCGTAATAGATAACTTATCAGAAATTGGATGCATGCAGTCCATTTAATTTGAAAATATTTTTTATTCTCCAAGAATCTATTGTCAAAATCTGGATTTGTTTAAACAATATATTTTAATATTTTGTGTAAACAATGTAACTAAAACCCAGTTTATTCCCTTCGATTTTTTAAAGAAACCGGGAGGTATATGACACTTGAGATGGAAAATATTTTATTGTATTTTTTATTTAAAGAGAATCACCTTTTACCCCGATTTTGAGTAAAAAACAAGAGGAAATATAAGTGTGTTTATTGAGTTTTTTCACCGCCCTTAAACAAATCTTTATCGTCCATTTAATGAGTATCAACGCTCAAGACATTTCCATTAGTAATCCCTGGTAAACCTAAAAGACATTATAAAATTTCTCTAGTGAAACATTTAATGAGTATCAACTCTCAAGACATTTTCATTAGTGAAACATTTGACAAGAAAACTTGAAAACTTAAAGCAACATTTATTTTATTTGGGAAAATTTCTCTAGGATATTGTGCAAGAGTAGAAAATTATTTAGGTTCAATATTTGTGTTCTTAAATAATCATATAATTGAATACTTATTTGCTTTATCTAATCTTGTTTTGTTTTATATCAGAAGCAAATGAATGCAAAAACAATAGAGAATATATTGCATCCACCATTTGATCTTCCCAAGATCAATGAAACGAGAATCCCCAACATTTGCTATTCCACAAGATATCTAACATTAGTTCTTCACTGACAACGATGACAATGAATCAGATTCATAATTTGTTATATATTTTTACGTTAATATTTTGTGTAAGGAATGTAGTTTATAAATAAATTGATGTATTAGTATTCTGTGTAAACAATGTTATGTGTATTTAAAAAATTGAATTTATCTTTCTCCTCGATTTTTGACATAAACTGAGAGGCATGCGGAACAAGTTTTGAAAATCTAAAAAAGCTATTGTTGGGAATCAAACCAATGATCATTTCAACTATCCCCTCGGTTATTCCAAAACCGGGGGGTATAGTGGAGAGTTTTTATGACACCCTTTGTTGTCTCGCCTATGTAACCGAGGTTAAATCAACTTTGCGTTTGAGGTTAAATGTGTTTTTTATAGTAGTGATTATAATTCGAATATTATTCAAATTTAAGTTGTGTGATATTGTGAATTGTTTTGATGATTTATTCTTTAAATATACGACAGTTAAGTAATGGCTCCAAACAGTTTACTTTGAAAGAGTTTGAACTCGAAAACACACATTGAAGAAGGGTTTGTATGGGTAAACAAAACAAAGTTAGTGGGTGGTTTTAACAAGCACAAGTGTTTTCTCTGTGTGGGATGCAAGGACATAGCATAAGAAACACATGAGTATAAATTTGAGGTAAGCTATAATACATTAACTATTATAGAATGATTTCGTAGATAATACTCTGTATTTGAGTTAAATAATGTAAACTTTTTAGTCTCAATTCAAGCTTATTCTTTCTGATTATAATTTATCCAATGTAATGACAAACATGAAAGTGTTAGCGATCAAGAAAGATCTAAATTTGTTGCAATTTTATGTTTAATCTAAGTCAAATAGATTAAAAAAATTCATCGACAAATGTTCATTTTTTGTTACAATACTAAATATAGTATTGGAGTTCAAATTTTGTTTTAGCGTTTTGGTTTAATAGTGAAATGATAAAGAGTTAAATGAAAACAGTTATTTTATTATCACGTTGATTCTATTATTTGAACTTGATAATCAATTCAATTTTGTTGCATTATGAAACAACATAGACGAGTATGCAACATGTTGATTAGAGATTGCTCCAACTTGTAAAAATGGTATGTTAAATCCATATGTAACATATCATTAATTTTGTGAGTTACTAGGAAATAAAATTGTTATGTTTATTTGGTGTGTATCTATCATATACTAATTAGTTTTAAATTTTTTCATAAAGGTAAAAAAACATAGTAAACGATCATATTATACAAAATACAACCCAATTATCCAAAAAAACATGGAAAATGGACCAAGTTATCCCAAATCATATGTAACACCCCGTATAATATAAATCTAGAATGTCATTTGTTATTGATACAACATAAGTGTTTAGTGCCACCATTTATATACATGTCTAAGATATTCAAAGTACATCATATGGAACATGGTATACATGAGTGCCCAACAAAACACAGATATATACAGCAAAAACTATCTTGAAACATCTAAATCTTCAAAACATCTTCGCACGACTTTACCTTTGCTTTCCTTCAGTTACATAATAATTCAACAATATAATGGGGTGAGATAATAATCTATGTTGGTTTTCCTCACTACAAGAAAATCATCCCCTGTGAACATGATTTTGTGACGTGATAAACATGTGGCAAAAAAAGGCAGTTGCGACATGTTTATCATGTTGCTATAAATTTTTAATATTAAAAAATAGAAGTCAGGTATTTAGGTGGGAAAAGACTAAAAAAAATTTAACAAAATATTGTGGCGTGAAAAATATGTCACAACATCCATTAAGAAAAAGAAAATAAAAGGACATCGGGTTTGAAATGGGGTTCAACTTGCTCTGGATGTGTTAGGGTTGAATGATTTCTCAATGATGATATAAAAATTTGGTAATTGAATACACAACCTAAGTTGTGTTTCATATTTCGGAATAACACATTTCACCACAGTTGTTAAAACCAACCGTAGTGATATTTGATTTATTTAATTAATTTTTATAAAAAAGAACTAGTTTTGTTACCATAAAAAAAATCACAAAATTACATGCTCTAAGATTTGAATCCATGTCATTTAGGAGCTTTCATCCCTGTTGCAATATATAACCGTGGTAATATGTAAACAATTTTTAATAAAAATAATAGCGCCTGATTTTATAGATGATACCACGGTCCCTTAAAAAATCATGGCAAAATAGGTGTCGTCGCATATACTTTTTTAGTAGGGACATATAAGTTGCTCTTGATTTGCTACCTTGTTGAAAACATGTGTATATTGATTCAATAATAATTTTCAAATATATATATATATATATATATATATATATATATATATATATATATATATATATATATAAAAGTAATAGGTCATGCACCACTCAAAATTTTGAATTTTAAACATACTATTTTTTTTTAGAAATAAGATTTCAAATACAAAGATATCATATGTTACCAAAAATTTGGCACTCTATGAGCAACAATTTATATGTTCTGCATTCTAAAAATAATTTCAAAATATATTCATTAAATAAAAAATAATAATAAATTTAGAGGGGCTATATCAATTCCTAAGAGAAAGTAAAGGAACCAATAGTAATTACTTCATTAATATTTTTTTCTTCTAAAAAATCAACTATATAAAGTAAAAAAATAAGTAAAGTGTAATATATAAATCACTTAAGTAATATGACATTTAAATATAAATCTAAAATAACGAAGAAACAACCAAATTTAAATTCATTAAAAACAAAGAAGGAACACACATTTATTAAAATTTGAGGACAAGTTTCATTACAATTTTTTATTTATTTTGCAACACATATGTTAAGACGATTCCATAAAAGGGAGCTCAATTTATTATGTCTTTGATGAGAATAAGGACATGAAAAACAACAGAAAATCCAAAACAAGAGCTAAATATTTTTTAATAGCTAATCCGAAATCTTGAAGTGATGAATTTCTTTACCCTCAGCGTCTTGTTTGCAGAAATCAGCATGAGTTCTATTAGCATAATATTTGCCAAAATTGTATCCTTTATATTTTGCAGGATTTTGGTCACTCACTAGCTCTTCTGCAGGCTTCACCATAATATGTGGACCTGGAAAAAGAAAGAATGGATAGGAAAACCTTTCTTTTTGTGAGTTTAATACCACCCTGTGTTCTGCACTATCATACTTGTCATTGCTCCAAACCTGAAAAAACACCCAACACTAAGATTGAAGCAATCGAATCAATGATCAAAATATTGTTAATTAATTTTTCTTCAAACTTGAAATTTAGATTTTATATATAATTATTCTAGTATTAAATTTATTAAAACTGTGTTTACCATTTTGACAAAAATAATTTATAAATCGATTTTATGGAATTGAATTAGACCAATCACTTAGTTTGATCTGAAAGAAAACATAACCTGACTTGACATGACAGCGTGAAAAAGATAATGATACGGTGTGACATATGATATTTTGACCATTTTCTATTAATAAATTAACTAAGGATAATACATTAGACGCTAAATCCGTCAAAAAAAATGTAGAAATAAAATAGATTCATGGCAAGCATCAAAAAATTGTCACTAAAACTTAAAATTAAAATGAATCATTTATTTTGAAATACTATTTTATTCTAAATAAACCACTTATTATAAAATAGAGGAAATAATATAAAGAGTAAAAAAAAAACTATCAGGTGGCACATCGTGTCTACATCATTGACACATGGTCATACCACATGGTGTTTCACAGTCATCCTTCGTCAATAGACGATAAGATAGAAAACATTATTAAAATAATTGTTTTATTTGAACACAAAAGATTTAAAGAGTAAAAATTGCTTTGTCAACGCACCTGAAGAATATCACCCAGATTGACAACAAATGCACCAGAAATAGGGTTAACTGGAACCCAACCAACTGAATTTTTCTTAACTTGTAAACCTCCGGTATCATCTTGTGCAACCACAGTCAAGACACAAGGATCCTTGTGAGGACCATTACCAAGTGCCAAATCAGGGAAAGGACATGGAGGATAGTAATTGATCCTCGTTTGGCTTAGATTGTTCTTGAAGCAGTCAAGGAATTAGTCACCAGCTAAGCCTAAGCTCAACGAAATTAACTCCAACAACTTAAAGGAACCTTCATGGACTTCAGTCATCAACATGTTTGCTTCGTGTTTATCCATGCATCTGAGCAAAACCATATCGAAGTTCCTCTTATAAAGCACATCATCGTTCAGGTAGAAGTTTCCAGCTAATCTTCTCAAAGTCTTCTTATCTTTCAAAGATGCCCCTGACGGGTAAATCTGATTTTAGAGGAAACATTTGATATCACAATACCATAACTTTTCATATTTGACTTCTTCAACAACAAACACATGAACTAGATTAACCTTCAAGTGTACAAACAATATAGCTGAGTATGAAGCTTGCATTATGGGGCTTGAAGAGGCCATTGATCTCAGAATTAAATATCTTGACGTCTATGGAGGTTCAGCTTTGGTTGTGAATTAGATTAAAGGTGAATGGGAGGCGAATCAACCCGGTTTGATACCATACCGAGATTATGTGAGGATGATTTTAACTTTCTTTACAAAGGTTGAGTTCCATCATATCCCTCGAGATGAAAATCGGGTGGAAGATGCTCTTGCAACCTTAGCTTCCATGATTGTGGAACTTTTTTGGAATGAAGTTCCTAATTTGACTGTGATGCGTCTTGACAGGCCAACTCATGTGTTTGTTGTTAAAGAAGTCAAATATGAAAAGTCGTGGTATTGTGATATCAAATGTTTCCTCCAAAGTCAGATTTACCCGTCAGGGACATCTTTGAAAGATAAGAAGATTTTGAGAAGATTAGCTGACAACTTCTACCTGAACGATGATGTGCTTTATAAGAGGAACTTCAATATGGTTTTGCTCAGAGGAATGGATAAACACGAAGAAGACATGTTGATGACTGAAGTCCATGAAGGTTCCTTTGGTACTCATTCCAATGGATATTTTTATTTAATTATATAAAAATGTTAGCCATTAGATTAGATTCAATTTAAAGACTATGATTTAGAATAAGCTAGTAAAAATATTAATTTGCATGATTTTTTCTATAAAGCATAAACATAAAATTATCAAAAAATGAGATTCCTATACTAACTAAGAAATCACCAGAATTACAAGACTTCACCAACGTTTCCCAAATATTATTTTCAATAAAATTATATTTCATAGTTGGATGCTCAAGGTCAGCCTTGGGATCTGTAATGTAGTTACGCTTGAGTTGTGACTTAAGGCCGCTTCAACGCTCAACGGCATAAATGATCCACTTTTCATCAACTTATTATCATGAGTAAACTCAAAATTCAACTACAATAATGTTAATAAGTATGTATTAGTAACTGTGAAAAATATCATTGAATTATATCAATTCAAATTATTACCTTAGCATGTGTCCATATGCTTTATTTCACATCTGCTGGTACTTGGGTCCAATCATCAATTAAAATACTCATTATACTACGTCCAAGGAACACAACATAACTACTAAAAAGCGAAAAAAAATCACCATAACACGGTCTATAATTTGTCACTCGAGTTGCAAACTTTTTTTAATCTATCCATCACTGAAGCACTTCTTTGGTTTCTTTTCTTTTTTCCCTCTGTAGTTTGAGATTCATTGTTATGAGAATAAATTGTATGATTATCATCTGTATGAGTTTCGTTGCTAGATGAGGAGTTCACTATGTTAAAAAAAGAAATACAAAAGATTAAATGAATCTTAACAAAAGCATAACAGAACATAACGAATTCAACAATGACATTAAATATTCATCAACAACAACAACAACATAAACAACAACATCAACATTAAAAATTCAAAAACAACAACATAAACAACAACATCAACATTCAAAATTCAAAAACAACAACATCAAAAACAACCTTCAACAATAACATTCAACATTAACATTCAATATTCATCAACAACAGTAACATAAACAACAACATCAACATTCAACATCAACAAGAACAACATCAACAACAACATCAATATTGAACAACAACATTCAACATCAACAACAACATTCAACAACAACAACATAAACATGAACAATAACAACATAAACATCAACAACAACAACATACACATATCATACATGCATGGTGAATAGTTTATGTACATCAAACGCGATGAAAAAGTATATGATTTTTGTCCTTCTTTCTTCGTATTCCTACTCTGACTTTGTTTTACGTTATTTTGTAAAACGAAAATCCAAGAACAAACAATCATGATAGTGATTTTTATTATTTTGTAAAAGGGAAACCCAAGAACGAACGATAGTGATGACTTTGTAGGTTAACCAAACTACAAAAGTTAATAATTGCATGTTTCTTTTTGTTAATGAAGATGAAAAAATGGATTCAACTTGCTCTGAATGTGTTAGGATTAAATGGTTTCTCAGTGATGATACAAAAATTTGGTAATTGAATAGACAACATAAGTTGTGTTTCATATTTCGGAATAACACATTTCACCACGGTTTTTAAAACCAATCGTAGTGATATTTGATTTATTTAATTAATTATTATAAAAAAACACTAGTTTTGTTACCATTAAAAAATTTAAAAATAAAGAAGAAAATGTTTGGCAACGGTTGACTAAAACAACCATAATGAAACCTGGAATGATTTCAAATTAAAAATAAATGAAATTGAATGGTGCCACTATAAAAAAAATGAGGTAACTCAAAATAAATAAATCAAAAAGAAAGGCACTATAATTTAAAAAAAATTACAAAATTACATGCTCTAAGATTTGAACCCATATCATGTAGAAGCTTTCACCACTGTTACAATATATAACTCTGGTAATATGTAAACAATTTTTAATTAAAAAAATAAAAATAATGACATCTGACTTTATAGATGACACTACGGTCCCTTAAAAAACCATGGTAAATACTTTTATAGATCATTAAATAAAAATGAAAAAATGATAAATTTAGAGGGGCAATATCAATTCCTAAGAGAAAGTAAAGGAACCAGTAGTAATTAGTTCATTAATATTTTTTTCTTATAAAAATCAAATATATAAAGTAAAAAAATGAGTAAAGTGCAATATATATAAATCACTTAAGTAATATGACATCTAAATATAATTGACTTCTGTAGAAAAATCAATTTAATTGACCGATAGAAAAATAGTTCAAGTCACGTTTACATAGCACTGAACAATTTTTTATATGTAATTTTTATTTA
This sequence comes from Lathyrus oleraceus, assembly GCF_024323335.1. Classification (NCBI taxonomy): domain Eukaryota; kingdom Viridiplantae; phylum Streptophyta; class Magnoliopsida; order Fabales; family Fabaceae; genus Lathyrus; species Lathyrus oleraceus. The sequence continues at coordinate 173,608,988 of NC_066580.1, read as the reverse complement.
TTGCATATCATTCATCCATTAAATTAATAATAATTTATCAAATAAAAAATGTTTTTATGAACTTAAATTAAATAATAATTTAAAATAAATTTTAATTGATAAATTTAATATTTTAATTGAAATTCTAAATCCCTAAGTTCCTATATGATGTGTTATTCGTCCTTCATCTACTTCTTATTCCTTCTCCCATATCATCACCCATCTTCCATCCATGATGCAGTGTGAAATATTATTCTTCCTCTTCCCTCACCCAATTTTATATCTGTATTCCTGTTCGATTATAGCTTTCAAAGAAAACGTTCATATGCTCCATATTAGTTGTGTTGTTCATCCAATGGTATAAAAATGTTTTATCTTCGTTTATCAATTTCCTCATCAAATGATTCAAAGTTATTCCCTTTTCCTATAGGTAGTTATTTGTATCCAAATCTTTATATTTTCTCAAAATCAAATTGGTTTGAGTCATTACACATAAACTTTCGATTTTTGAATATTAGAGTTTGTATTTTAAGTTGAAGTTGATTTGAATTCTTACACAAAAATGATCATTTTGGGTATTAGGGTATGTAGTTAAAGTAAAAGTTGATTTGAATTTTTACCCATAAATGATCTATTTGGGGACTAAGATTTGTATTTTAAATTGAACTTGATTTGAATTCTTATCCAGAAATAATTAATTTGTTAATTAAGTTTGTATTTAAAATTGAATTTGATTTGAAATCTTAGGCTGGAATTACGAAATTTAGGATTAGGGTTTGTATTTTATGAAATTCATAATTTTTAAAAATTGCATTTGCATTGAATTGTGAGATAGTTAAATAACCTTCATTCAATTGCATCTTTAGGGTTTGATATGAATTGAGAATTTATAATTTGACGTCGTGTTATTCATAAGTATGTTTTGAATGTCATTAAATTTGCAATTTAAAATTAATTATTCAGTTAAATTGTTAGCGTTTCGGTTGCATAAACAGGAATTCACTACTACAAATAATACATTTCATGATAAAGTTTTCACCTCATCCAACAAAAAACCGAGATATAATGCTAATGTGCGCCATATTTTATTTTTTATTTTTAAATATAACATCGGTTTTCTAAATATAACCAAGTAGAAAAATAACTTAGGACATGCTTCGGATCCCAACAACAACTATTTATGTTTTTATTTCTTCAAAAGTGATGTATTTCTTTTTATTGTTTTTTATTTTTAAATTAATAATTTATTTCTTCGGTTATCTTTAATAATGAAGGGATTAGATAATCACAATTTTACTATAAAAGCACTCCTTAATCAGATTTTAACTCTAACTTATATGTAGTCGTTCCAAAGTTGCTCGAATCGTACTTTGGGATGGATAACAAGACAAAAAAAAAATTCAATGTTCTTCTATGTTGAACGAAATATTTTTTCTTCTCTTGCAATTCATCTCAACATAATGGTGTTGAAGTTGTTGTTGTATTTTTGGTATAAACTTCATATATTGTCAATCAAATAAAATACTCCAAAATTTATTGCTTTCTACGATTGACAATATTGAGAAATTTATTCCTAAACATGTTATAAATTACAAGCAATTACACTACAAAAAAATGGTGAATGGTAAAAAATTGGAAAGAAAACAAGACATGTTACTTTCAATATTTTATCATTCACCATTTTTTGCTAGTTATATATTACCTCTTTTTTTTATAAAATCGAGGGGAAAGTCATTATGTTAACAACGCTTAAGATATTGTCAACACATTAATCAACAAGAAACTCTCTACATCCATCATTATATATCTTATTATCTTTCTTGTGAAAGCATTTGTCATAAAAATATTTCCTCAAGATAATGAAATCTTTGAACATATCTCTGGGATGGATTGCAAGTGCAGAAAAAAAAAAAATCAATGATTGAAATAGATAACTTAACAGAAATTGGATGCATGCAATCCATTTAACTTTAAAATATTTGTTGTTCTCCAAGAATCCATTGTGAAAATTTGGATTTGTTTAAACAATATATTTTAATATTTTGCGTAAATAATGTAATTAAAAAAAAGCTTATTCCCTTTGGTTTTTAAAAAAAACGAGAGGTATATGGTACTTGGAGTGGAAAATATTTTAATGTATTTTATATTTAAAAAGAAACATATT